>NC_143421.1:5789821-6105357 GCF_059467195.1 Physcomitrium patens
TAAACGATGCTTGTGCCAAAATTGGTACCAATGGTATGGCAGAAGTTCTAGTAGGTCCACCAATTTGTTGATAAGGATCACATCATCGGACATATTGGTGTGCATCTGAAAACATTGTTGATCACCAATATCCAACCATTAAAGCCTTACGAATAAAACTATCACCGACAAAATATCCACCACAACTATCCAAATACCAGCCTTCTAACATGATATGCACTTCACTTTGGAAGATACAATGGTATAAAATTCCATCCCACCCTTGCTTATACAACGCATCATCAATCATCATATATGACGCACTTTTTAAAATCAAGCATTTTTTAAGTTTCTCACTAATGTAGGTAGAAATGTTTGAAATGTCAAATATTGAATCAATACATAATATTGAGGTATAATCATGGCAATGGAAAATAATTTTGCATCAGGTAGGACATAATTGATAGGCTCATTATCAAATATATTGGATAGATGAGACATGTGGTTTGTATTGGCATGTTTCTTTCCTGATCAGATATTGATAGTAAAGTTAAATTCTTGAAGTAATAACACTCATTGAGTAATGCGTCCACTCAATTGAGGTTTATTAATCACATATTTAAGAGCATTGTGATCGACATGAAACACAAATGCATAACCAAGAAAATAATGCCAAAATTTTTTAACAGAATAAATTATTTTCAAAGCTTTTTGTTCAGTTGTAGTATAATTTCATTTAGTTGTAATCAATTGTCCACTAGTATAATATATTAGATGATCCAAATCCTTTTCATCTTTCTAACTTAATATGGATCCAATAGCAATATTAGATGCATCAACATAAATATGAAATAATTTCATCCAACAAGGTGCAACCAGTATTGGTGCAGATACCAAGTTTCGTTTCAAATCCTCATATGCAACTGTACATTCCTTAGTCCAAATTGGACTAGATCCATCCAATTGAGGTTTCTTTAAGAAATTAGTTAAAAGCTGATATATGACCACAAATGAATGAATAAATCATTGATAATAGTTAACATGGTTGACAAAACCACGAACATCCAATATTGTTTCTGGCATTAGTGAAGCCAATGTATAAGTAACTTTATTTGAGTCAAGTAGCAATATCACCCAGTGAGACAATGTGTTCCATTAATTTATAAAATAATATTCCAAAGTGGTGTTTTTTCAAATTCAAAGAGATCTCATAATAGCCATAGCTATCTAAACACTTACAAAGACATTTCAAATGATCGACCTTTGTACTAAATGTGCAAAAATCATCTAAAAATATTTCCATCAAATATCGTAAATGATCCTAAAAAGTTTGCGTCATTATCTTTTGAAATGTAGTTGGGGCACTATATAACTTAAATAGTATAACTTAATAAATAAAGATTTTTTAGTCCAAAAATCCATCCAAAAAAAAATAACATTCATACTCGACTACTACATCTAGGATATTATTTATAAAAGGTAAAAAAAAAATAATCCTTTTTGGTAGTTGCATTTAATTTACAAAAATCTTCACAGATTTGGATCTTCCCATTCTTCCTAGGTACTATCACAATTGATCAAATCCATTCACTATACCAAATTAGATAAATAAAATCAACATTAAGAGGTTTTCTAATTCTTTTTTTATCATAAGGAGATATTTTGAATTGCGTTGATGTTGTCTTTGACAAACAGGTATAGCATTCTCCTCCAAAATAATTTGATGGTCACAAACTTTAATATAAATGCCTTTCAAATCTACATATGATCATGCAAAAGAAGATTTATGACTTAAGAAGAAAGCCTTCCAATTTTTCAACTCAATATCCTTAATTCCGTTGTATACTTTGATAACCTTCAATGTTTTATTGGTGCCTAAGTTGATCGATTGGCACATATGTTCCTCAATAACATCTGCTTTGATTTTTTCCTCCAGCTTGTAATCTTTTATATAATCCAACAAATTGGGACTACCCAATTCTAGTTCCAATGCACTGACTTTATCAATCCCGATGTCGTATAGTATGATTTGTTATTTGGGAATATACTAGATATCTAGTTATAGAGAGTTTAGCTTAAATTTTAATATGTATGTTTTTTTAACTTCCAAAATTCTTTTATTTTGCACAAAATTCAAAATATAGCAAAATCTCTTCAAAACATATTTTTTTCCACAAAAGGTTTTCTATTCTAGAACTTTAGAAATTTATAATTCTTGATCTAACTATTCAATTTGTCTCAAACTTATAAAGTAAGTAGAACTCATCCTTAAGTTTTACTACAGAAAAAAAAAAAAAAAAAAAAAAAAAAAAAACCAATTGCAAACTCACTCCCGATCTTCTGGCATCTAAGAAACCCTAACAGATGCTCTAAACCCTAATTTATAAGCACTTGAGCACTATTTTCTTATTATTTCAAGAATCCAATATTCAAAAATCATCAAACTTATGTACAAAGTTTACTTACATGAATATACACATTTCTTGAAATTTTGAGCCAAAACCTTATCAAATTGCTTAAGATATAGCTCAAGACACAACCACTAGTAAATCGGGTCACTTACTACCCTTAGATTGTATGCACTGACTTCAAAATCCAATATCTCCTTCATTTCAACTTAAAATCCAGCAAGAAATATACAAAAAGTATAGCCGTAAAAGTGCTCTCTCCAGTTGTAGTCGCCGATCCTCAATTGCACTCCGTACGCGTGCGTTATGTCAAAAAGAGTGATAATAGCTCTCAAATCAATACCTTAACTTTGAGCGCCTATATCTCCTTCATATTAACTCCAAATCATACAAGATTTGCTCCAAAACCATAGCCAAAAACCTAAACTTTCTGATCCTAGCCTACAAAGCTCGAATGGCTCCAAAAAACTAACCTTAATCTCTAATATGGCCTCGGGCAGCCTCCTCGAATCCCATTGGTTATGATTTTTGACCAATAGGAATGGAGATTTTCATCATCCATCTCCATTCATCTATATGGATGCCCTAAACTCTCTTTTTATTACCAAAACCCCTCTTCAACTCTTTTCTTCATAAGATTTATTCAATATATGCCCTAAATACCAAATTAAAGAACCAAAATAAGACTTCAAGGGTCACCAATGTCTAATAAAAGTGATTCTAAATATTTAAAATTACTACCAACAAAATCAATTTCAAAAGCCACTATCAAAAGAAAATAAAATTATACAAATTCTAATAATAATCCTTTTAAACAATCTCTTTTTAAAGTAATAATTTAATCACATTCTACAACCAATTAAAATCCAGTAATATAGCTCTCACCATGTTGTTAAGTAAATTGTACATTACATACATAATCACATTATTTTTACATAGTAGCTGAACCACAACATGACAGTGGAATTATTCATCCAGTTGGCAATAGTATGATTAGAGTTTGTTGTATCCTCCGAATATACTAAATATTTTCCAAGTCCTCTACATTGGTATAACACGCTTTGCTTTTGCATGTGAATTGGATCATTACCAACTTTTATTATATTGGTAACTTCATCATATTTTGCATTAGATTGACCTTCATTATCAAATATTACCTTTGAACTTAGAATTTGAAATTCCCGATGATATTGAATTGGATACATTTGTAATATAATTTTATCTCTATCCTTCTCAATAATCAACGTTCTAAGGTCCCAATCATTCTTAGCTTTGGCTTAATATAGCCATGGTCAATCCAATAAGATTACAAAGGATAATATAGAACTTTACAATCAGAAAATAATATAATAAATCTTGTATATGATTCCAATGATTATAGTGTCAATACTATATAAGACATCCATTGGTTTCACCCAACTATGATCTGCCATTCTTAATACCAATGTCATAGGTAATAATTTTTTTAAATCTAAATCCTCCATTATATCCACATTTATTAGATTCATACTAGAGCCACCATCTACTTAAACTCTGAAAATAAAAATACTATCAATGGATACATCAAAATCTGGTACTCTCACATTGGGATTTAAAATAACTTAACAGATTTTGAGCACCAATAATTCCTTCATAAAAATTCCAAATCACACAAAATTTGTATCCAATCCATATCCAAAAACCTAAACTTAATGACTTTAGCTTCCAAAGCTTGAATGACCTCAAAAGAGAAATCCTAATTCCTAATAAGTCTTCAGATAACCTCCTTGAAGCCCATTGGACATGGTTTCAACCAATAGGAATGAAGATCCCCATTCGTTGCCTTCATTCCACCATGTCTTACTTTCATCTCTTTCAATGTGCTTCCTACTAGTTTAGATTTTCATCTTTAGGCTCTAATCTCCTTCCAAGGCTTCATACCAAATATTTAGGTCCTATATATTTTTTTTAATGCCAAAATCAAAACAAGTAAAAAAAAACAAAGTAAAGTTTCTTATACTAACTCTCTTTAAATTAATCTATAAAATATTCTAACATATACAAAGACTTATAAACATATTGTATGTTCTAACTAATTTTTACATATTATAAATAATTACAGTATGATATTGGTACAAGTATTGGATTTGGAGTTTATATAATTAAATTAAAGTGATCTTTTGTAATTGGTGCATGTTATTATTGAATTGGATCTTCTTTTTTTTTTGTTGGCCCTTGGTAAGTATTACATGAATGCATTTCATCCAATTTACAAGAAAATCTTGTGGATCTCAATTATTATCCTCTATCTTACTATACAACTATATCTGTTGGTTTTAGTTATTAAAATTAAAAAAAGCATTGTACTACTAATATATATGTCCTGACTACTTATAATTTCCACATACTTGAGCACATTCATCACTGGCTCTTAGATTGGGACATTCACTAGCATAATGTCTTATTTACTTGCAACGATAATATCAAAGTAGTCTTCTTCTAACTCCATCAGGAATATTGGGTATTTTTATTAGTATATATTGGTTAGACCTATTCCAAGTTGGATGGATAAAAGATCCTAGTTGTTTAATTGGTACTATAGAATCTGAAATTGGTTTTTGAATGGATAGATATTAAAAATATTGTTGCTGATTTTGTTCAATACCTTGAGAATTAGGTCCACATTCTTAATTATACATAGAATTTTGAAAATTGAAAAAATTATTATTTTGTTTATCTGAAAAATTTCTACTCAAGCCAAACCTATTTTCTATTTGGACTTGTTTAACATTCCACAAAGTCAATTGAATCATAGTCTGATTACCAAATTATTGTTGCTTTTGTAAATTCCAACAATTAATAGTGGCATGCTTACCTCTACCAAATATACATTGCACAATCATTTGGAGTAGTACAGAATATTTTGTTACCAAATGGCCTTGTCCTTTTCAATCACTACACTAAATATTGAGATACATATTAGTCGATTTATGCCTCTTCTCTTTATCTTTTGTTAGTTTAATAGCCAATTCGTCCATCTTCTTTATAAAAAATTAACAACAAAGCCTCATTTAGATCCTTTGATACTATTTCATTAGAAAACTCTTTTGTAGATACCGATTTTTGATATAGGAAGCATGGAAGATATGGAACTGTTGTTGGTGGCACTATAGCCTACAATACGACAACATTAATTATTCTTTGTGGATTAGCACTAAGATTTGCTCCATAATCAATCATTCTTGGGTAACTATCCACTGCTTCATTCCAAGCTAGCATTTGATAACCTCCTTGAGATGGAATCATTGTGGCTCCTGTGATTAGGAATAGGTCATAATGACATTCTTCTTATATCTTAGCTTGATCAAGTAAAGAAGCAATAGTGGCCGGTTGGACCTCTTTTACAAATATCTTCAATTTTTGTGGATATAATCTATTAACTAATATAGACAAAACAAAAAAAAATCCGACATTTGGTTATTTAGCCATTTATAAAGGATATTTATTACTTGGCCATAATATGACTGCACCGCTTTTCTTGGTACCATTCTACTATTCATTAACCTTTCTTTGAGACATTTTTCAAATCTAATTGGTCAAAAATGGATTAAAAATATATTTTTCAATGCCTCCCAATCAAAAAATTGGCCCACATGCTAGCAATTATACTATTCAAACGTTGTATCTTTTTAGGTTGCTAACAGCCATCTCAACCAAATATCTTCAGTTCTACCATTATTGGCTACACAAGTAGTCAGGAATTGAGATAAATATTGATCTAAATTTATATTTGGTAAACCTCTAAAAGTAAATAATGGAGTTATGCTAATCGTGCAATCACCCATTGTACCCATTTGAATCATAATTTGAAATGCTAAATCCCCTACCGCCATTGAAGATAACAATATTTCACTTAATTCCTTATTAGAATAAATATTATCTTTTCTAATTATCTTTTTTAAACTTTCAAGCCTCCTTAATTTGCTATTATTATTTATAAATAATTTTATTAGTTGAATTGGAAGTGAAAATGACAAATTTTGAAATACGCTAAATTGGCCTTTATTGGTAAGCAATTTATGCCATTCTAATGAATTAGTCTTACTAAAATTTGTTGTATCTACTATTAAAAAAGTACCCAATGGAATATCTAATTCTTTTGTACTTCCTTTACTTCTAGTTAACGGGCTCAAGAGATATGGTAGAATGTTGACAAAATTATCTACAAGTGCCCTTGAAAATTTTCTTAATGGTATATATGTCTGAAATATTAAAAGCCTATGAAATTTTGGATATGCTCGGATATGTCGAAAGACATGCAACTATGGTTTAATCCAACTCTATCAATGCTACCTTTTAAGATTACGTTCTTGTTCATCTTGCAACAAATTTCTTTCTTGCGCTCTCTCTTGTCTTCCTTTCAACTGGCATATTTTTCTTAGAGCAATGTTTTCATTCTTATCAACCATAATCTTTCATCATATAATATTGAAATTGTTTTTTATCTCCAATCTAACTACACATTTGGCTTTACTTTTGAACCAACATCAATTTTATAACCTCTTTGTGCAACATCCAAAATTACTCATTTGGCAGTTAATTGTTAATACTCAATACTATTATTAATCTCGACAGTGACCTCAAAATGTAATTGTCGTTTTACTTATTCTTCTAATATCTTCCTAGAATAAACTTATAAAAGAGAGTTTGAACACAGAGAAAGACCATCCATATGAATTTACACATTAAGATCACATAATTAACTATCTTTTGATCTACTAAAAATATACAAGAATGCTACAATACTTTCCACATTCTATCAATTCCTCTTCTAACAAACAAAATATTACAATTGATAATTTTATCTTATGCATTCACTATCTTTTCTCCTCTCTAAACTTATAAAAATAATATGTAATATTGTACTATCATAAAAGAGTACATGAAACATTCCATAATCCAATCATTGGAATTCTCCAAAACTAACTATCATTCCTAGTAATCTGCTTCATATAATTTCAGACTCTATAGATTTCTTCTTATAGAACATTCTCAACTTTTCATAATCAATATATTATATTTCTCTCATTTATATCCATACTTCACAAATATCTTTAATTCTTGACTTTCTAATTTTCTACTTATAATTTAGCATACAATAAATTTAATTTTTCATTTGACATCATATAAATCAAATCTTTTTTTCATTACAAAATTTTACTTTACATTATTCAAAATCTATCCATTATCTTTTTTTTATAAAAAAAATAAAAACAAGAGGTAGCATTAAGCTTACTCCAACTCATGACTATTACAGTCTAGCCTTCTCTATTTCTTTTTCAAGCAATTTATACTTACCTTGAAACAGAAATTTCAACCAATACTTCTTACTTAACTGCATTTTTTAACTAAATCATCCATCCTACCTCCTGAATTGACTACCTTATAGATGATTAATCAATTCTACCAATATCTAACCAATGTCCTACAAAAACCAATTTCTATCTATTTTATAATTACCGACTTTACATCATTCATTTAATAAAAAAACTCCAAGAAATTAAAAGAAAGTACACCATAAGTAATACACCCACATAAAGACTATAGCAACCACTCTTACACCTTTTGGAGTTTGAATACATTGCAAAGTGCAACATAAGGATTTCAAAGTTAAAGTCAAAGTAGAGTTTGGCAATTAAACACAATCTTTGATTTGATGCCATGGACATATATATTTATCTCAATAGTTACTTATATGATTAAGTAGAAGTAGGTAAATATAGAATAATTTCATAAAGTCTTCTAGACGCAGTTCCTAAAAGCTTCATAGATGCGGTTTTGACTTTAGATGTGTTTGTATATTAGAAACTTGGCCAAAAAGCTAACCATGTATTGGTAGCTTGTAGAACAAGTTATCTCCGTGTAGTAGCTTGTGGAACAAGCCAACTATATTGTGCATACATAGATAACTTGTCTTACAAGATAAGACATGTGGCTAACAAAATTAACACATGTTGGAGGTCCTATAGGAAATCGCCACATAGCTTTTAGTTAGATAGTATATATGGAGGGAAGAGTGAGGCCTTCTTCACTCTTGTCAACGCCTTTCTAATCTTAGTCTTATTTCAAGTCTCTCTAGTCTTCTTGTTTTTGGCAACAGCCATTCTAGTTAATATTACATCACCTTTTGAGAGACTTTGTAGTTCTCTTCAATGAAAAAAGAGTGCATTGAGGATTCTCTTTCTTTGAGATTTATGTCCTTGATAGTTTGACAAGAGTGCTAACTTTCAGCTCTCAATTATATTCTAAAATTTAAATTTTTGTTATTTTTCTATTTTATGATAATTAAACATATTAGATTAGGATTTATATAAGTAGAATTCAGTTTTATAGAATTTTTAGGATTACAACCCCTCATAGTATAAATCATAGCCTATTTCCTTGAGTTAGGTTAATTAGGACTAAAGTGACAAGAGATAAAAAATTAGAATAGCAACTTAGTTAGTTTAATAATTTAGAGGTTGTTAGTCATTACTATAAGAGTTGACTAAAAGCCAATGAGTACGTCTATAATCATTCACATGATTTAGGGGTTGGAATTATAATTCTTTAAAAGATTTAGGGAAGTTAACAATGGTAATTTTGGATTTTTCCTCCAAATTTGGTAAATTTAAGTTGCATGGTGGTTCTTCTACTTAATGGGAGTCTCTTTAATGCAATGGTGGCACCGGATTTATCTCGTGGAGTGAAGAAAACAAGATCAGCCACCTCTCCTTCAAAATACAAGAAAAGCAATGAAATTCTCATTTTGAAGTATTTCACAAAAAAATTGCCAAAATCCTTGTAAGTAAAAAATTCCATGGAAATTATAATTGAATATGGATTGGGGCATGTGAGTAGTCGATCTTAGCTTAAAAAGGTGTTTTGAACACAATAGTGAAGTTAGATTTACAAAAAAATGCCTTCTTGACCACTTACAAGGGCCATCAGCCTTGATAAGGAGATTGGCTCTTGGATGAATGAAGGCCGTAGATCTAGATTAGGGATCTGGAAAATCAAGGGTAGAGATTTAGTCACCCTTCTACAAGCCTCCACTCAATTGTATAAGAGAGGCTTGGTTTTCCAAGCCCTCTCTCTCTCCTCTTTTGGTGAAGGGCAAAGCCATGCTAAAATTTGGCCAAAAACCCTAATTTTAATTTCATTTAGATTTTAAATCTCATTGTGAATTTTTTGGGTGGGTGTGCATGGATTTCGAGTTGTGAATGATAGTCATTGGGTCTTAAAACACGTTTCATTGTGGTGAATAGCTCCCTTGGCCTCCCAATTACTCCAAAGGTTTCAATAGCCTCAGATTTCCCTCCATCAGTCATTCAATTTTTTTAGTTCCAATGTGATTTTTTTGTAGTTGTAGCTTTTGTTGTTAGCTTTCCAAAAAGGTAAAGCTCGCTCCATTTGGAGTTGAACTGAATTTTTGGTGAAATTTTGAGTGTGAGGGGGTTAACTGCCTTCGCAGTTTTTATTAATCGAGTTTGGGAAGGCATTCCTCAGTGCCTGATATATGGATTCATTTGAAATTTTGGGAGCATCAAGATTCGTAAGCTAAGCTTTAAAGGGCATAAGTTTCGCTAGATTTGAAGACAATTTGAATTTTTAACGAATTTCTAAGTGAAGGGGGTTGGTCGCCGCGGCAGTTTGGATCACTCAACTTCAAAGGAGCAATTCTCACGATTGGATCACTAGATTGCAATGAGATTTGTTGAAGCAGGAGCATCTTTAAGTTAACCTTGCAACAACTTGCAAATCATTCAATTTGGAGCTAATTAAAATTTTTGGCAAATTTTGGAGTAGAAGGGGGTCGCTGCCTTCAATCCTTGTCGTTGTCAAGGTACCTTCGCTTTTACCCCTCTTATTTTATTTTTACTTTTATCTTCACAGTAACTCGTAATCTCCACATTTCAACTTTTAACTAATAAATTTTAACTTTTAACCTTTAATTTTCTCACTTAAATTTTTAAACTTTGAACTTTAACTTTTGAATTTAATATTTAACTTTAATTTTTAACTTTTAACTTTAATTTCTAACTTAACTTTTAATGTTACTTTTAACTTTTAATTTAAACTTAAGTTTTTATTCTTATTGTTAATTAATAAGAAAAACTTAATTAATTATTTTTATTCTTTTTTTTGTGGGAATTTCATCTGATATTTTAATTTAATATCAAAAACCATTACTTGGAAGGCGTTAATTTTAATTGAATTACAAACACCCACATTTTAATTAACCTAAAAATTTCACAATTGGGAGTTCTTCCATTCTACCTCTTGAGCTCATTGTGTAGTACTAAATCCATAGAGTGGTGGATTTTAGGCTCACACTAACATATTGTTTTTGTCTTGTTTTAGCATTGAGTGAATTATCCTACTTCTATTGTTGTATTTTGAAGGTTGCGGACTATCCACCTTTAAACAAAAAATCTTATTTTTTAATACTGATCTTTTCCTTAAAGAGAGTGGATTATCCCTCTTTGTAGGATTTTTTTTTAGAAGTTGCGGATAATCCTCCTTTAATTTAACTTTTGAATTTGTTTGAGTTTTCTATGGAAGGAAAGATTATGGATGCTACTCTGAACAGAAGTGAGAATAGATTTGCAACTATTGCAGATCTTCATGAACTTATCAATATTCTAAGAGTAGAAATCTCACGTATTTCCAATGTGAATCATGGAAGTACTATGCCTACGCCTATGGTAGAAGTTCAGAGTCTACGACAAGAAGTTGTGAAATTGAAAGAAGTAAGTAGATCAACGTCACAACCAAATCTAGAGAATTTTGCTTCTACAAGTATGATAGGGACAAGGATTAATATGCCTAAGAAGTTTGATGGAACAAGATCAAAATTTCGAGGATTTTTGCAACAAGTCAAGCTCTATCTAAAGTTGCACCCTTTCTAATATCTTGATGGATTTACCCAAGTTAGATTTATAGGCACACTACTATTAGGAAGTGCTCTCTCTTGGTTTGCACCTTTAATGAAAAAAGATTCACGACTCCTTTATGATTTGAATTCATTCCTAGAAGTGTTTATAGCCACATTTGGAAGAAGTGATCAAGAACGAGTAGTAGAGACCAAGTTTTTATCCTTACGACAAAGATCACGATCAGCCACTACATATACTATCAAATTCTAAAATCTTGCTTGCGATGTGGATTGAAATGACAAAGCACTTATCAACCAATTTTGATATGGATCAAAGGATAGCGTCAAAGATTTATTATTAACAATGCCAAAAGTAGAATCTTTGGAATAATTTATTACTCAAGCCATTACATGTGACAATCATTTATTTGAAAGGCATCAAGAACAAAGATTTGGTTGGAGAAGAACAAGTCAAGTAATGGCGGCAGCTCCCAAGTTTTCTGAAGCGTATTTGTCAAAGCCAAAACCAATGTAAATTGATATGATACATTTTCAATATCTCATGAAGCAGGAAAAGACTCGACATTGTCAAAAGGAGTTGTGTTTATATTATGGAGAAGCTAAGCACTCTGCTCAATATTATCCAAAGAAGCAACACAATTACAAAATAAGGAGCACAATTACCAAAGAAGATAATGTGTCGGAAAAAAAGTTTCTCCAACTTCAATAGGGACCATGCAGCTGGAATCATGTGCAACACCTAATAAAGATCATATCCTCCACAAATTCCTTACCTTGTTTTATAATAGAAGTATATTTAGGACCTAATAATTAAAAAGTCTTTACCTTGTTAGATTCAGAAGCTTAAGCATGTTTTATAGACGAAGATTTTGTCAAAAATCAAAAAATACTTTTAGTGAAGAAAGTTAAATCCATACATGTAGAAGTCATGGATGGTCGTTGTTATTCTTGTTACGTTCAAGCTTCAATATACTAAAGCTATTGAACTAATAGAGGTGGATTCAAACATGGAGAAAGACTGGTTATATGAATTGGGTCTATTAGTGTCACAATTGATTGTACTCTGGCTATCTAAAATCAATTATCAAACTACAAAACACCAAGGCTTACTACTTTCATCTTGATTCAATACATAATCCATTCTATGACTATCAATTCTACAATACTTTTCTCAATCACAATTCTTCACAAGCAAATAATAAAAATAAAGAAAACAAAGAGGTAGCACCAAGCTTATCCCGGCTTACAACTCTCACAGTTTGGCTCTCGGCTTACGACTCTCACAGTCTAGCTCTCGACTTACGACTCTATCAGTCTAGCTCTCAACTTACAATTCTCTCAATCTAGCTCTCGGCTTATGACTCTTACAGTCTAGCTTCAATCTCTCTTTCTTCAACCTCTTTATCCTACCAAAAAGATGATCTGTCAGCAAGCGGATTCCAAAGGTTATGACCCTTTGAATTCTTAACCATTTATTCTACTAACAACCTACTGTTACGAACTAAATTGCCTAACCATCAGTCTAATTCTCAAGGTTATCAATAATCAACTAGTAACTTACTACAAAGTTTATTTACCTATATTACATAGCCCCACTCATAAATGTGTAGCGTCCTCGTAAACATATAATTATTACCTATTTAAAAACTACTTAATAAAACTCTATAAAGTTAATATTTCCTCTAGTCCATCCAATTAATCATTTGTTGCATTATCGAATGTAGGTTCCATCGATTCTAGTTCTAAATTCAAATCTTCTTCCTCCTCCAATCCATCCATCGACTCCTTCCTCAACTGGTTTGAGAGATCTTCATTATACTCTCCCAATTCACGGACTTGAGCTTCCAATTTCAAGATCTGGACATCTCAAAGTTTCAATTGATACTACTGTTGATTCATCCATTCTGGAACATCTTCAATTGACACTTGTAAGTGGCTCCTCATTGTTAACTCTTAACTGGAACTACTACTCTCAAAAATACAAAAAATATAAAAAAATGGCACTCCAGCCAACCTAAAACAACACCATAGAATGACTTTAACTAGTGCCCCACTCCTATTCTTTTACTACCTGGTGATAATGACAATATGTTACTTATATTGTCCATGAAAGGTAATGAGAAGTAATCTTTCTTGGTGGCCGCATTAAGTTTTCAGAAATCTTCACAAATGTGGATTTTTTCATTCTTTTTTGGCACCATCACGATTGAAAAAATCCACTTGCTATTTGATATTAGGTAAATAAAATCAACTGCAAGAAGCTTGTCCAATTCCTCCTTCACTATGAGGAAATATTTAGGATTAAAGTAATGTTGCCTTTGCTGTATCAATTTAGCGTTTTCCTCTAAAATAACACGATGCTCACAGATGTCAATAAAAATACCCTTTAAATTAATAAAATTCTAAGCAAAAGCGGACTTATGATACAAGAAAAATTCTATCCAATAGGTCAACTCTTAATCCTTAATACCTGCATAGATCTTAATTGTTCGAGGCTCTACTCTGGTCGCCAAGTTAATAGTTTGACATAAAGGTGCAACGGTGATTTTCTGTTTCAACCCTTGTATTGGTTGAAAATCAGTCAATAAGTCTGACATGTACAAAGTACTAAATCATGTATCCAGTGCACTAACATGGTGCACATCATACTTGGTTATCTAATTAATATTAACATACTCAAAGCTTTTCGAATCCATCAGGTATATCAAGTACTCACCCAGACCTCCACATTGGTACACCACTCTAAGGTGTTGCACTACCTCTATGGGTGCCTCCGTAATCAGTGCAACTACATCATCATTGGAGCTAAGCTCATCGTCCGACATTAATTCAGATGCTGGCAATTGAGACTCTCTGTGATAGCATACATGGTACATTTGTAATATCATTTTGTCGCCGCCCTTGCCAATTGTCAAAGTATCCCAATTCCAAACGTTTTTAGCCTTTGCTTGATAAAGCTAGGGTTGTTCCAATAAAATTATATATGATAAAATCGAACGTTGTAGTCAAAAGATGATACAGTCAATTATATATGCAATATCAGTAAATATAGTCCATAAAATATCCATGGGTTTAACCCGACTATGATCTGCCATCTGTAATACCAATATTATCGATACTAAGTGATCCAAATTTAAAGCATCCATTGTATCAACATTCATTAAATTGACGCTGGAACCACCATCCACGTGAATGCCCAAGATAATAATACCATCAATCGAAACATTGATGGTTGGTACACTTGGGTCAAAGTTCAAATAACTTTACAAACTTCCTTATTACGTTACCTATGCTGTATTAACGATGAATTCAATGTAGAACAACACTCTGGTGCAACCACTAGAAGTTGCTTCATAGAAATAAAAGGTTGAATAGCATCTAGATCCTTCAAAATATCATAAGATTCTATATTTAGGATAATACTCAATAATTTTTTTTTTTTTTTCATTGGTTTAAGTTTAACTCTGTGAGGTAAGATATTCTTCTGCTTTGGACTCGGAATTGGAACAGAAGACGGAGCTTCTTTGGAATTCATGCCTCTAAGAAGATCTTTCAATCAAAAGGATATTTTTTGAAATGGCATAGAGAATGGAACAGCTTGAAATAGAATCAAAGCCTCTATAATCGGAACCTCATTGGATTGCCCAACTGAGTCAAGTCTCATACTAAATAAGAGGCCCATAACAGGACTTGGATTGGATATCTTCGTAATTGGGTCCAATTCGCCCATCACATTAGGCTCATCCAAATGCTGAATTGGTCCATTTTTTTTTTGTTGACTCCTGGTTAGAACGGCTTGGATACATTCTACCCGATTTATTATAGAATTTTTAGGACCTTAATTTATCTCTTCCATTTTTCCTTGATTTTGAATTTGTTGATCTCGATTATTGAAATTGAACGGAGCATTATATTGCTGATAAGTATATCACGACTGCTTGTAATTCACACACATTGACGCATAATCGTCATTGGCTCCGAGATTAGGACATTCACTGGCATAATAATAAATCTGTCTGCAACAAAAATAATAAAGTGGTCTTTTTGCACCTCCATCCGGTAAATTGGGTATCACCATCGGTATATACCTACTAGATTTGTTCCATGTAGGATTAGAAAATGATCTTGGTTGTCCCATTAGTATGGAGGATATTTGGTTTGATGACGCCAATGGAGCATATTACTGATACCTCTGCTGTTCCTTTCCATAGTTCTGAGGGTTTGATACAGACCTCTGATTAAAATTGGAACTTTAAAAATTATTAAATGTTCGATTTTATCAATTAGATCGATTTCCATTCTATCCATACATATTTTCTGTTTGAATTTGATTGACTTTCCACTGAGTCAGTGGAATCATGGTCTGATTACTGAATTATTGTTGCCTTTGTAAATGCCAGTAGTTTCGGATAGGGTGCTTTCCTCCACAAAATATACATTGAACACCCATTTGTCTAAGTGATGGACATTCCGTATCAAAATGACCTTGTCCCTTATAATTATTATACCATACATTAGGTCTTGTATTAGAAGGCTTATGTCATTTCTCCTTATCTTTAGCCAAATTCATGGCCAATTCTTCTATCTTTGTTAGATTTAATAACAAAGCTTCATTTGGATCTTTAACAGTCGCATTTATGAACAACTTCGATTGTTGATAGGTTGGCAATGTAAAATAAGGTATCATCATTATTGGCACTATTGCTTAGAGTGGTGTAGCATTAATTGATTGTTGCAACATAACATTCTTTACATTGGAGGCAGCCATTTGTGGATAATTATCCATCGACACATTTTCTAGTTGTATTTGTTCGCTTCCTGAACTTGGAATCATCGTGGCCCTTACTATTAATAATTGGTCATAATGACATTCTTCCCACACCTTTGCTCATACCAACAATGCCTCTACTGTAGCTTGTCGAGCCTCTTTTACAAACATTTTTAATTCTGGTGGATGTAGATCGTTAATTAATATCGACAATATAAATGCATCAAGCATTTGATTATTTGACCATTTACGAAGTATATCCATGATCCGGCCATAATAAGATTCTACTTATTCCTCCGCAAACATCTTGCTATTCATAAAACTTTCTCGAAGCCGACCTTCAAATCCAATTGGTCTAAAATGGATTAGGAAGGCATTCCTCAAGGCCTTCCAATTGAAAAATCTATTCATTGGTTGCCAAATATACCATTCAAAAGTTATATCTTTTAAAGTTGCTGACAACCATCTCAACCAAATGTCTTCAGTTCTACCATTATTAGCCATACAAGCTATCAAAAATTGAGATATATGGTGATCAAGATCAAAGCCCGACCAACCACTAAAAGTAGGTAATGGTACCACACTTGTAGTTCGGTCTCCTACTGCTCTCATTTGTACCGCAATTGGTACTTCTGACACTCCCGCGACCATTGGCATTATCACTAATCTCCTTACTATTTGAATCTAAATTTTTCTTCTTTTGGTTTTTTTTGGACAAGCAATTCTTTTTTGTCATTCCCGTTGTTACGGACAAAGAATACAGACTTGATATCTACCAAGAAGTTTAAGAAGAACTCACAAGAACTAGATTAATCAGTTGAATACAAGAACAACACCAGAGAAGTGAGCTAGAGCTCTAAGAGATGTGTTGTCAAGACTGAAGAACTCTTCAGCCTCGATCCCAATATATACTCCTATTTAGGAAGCTTCTCAAGCAACTTCTACCAATTAAGAAGCTTCTAGAAGGTTCCAGAGACTTGCTTCTAGAAGGTTCTAGAAACTTATCTCTAGAAGGTTCTAAGGACTATGTCCCTAACATCTTCTACCAACTAAGAAGCTTCTAGAAGATTCCAAAGACTTGCTTCTAGAAGATTCTAAAAGCTTGTTTCTAGAAGGTTCTAGAAACTTATTTCTTGAAGGTTCTAAGGACTATGTCCCTAACATCACCTCCTCCTTTAGGTTTGAGGTCTCAGAGAAGCAATGTTGTTGTCAATCAGTACCAACGCAAGAAAATGAAGATCTGTCGCATAACGTCTGCTATGAACTCCAACTGTTGTTCACGAGGTAAGTGGTGCATCGACCATTGAAGCCAACGGTAGTGGCCCACTCCTTCAACCGCTGACTAAGCATGAACTTTCGTGTCTTCATTGTAAAATTGTCCTGCAAATATGCCTTCTAGTTGACCATCGCAAGTAGGCTCTGACTCAAATACAATCACCAGTGATCGGTTACTTGGTATCCTCCGTCGTCGTCGTGGTGCAGGTGGTTCTTCATCTCGGGGTCGCCTTCGTGAACTAGTTGGTTGAGATAATCTGACTAGCATAGTATCTATCTCTTGGCTATCCATATTAGAAGACCAAACTATGGCTACTCAAAAAATTCTATTTTATCTTAGAGAAAATAACTACATCAACTACGAATTTTGGTGGTGCTCTCTTCCTTTCTTATATTCTTGGGTGAGCAAGCTTCAGAAAGAAGCTATTGTTGAACCGACTTAGGTTTATGAGGATGTTGTTGATGAAACTCCTGTACCTTTTGTGGCGCATTGGCGAGATTTTTAGCTGACTCCCAAGTTCGCTCATAAATATCGTAGCCACACCAATGAAGAAGATACTCCAACTTGCCCCACCTTTGCCGAGAATCTAGCACCTTTTCAACCTCGTATTCCTTATGGTTCTCGATCTCAATACTAGGTGGCAGACATTGCACTCTTCCAGGAAAAGATGACTCTTGATAAGGCTCCAACAAAGAAACATGAAAGATTGGATGTACCTTCATAGAAGCCGGTAATTCCAGACGGTACACCACTGGATTGATTTACTTTTGGATGATAAATGGTCCCAATCTTCGATAGTCCAACTTATCACATGGTCGCTTGGTCTTGATATTCCATCGAAGAAGCCATGCTTTATCTCCAATTTTGAAAGTAGGTGCTTGATTTCGAAATCTATCTGCAGACGCCTTGTAGGATTCTTGAGCGGATTGTAATTGAAGCTTCAACATATTTTGAAGCTCTGATAGTTATTTCGCAAATCCTTCAGCTGTTGGATTGTTATTTGTTGATGGACTCAATAAATCAAGCTTTGGATGATATCCATAGTTGGAAAAGAATGGTGTGTATTGAGTCGACACATAGAGGGTGTTGTTATATGCAAACTCGGCTAGCGGCAGATATGTGGTCCAATCGTCTTGCTGATAGTTGATGCTGCATCATAAGTATTGTTCCAAGATTTGGTTCACCCGTTCCGTTTGACCGTCAGTTTGAGGATGAAAAGTCGAAGAAAGCTTGATATCCACCTTCAGTATCTCAAAGAGAGATCTCCAAAACTTTGATACGAACTGGGTTCCACGATCTGATACGATATCATCTGGTAGTCCATGATATCGATACACATTATCGAGAAAGAGCCTTGCTGTGATTTCACTGGATGATGTCTTCTTGCAAGGGACAAAGTGTGCCATTTTTGTAAGCCGATCTACCACGACAAAGATGCTGTCAAATGAATTTGATGATGGCAGGTTCGTGATGAAGTCCATGGAAATTGAAGACCATGGTCGACGTAGAATCGGCAATGGCTGTAGGAGTCCATAAGGGCGATGCCGAGGATTCTTGGATCTTGAACAAATGTCGCAGGAGAGGAAAAAATCTTTCACATCCTTCCACATTTGGGGCCACCAAAAATCTCAAGAAATAAGCTCCGAGGTCTTGTTGAATCCAAAATGTCCCGCAGCTGGAAAATCGTGGCGAGATTGAAGAACTCGGAGTCGTGCTGGTCCTTTTGGGATATATAACCGCTCTTCAAAGTATAAAAGATCTCCCTCCACCTTGAACTTGTCGTCATTGGCATGTTGCTTAATATCAATGGCTACTGAAACTTCAATGGTTACGACACGTACCTGATTCAGGAAGTCAGCATCAATTGGCATAATAGTAGCGCAAAGCTAAAATTGCTTTGGCTTCAACAATGTCGTACATTATTGATCAAATGCTGCTTTTCCAGCCTTTGGTACAAGATACGATCTCTTCGATAAGGCATCATATAGTCCTTGCTGCTTTCCAGGTCAATAAGTGATAATACAATCGAACCTAGATAGCAACATACTCCATCGAGCTTGACGTCGATTTAGAACTCGAGCCGACATGAAATACTCCAAATTCTTGTGATCTGTGTAAACGGTCACTGGATGTGTAGCTCCTTCAAGAAAGTGACGCCATTCTTGGAAAGAATCCACTATAGCAAGAAGTTCCTTATCGTGGATCTCATAATTGATTTCACCAGCAGAGAACTTTCGAGAATAGAATGCAACCGGATGGAGCTTCTTATCTTCTCCCATTTGTAAAAGTACAACTCCCAAAGCAAAATCCGAAGCATCAGTTTCTAAATAGAAGGCTTTTATAAAGTCTGGATGTATCAAGATTGGAGCCGTAGTAAATGCGGTCTTCAGGTTTTGAAACGCCTTCTCTGCTAGAGGTCCCCATTCCAGCTTATTGTCACGGACACAAAATACAGACTTGAAATCTAATAAGAAGTTCAAGAAGAAGTGGCAGAACTAGATTAATTAGATGAGTAAAAGAACAACACCAGAAAGGTGAGCTAGAACTCCAAGAGATGTGTTGTCGAGACTGAAGAACTCTTCAGCCTCGACTCCTATATATACTACTGGCCTAGGGTTCTAAGGAAGCGCATCAAGAAGCTTCCCAAGAACTATGAAGCTTCTCGAGCAACTACCCAAGAGCTAGGAAGCTTCTCAAGTAACTTCCTAGAATCTACTAGAATATTCTAAGAATCTTCTAGAGCCTTCTAAGGGAATCTTTATAGAATCTTCAAAGAATCTTTAGAGAATCTTTAAAGAATATTCTAAGAGAATATTCAAGGAATCTTCTGGAAGTTTCTAGAGACTTTTTTCTAGAAGGTTCTAGAAACTTGTCTCCAGAAAGGTCTAAGGACTATGTCCCTAACATCACCTCCTCCTTTAGCTTCGAGGTCTCCGAGAAGCAATGTTATCGTCAGTCAATATCAACGCAAGAAAATGAAGATCTGTTGCATAACCTCTACTATGAACTCCAATTGTTGTTCACGAGGCAAGTGATTCAATGGTCCTTGAAGCCAACGGTAGTGGCCCACGCCTTCAACTTCTGACCAAGCATGAACCTCCGTGTCTTCATTGTGAAATTGTCCTGCAAACACTCCTTCTGGCTGACCATTGTAGGCAGGCTCGACCTCAAATACAATCACCAGCGATTTGTTGCTCGGAATCCTTCGACGTCGTCGTGGTGCAGGCGGTTCTTCATCTCGCGGTCGTCTTCGTGAGCTAGTTGCTTGAGATGACATGACAAGTGTAGTATCTTGGCTATCCATATTCAAAGGCTAAAACAATAAGAACAAACTTGGGCTACTAACAAAGTTCTACGCTATCTTGGAGAGAATGACTACATCAACTATGGATTTTGGTGGTGCTCTCTCCTCTTTTCTGTTTTTTGGATGAGCAAGCTTCAGTAAGAAGCTATCGTCGAACCGGCTTGGATTTCTCAGGATATCGTCGATGAAACTCCTGTACCTTTTGTGGCGCATTCGCGAGATTTTCGACCGGCTCCCATGTTTGTTCATTAATATCGTAACCGCTCCAATGTACAAAGTATTCTAATTTACCCCGTCTTTGTCGTGAATCCAGGACCTTTTCCACCTCATATTCTTCGTGGTTCTCTATTTCTATGCTAGGTGGTGGACATTGTACTCTTCCAAGAAAAGACGATTCTCGATAAGGCTCCAACAAAGAAACATGAAAGACAGGATGTACCTTCATAGTAGCTGGTAACTCCAAACGATACGCTACAGGATTGATCTGCTTCTGGATAACAAATGGTCCCAATCTCTGATAGTCCAATTTGTCACATGGCCGCTTGGTCTTAATATTTCATCGAAGCAGCCAAACTTTGTATCCAATCGTGAATTTAGGTGCCTGATTCCGAAATTTGTCCGCAGACGCCTTGTAAGATTCTTGGACAGTTTGCAATTGAAGCTTCAATGTAGTTTGAAGCTGCGAAAGCTCCTTCACCAATCCTTCAGCTGCCGGATTGTTAATCGTTGACGAACTCCATAAGTCAAGCTTCGGATGGTATCCATAATTGGAAAAGAATGGCGTTTGTTGAGTTGACGCATGAAGGGTGTTGTTATATGCAAACTCGGCTAGCGGTAGATATGCGACCCAATCATCTTGTTGATAGTTGATGGTGCAACGTAAATATTGTTCTAAAACTTGATTCACCCGTTCTGTTTGGCCGTCCGTTTGAGGATGAAATGCCGAAGAAAGCTTGATATCCACCTTCAATATTTTAAAAAGAGATTTCCAAAACTTTGACACAAACTGGATTCCTCGATCCGATACGATATCATCTGATAGACCATGATATCGATACACATTATCAAGAAAGAGTCTTGCTGTGTCTTCGCTTGACAATGTCTTCTTGCAAGGGACAAAATGTGCCATCTTTGTAAGCCAGTCTACGACAACAAAAATGCTATCAAATGAATTCGATGGTGGTAGATCCGTAATAAAGTCCATGGAAACCAAAGACCATGGTCGGTGCGGAATAGGCAATGGCTGTAGAAGTCCATAAGGCCGATGTCGAGGGTTTTTGGATCTTGAACAAATGTCACAAGATAAAACAAAATCTTTCACATCCTTCCACATTTGAGGCCACCAGAAATCGCAGGAAATAAGTTCCAAGGTCTTATTGAATCCAAAATGTCCCGCAGCTGGAAAGTCATGACGAGATTGAAGAACTCGGAGTCGTGCTGGCCCTTTTGGGATATACAACCGCTCTTCGAAATATACTAGATCTCCTTTCATCTTGAATTTATCATCACTAGCATGTTGCTTGATATCAAGGGCTAGAGAATCTTCAATGGTTGCGGCCCGTACCTGGTCGAGGAAGTCAGCATCAATTGGTACAATAGCTGCGTTGAGCCGAAATTTCTCTGGCTTCAACAATGTCGTGCACTGTTGATCAAATGCTGCATCTCCAGCCTTTGGCACGAGATATGATCTCCTTGATAATGCATCGGACAACCCTTGTTGCTTCCCAGGTCGATAAGTAATAACAAAGTCGAACCTGGATAGCGACATACTCCACCGGGCTTGACGCCGATTCAAAACCCGAGCCGACATAAAGTACTCCAAATTCTTGTGATCTGTATATACGGTCACTGGATGTGCAATTCCTTCGAGAAAGTGGCGCCACTCTTGGAAAGAATCTACTATAGCAAGGAGTTCCTTATCGTAGATCTCATAGTTGATCTCAACAGTAGAGAATTTTCGAGAATAGAACGCAACTGGATGGAGCTTCTCATCTACGCCCATCTGTGAAAGTACAGCTCCCAAAGCAAAATCCGACGCATTTGTCTCCAAATAAAAGGCCTTTGTAAAGTCCGGATGTATCAAGATTGGAGCTGTAGTAAATACCATCTTCAAATCTTGAAATGTTTTTTCTGCGATAGGTCCCCATTCGAGCTTGTCTTTACACGTTAACCGAGTGAGGGGGGCAGCAACTTGAGAATAATTCTTGATGAAGATCCGATAGTAGTTAGCAAATCCAAGAAAACATTGTACGTCCCTAACCGTCTTCGGAACTTCCCAAGACATGATTGCTTCCACCTTCTTTGGATCCATCTTCAAGCCTTCCGTAGTCGCGATGAATCCCAAAAATTCCATCTCAGTTTGGTGAAATAAGCACTTCTCCAATTTGGCATAGAGTCCTCGCTCCCGTAGTTTTTTGAGTACCAGACGAACGTGCTTCTCATGTTCTTCCTCGTTCTTAGAAAATATCAAAATATCATCTAGATAGATGACAACAAAATCGTCTAGATGCTCTCGAAAGATGTCATTCATCATGTGTTGAAAGACCGCTGGAGCATTAGTAAGACCAAATGGCATGACATTGTATTCAAAATGGCCATACCTTGTTCGGAATGTTGTCTTCCATTCATCTCCTTCCTTGATTCGCACAAGGTTGTAAGCCCCCCTTAGGTCAATCTTTATAAAGATCCTTGCACGCCCAAGTTGTTCTAGAAGACCAGAGATCAAAGGCAGTGGGTAGCGATTCTTTTTTGTCACCTTGTTGAGACCTCGATAGTCCACGCACATCCGTAGTGAGCCATCTTTCTTCTTCACAAATAAGATTGGTGCCCCAGTTGGCGACTTCGAATGACGGATGAAGTTCTTGGCTAGATTCTCGTCAATGTACTTCCGCAACTCAATCAACTCCGTCTGCGACAAATTGTAGATTGGTCCAAAAGGTGGTTATGCTCCTTCTTGCAATTCAATGGCACAGTCATAGGGTCGATGCTTTGGCAGCATATCAGCATTCTTCTTTTCAAAGACATCTTTGAATTCTTCATACTGCTTTGGAATAACCAAAGTCGGAGTTGCGAAGATGACAAGAGGTGTATTTTGCTTGGCTTCCTTCATGAAAGCCCTTGCACCTATAAACAAGGATTTGTTTTTAGACATTGTCTTGGCAGATTCCACCTTCAAGGAGTTTGTTGGAAATGTCACTTTTCGCAACTTCCAATCTATCAATGGATTATATCTATCAAGCCAAGATAGTCCCAAAATAATAGGACATGAAGGGGACTTGATAACATTAAACACAATATTGCTCTCATGGTTTTCAAGACGTACCTTCAATGGTTTAGTTTCATAGATAACATTGCCCGAAGACAATGGTCGTCCATCTATGACTTCTACATGGACAGGCTTAAGTTTCTTTACAAGAGAAATATTGTGAAGCTTGGCAAACTCTTCATCTATAAAGCAAGCGGATGCACCCGAGTCTAATAAAGCATCGACTTGTAGTTCTTGAATACCCAGATGTAAAGGTACCATAAAACAATCTGAAGGTTGAGCTGAGAGAAAGGGACCTTGATTAATTTTGGATGTTGAGATGTCCAGCCGCACGGTCCCTATTGTGGTTGGGCGTCCTTGTTTTCCTACATGCTTGTACTCCTGAGTCTTGTTGTTTGAGGCTTCTGTTTCTTCCGACAATCTACAGCTTTATGGCCCGCTTCTCCGCAATATAAACACAAGTTTTGTTCAAATCGTCGCTTCCTTTCCTCAGCTGTGAGGGGTTTGAAACGTACCGCATCAATTTGCATGGGTTTAGGATCTGTGGAGTGATTCTCTGGACCTTTTGAAAATGTAGCAAATGCTCCATCATTTCTCCAGCCTGATCGTCTTTCTTGTCGTAATTCAAAGAGGCGGTTGTCACAAATAATTGTCTGAGATATAAGTTCTTCTAAAGTATCCGCCTTAGGCATGGTGATCAATAAGTTCTTGACATCATCTCTCAGTCCATATCGAAATCGTGTCATGAACGCCTTATCATTCCAATCAAGATCACATGTAAGCTGTTGAAATTCTGCAACATAGATTGCAACAGAACGTGATCCTTGTCGCAGATTTTGTATCTTTCTTTCAGCCACTCTTTCTCGATCGATATCTCCAAATGCAGCAGTAAGTCTCTCTATGAAAGCCTCTAGGTCGTACAATATTGGAGAATCCTTCTCCAATAGTGGAGCAAGCCAAGAGCAAGCATTTCCTGATAGAAGAGTACCTATGAAAGCAACCTGGGTAAATCCATTTGGATAACGAGAAGGGTGTAGGCGTAGGTAAAGCTGTACTTGTTGCACAAAACCTCAAAAGTTGACTCTTGTTCCGTCAAACTTATCTGGCATACTCGCTTTTGGTTCTTTCGTACTAATCCTTGAAGTATCTATAAGGGTCGTATGTGACACATGTCTTGCTTCTCTTAGTCGAATAATCTCTTATTATAGGCTATGAATTTCGCATCTAGCTTCTTCGGTCACTAGATCAATTTGAGGTTCTTTACTTGGATTGCAAAGAAATGCAATCTCCTTTCGTACACTATTCATAAGAGCTTGAAGATCTGCAAGAGTTGCCACTCTATTGTCTACTTGTGGAGATGCACTGTCTATGACCTGGTCTACTTCCATATTTAGAGAATAGATGGAAAAATTTTGAGAGAAGAAGAAATTGCTAAGTCTCTTAGAGAAAATTGTAGCACTACCTGTCACTAAAACCTACTTGGAGAAAAGAAAAAAAAACACTAAACGATTTCAGTTTTAGAAGAGGGTAATCCGCAACCTCTAAAAATGCCTCAATACTTTCGAGAAGAGGGGTAATCCGCACTCTATCAAGAAGGCCAACCTCTGAAATCAATGTTAACAGTCTTTTCTACTAGCTATGCTAAACAAAAAGAAGGAATTAATATCAGTCCAAGAGAGGGTAATCCGCAACCCTTAGAATGCTCAAGTATCTCCAAGGAAAGGGGTAGTCCACTCTCTGCCTCAAAGAACTAAGCTCTGATATTGTGATTGAAAAAATATCAGTTTAGAGGAGGGTAATCCGCAACCTCTAAAAAATGCTAGTATACCTTCAAGTAGAGGGGTAATCCACACTCTACTAAGAAAGAACTAGCTCTGATATCTCAAGTTAGTGTAGTCTCGACAAACTGTCACGGACACAAAATACAGACTTGAAATCTAATAAGAAGTTCAAGAAGAAGTGGCAGAACTAGATTAAACAGATGAGTAAAAGAACAACACCAGAAAGGTGAGCTAGAACTCCAAGAGATGTGTTGTCGAGACTGAAGAACTCTTCAACCTCGACTCCTATATATACTACTGGCCTATGGTTCTAAGGAAGCGCATCAAGAAGCTTCCCAAGAACTATGAAGCTTCTCGAGCAACTACCCAAGAGTTAGGAAGCTTCTCAAGTAACTTCCTAGTATCTACTAGAATATTCTAAGAATCTTTTAGAGCCTTCTAAGGGAATCTTTAGGGAATCTTCAAAGAATCTTTAGAGAATCTTTAAAGAATATATCATGTGGATTATCCCTCTGCTTGTAAAGGTGCCACAGCGTAAAAATAGTGATAATGGTGGATTATCTTCCTGAAATTGATTATATTAATGAATCTAATTCTGATCTTGGAGAATTCTATAGATTTTAGGTTGAAGTTCAATTACAAATTATACTCTTGATTAAAGGTTTAAGGCATCTTTGAAGACTTACGATCTTGTGCCATCAAACTATTTAAATGAGTCCAATATTCTGATTCTTACAATACTTAGAATGGCCGATATTAAGATATCTTATGGGAGAAGTTCGACAGTAATTTGGGCCATGGAGTATGTTGAAATATCTAATCTATCTCTATAACTTTAAGTTCCTTTGCCATTTTGATTGCTCTTTGTGGTGAGTAAATTGCAAGACTTCATGATGCGTGCAGCTATTGAGACTCTGTCAATTGCTCTTCATCTATGAACTGTTGCGACTTTGCTTCTAGTTGATCAAGGACTCTCTAATGATAATACTTATAGAGAAGGATGTCATTATTGAAGACATTGAAAGAATCTTCAAATAAAATTGATGGTAAAAAATATTCTAAAGACATTGAGGTTTTGTTAATCAGAAGAAATCTGATAACGGCTTTCTAATACAAAATTAAGTCTTATCAAGCCAAAAGATGTAATTCATTGGAACTTTTAATTCAAAAAAGTCAAAAGGCTCTAATCATTGTAAGTGTCTTTCTTGTCAATTTATCAAGATTAAAACTTGATGGAAAAAATAAATAAATATAACTTTTTCAAGACAATATATTAGAATAAAATAAAGAATTATGTATATTAAAAAAAGAAACTAGATAGCTATTTGCTGAACATGATAAGAAATTAGAAATGTAAAGGTAAAATTAGAAATAAAAACAGCTTGATCCCCAAGAATAGAAAATACTGGCATCGGTACTCTTAGCTCTATATATGACTATCTACCTAAGATCTGTGATAGTGACATTCAAGCTAGGACCTCAAAAAGCATGTTGGTGCATGATATCTTAACTTGGAGCTTAGAGACGACATGAAGGATTTTTATTATAGGCTACATGATTCAGCTTGTTCATAGCTACCAATTCATGTCATAGCCGTTAGTCGGTGTAAAAGTGCGATAATTGACTAATTTTTAGCCTATCGAATCGACATTACAAGACAACATTTAAAGTCAAAACTAGTATCTAAAATGCTTCCTAAGAAGCTATTTGGGAAAATAAATTTTTGTAGTAAGTTATTCAGTTAGTTTTACCTAGCTTCTGACCTATTTATATCATCTAGACTAATAATTAGGCAGTAGATATATAATTTCGTGACTTGATCAGTATCTTCATAGATAAATGGTTATCTTACCAATTTTTCATAACGTTTTTTTAGAAAAATATGCAGTGTCCATGTTCTTCGTCTACTATATGAAGGCTATAATATCATTATATGCCTATTGTACATATGAAAATTCAATTGTGAAAATATATTGCTCTAAGTATGTAGTGAATTTTAATTGGTTGTAGAATAATACTATATTCTTTACTTTGAGCAATAGATTACTACAATTTCCATTAATTTTTTGCATTTCCAATTATTTCTAAATAATGGCACATTAAAAAAACCATACCCAAGATTGGTTTGGTCAAAGTAACTTGTAAAAATCTTATCAATGAAAAAGTCTAAAATCTTTAATTTATTTCTCCATTGGATTATCAATTCTATGTTGGTTCTTTTATAAATGGATATTAGAAATACATCCAAGATGATTTTTTAAATCTCTTTTATAAGAAAAAAGTTTGAATAGATTTATCAAATTTAGGGCATCTGATAGATGAATGGAGATGAAAAAAAAAATACTCCATTCCAATTAAAAATCGATTTGTATTCTTAATGGGCTCCTTGGCCTAGAATTGTTATGCTACTATCGATCTTCAATCAATCCTAAAGATATACATGTACTTTCTAAATGTTGGATGAAAATTCCATAAGAAGGTAAACTAAAAGTCTTGGTCAAATAAGGTTATAGATTTGTGTCGTTAAATGTGGATTATGACAAAAGTTATAGGCGCTCAAAGTTAAGGTGTTAGTCTTTGGACCCTCTATTACAGTTTGGACATAACGCAATACTCTGGAATCTTGGTCGGCAATAGCTAATCCATGTATTTATAACATCCATCCTGTCTGTATCTTATGCCAAGAA
Source organism: Physcomitrium patens (assembly GCF_059467195.1). Classification (NCBI taxonomy): domain Eukaryota; kingdom Viridiplantae; phylum Streptophyta; class Bryopsida; order Funariales; family Funariaceae; genus Physcomitrium; species Physcomitrium patens. Next base: position 5,818,207 of record NC_143421.1, read on the forward strand.
AAATATTGTATTGTTGGTATGTATATTCTTTAAGATTTTGTTATTGCTACATACATATGCTCAAAAACGTAAACCGATTATTATCTTTTAACTCTTCGAGCTATATTTTGAAACGATTATAGTTGGCTTCTCAAAATTTCCAAGGATCATACCGCGATACATAAGTAAGCTTTTGTGCATAAGTTTTATGAAATTTGGAGTTTGGGGTTGCCCAAACAAAAAATAGACTTGGTACTTGTAAATTAGGGTTCATGGATCATTTATCGTGTTGTAGCGAGTATCGGGAGTGAAAATAAAAGAAAAATTGATTATTAATATTCGTAATTCTTGAATATTAAGGAGCATTAACCAACTCGGTACAAATCTTTTGAAAACAGTGATCAGGATGTCGATCGTTGCTCCGTATCTGAGTCGGCCGGGGCATGCTTGATTAATGCTCCGTTCGATTCGAATGCGGGAGCATCGATAGCTCTAGGGGAATCTTTGAAGGGCCGAGTTCGACACAGCGGGTTACGGTCATTAGGAGCCATACTTTGGAATCGATTCGATTCAATCAATCGAGTCTCTTATCAATATGAGACCTGAATTGGCGGTCAGCCAATGCCGGTCTAATTACGGGAAATCCAAGTCTTACTCCTGGGTCTTATGTCGATGCGCGAGGACCAATTTGGCCCAGTACGGGAACATCCGGAGTTACTACGGGCATCTCTCCCGTATAGGACCTGGGTGGTCGGGCGACTCAATGTGGTCGATTACGAGGTTCGATTACGTTTCTGTTGTCTTGTTCTGCTGTGCCCGTTTGGTGAGGAAGGTATTGGTTTTCGATTGATTTTATCTTTATTTTTATGGAAAACGAAAATAAAAATTTTGAAGGATTTTTGGGAGAAGTTTCTGGTGGGGAGTCTTCTAAAGGACAAGGTATGCACATGGATCCGTCTATTGCTAGTTTGTTTCAAGCCTTCTCATTGTCAATGCAGCAACAGCAAAGCAATGATCGAAAGGAAGCTTTGGCAACCAAAGCATTGCAAGCAGTGGTCAATAAAATTGATCAATTTGATGGGAGGAATATTTCAAGGTATTTAAGATGTTATGTTCGTGAAATGGAATTAAATCGGGTTTCTGAGAAGAAAATGGTTGCACTATTTGGACTTGCCACAATATCGGAGATAAGGGACCACATTACATCGATTACGGATGATTGTGGGAATTCATGGGAGGATTTTTCACATGCATTGAAAGACAAATATTTCTTGGAAGATGCTGATCGCGTTACTAAGAAGCTGTTTCTGGGATGGATCGAACGGCCCAATAAGAATTTGTAAGCAACAGAGCTACTAAGGGAATTTGAGAGGCAGTACTCTCAATTATCGAAGGTAGAAAAATTGACATTGGAGCCGAACAAAGTTGATCTATTTCTTCAAGCTGCTGATGGAGAATTGCAAGAGAAATTAGAACCTCTTCTTGAAGACAAAGAAGAAGATGAAGGATTGACAACGAAGTGGAAGAACGTTGAAGATGCGGTGGGGTTGCTTACAAAAAAAGAAAGGAGGAAGGATAGGAGCAATATTCCGAAAACAGTACAAGCACCCAAAGCTCCAGTACGTACAACACCACCAACAATGCCTACAGTTCAACCTTCGACATCCTTGTCAAAGAAAGCAGATATGGATATGGAAGAAATTATACGAGGAATGCGAGATCTTCAAATCAAATTGGCAAGACTTGAAGAGAATACTTCTATAAATAATTCGAAGAATGTTTCAAAACAAGGATATGTACAAAGATGCATTTGGTGTGATGATGCTTCACACACTAGAAAAGATTGCAATGAATTTAATAATATGATACGGTAGGGAATTATTTGCTAGAAAGATGGAAAGATAGCATTGAAAGATAGGGAGGATCTTCTTCAAACCAATTTTGGCAAGGGAGGAATGAGAGCATTGGTTCAAGATTACTTAAAAGAGCATGAAACAGTAGTACGAGAAAGTGCAAGTTATGGTGCTAGAGTAGATGATGAAATTGGTGGAAGTACGGAAACTAGTGAGTTTTGGGCTTCTGCCGTTTCTACAATGCAAGAAGGGAAATTACCTCGAGAAGCGTTATTGAGAACTACAGCTACAATACGAGGAAGAACAGGTTGGGAGGATCCTGTTGAGTCTCTTTCAGTTCATGCATATATTGCTAAGAGCCAACACGAAGCTTTGATGGAAGAAAAAAGACGAGGAAATTTTGATGATACTAGAGAAGGAAATTCTTTTAAGAGGCAAACTCGAGGAGACAAGGCTCGGGAGGCAGCTTCACAAGAATTGCCTGTAAAGGATACCTCAGCATCATTGGGAGAAAAAACAACGGAGACAAAAGATAAGAGCAAATCAATTGCTTATAAGCTACTTTCTGATATTGAAGCGACAACAAATTTGAAAGAGGTGTTGGAAGAACGTATATTAAATGCTAAGGTGGAATTCACATTGAAAGAAGTCTTGGGAATTGCAAAGAAGGAGTTTCATGATGTTATCATTGACAGCATTAAGCGAAAGAGGCAATTAATGAGCGAAACTGGAATGAGTCATGCTATTGATGCAAGAATATGTAGAGATGAAGAAGAGGTTGATATTGGTTACAAGCAACCAACAAATGAAAAGAATGGGTATAATCAGCGAGTACGTTTCGAAGATTCTAGTAACAAGGAAATAGAAACTTTGAGCCATTATACTCGAAAGCATTGGGCAAGGGCAACTACTGAGGTATTGGTGAAGGTAGGAGATATAGAAGAACCAATAGTTGCCTTGGTGGACCATGGTTCTAAAATAAATCTCATGTCTAAAGATCTTTATAAGAAGCAAAAATGGCCAATTGATATGGAACATGGATGGGCAATACGAGCAGCTAATAACACACGGGGCGAATTATATGGAGCTTGTCCAGATGTCAAAATTCGGATTGGGGATGTTGCGACGGAGCAACATTTCTTCGTTCAAGATACAACGTCTTATCCGTTGATTTTAGGACAACCTTATATCACGGCAACACGGATGGAAACAAAGGTACTTGACGATGGTTCTGCTTATGCAAGGGTACGGAGCGAAGATAGGAGGAAAGCTGTACAATTTCTAACAGTACCTCCTAACCATGAACGGAATCGAGATAGGTTGAGGGAGAAACCATTGCCAAAGATTGTTAAAGGATTTAAGGATTTTAGGGAGGTACCACTGTAAAGCGAGATTATGGAGGTACAAAAGAGGAGGTACTTTCGCGAGATGAAGGTGCCTTTGATGCGAGTTTTATTGGTATATTGGAGAATGGAAATATTATGTATAAGAAAGTTGATGATTTTAAAAGAAAAGAAAGAAAAAGATTATATGATATTGAAGGACATTTACACAAGATAGGTACATTGCAAGATGATGAGAGGATTTTAGGTGTTTATGAAGAAAATGGGTTGGAAGATTCATTGGAATTGATTACATCTATTGGGTTAGGGGATAATGATAAGATTGTTGAGATTCATTCGAGAGAGGTTTATACCATGCTTGAATCTTTTCAAGCACCAGAAGTCATTGTAGAGACGAGATATAAAACGACAGATAAGAAGGTAAAGCCTGTTGCCGGACCATTACCAGAGGATTCTAAAGAACAAATGGGAGAAGCATCAAAAGAAGCAAGTTTAAGAGATCCAATGAGTATTGGACATCAGTTTACTGAAGAGACTTTTGAAGAATTGAAGATTGGTTCTGATGGTTCTTTATTGTCGGAGGAAATTACTTGCTTCAAAAAGATGTTGGCTAAACAAGGTAGATCGTTTGCCTTCGAATCTCATGAAATTGGGTGTGTGGATCCAAATATTATAACACCTATGGTTATCTTCACTGTACCGCATGTACCTTCGAATCTAAGATCGATTCTAGTACCGAGGGCACATTTACCTAAATTGGTCGAACTATTGAAAGAAAAGTTAAAGATGAAAATATTAGAACCTTCATTTGCGCCGTATTCTAGTCGATGGTTTACGGTACCTAAGAAGAATGGGTCACTACGGTTTATTCAAGATATGCAGCCGGTGAATGCTGTAACTGTCAGGAATGCAGGAATTGGACCTATTGTGGATGAATTTGCTAAGGCGTTTGCTGGAAGGGCGATCTATTCAATGGGTGATTTGTATTCAGGTTATGATCAATTTCAACTTGCGGAAGGAAGTAGAGATATGACAACGATGAGGACACCGCTTGGATTGGTTAGAATGTGCACTCTTCCTCAAGGCGCGACCAAGTCGGTTGCGCATATGATGAATGGGATGAATAAGGTATTGAGAGATTTTATTCCGGAAAAGACTATGCCTTTTCTGGATGATGTTCCTATAAAAGGATGCAGAAAAAGAGACAAGGATGAAACTTTAGATACGAGGGGGTGTCGCAGATATGTTGTTGATCATATACAAGATTGTGAAAAGATTTTAACTCGGCTTGGAGAAGTTCATCTTACATTATCGGGTATGAAGTCCGTATCTGGAGTGCGAGAGGTTGTAATTGTTGGGCATTTATGCGGATCTTACGGAAGAAAACCAGATTCGACTAAAGTTGATGCAATTGGAAGGATGAAAGAGGATTGTGGTTCTTTAACAGAGGTTCGTAGGTTTTTGGGTACATGTGTATTTTATCGAATCTGGATCCCTCATTTTGCTCACATAGCGGATCCATTATATGAACTGTTACGCAAGGGTTACCGATTTGAATGGGAAGAAAGGCATATTCAGGCAATGCAAAGATTGAAGAAATTATTGATGTCACCTCCAATATTGAGGAAGGTTGATTATAAGTGCAATAGACCAGTGATTCTTACTGTAGACGCTAGTCCAATTGCCGTTGGATGGGCTGTTGGTCAAGATGATTCGAATGGGAGTAGATTTGCAGTTCGATTTGGGGCTAAAGTTTTAAGTATTCGTCAGCGTGCATATTCGCAAGTCAAAAGAGAACTTTGGAGAGTTGTTTCGGCTATGAAAGCTGAAAAGGACTATTTGATTGGGGCAGTAGTAGTAATTGAAACAGATTGCTTGCCATTGCTTGGAATGATTATTAACTGTTCAACGCCAGATATTGCAATGTTGAGATGGATTGCTTATATTAAGTTACTAAATCCAGAATTTAAGCATATCACTGGAAAGGACAATTTAGTAGCAGACATGCTATCTCGAGCAAGATACGAGAGGGAGGACGAAATGGTTGAAGACATTGATGATGTCGGATTGAAATTCTATTCAATATCGAATCTCAACAGAGAAGATAAGCTATTTCTTGAAGAATCTTATGAAGGAGAATTATTGGATATTGGTCATTATTTGAATACCTTGTCTAAGCAGGGGAATTGGTCTACAGAAAAATTCAAACAAATAAGAAAAAAAGCATATGGATTTTTACTTCGAGATGGATTGTTATGGAAGAGACCGAAAAAAGGAATTGGGATGCCACAACGAGTGATAGGCAAAAGGGAAGAAAAACTAAAATTATTAAAGGAGTTTCATGATAGTTTATGGGCAGGGCATAGAGGAATCTGGGCTACTTTTGCTAAAGTCAAGGAACGATATTGGTGGAAAAATATGTATCGAGATAAGCTCTCATTTGTAGAGTCATGTGAAATCTGTCAATCGTATTCTAATATCCGACATCGAGATGGTCTTCATCCTACGTATCCTCTGGCTATTCATTTTAAATGGGTTGTTGATTTGGTTATTATGCCGGTTGGGTTATGGCAGATGAGATATTTGGTTTTAGCTCGTGAAGATTTATCAAATCTAGTAGAAGGAAGAGCATTGAGGACAAAATCTACAGAGGGGATTTGTAGGTTTTTGCTTGAAGATGTCATTTGCTATTACGGGTGCGTAGTAAAAGTCACTGCAGATCGTGGAGAATTAAATGCACAAGAAGCTCGTAAGTTCTTTGAAAAATGTGGAGTTAAACTATCACTGACTACTGCTTATAATCCGGAAGGGAATGCGAAAAGCGAATGCGGTCACCCGCCGATTGTGAAAGCATTGGTTAAAGCTTGTAATGGGAAAGTTAAAGAGTGGCCACGGCTTTTGTCATTTGCATTATGGGCTGATCGAACAACACATAGTTCGGTGACAGGATATATGCCAGTAGAACTTATGACAGGTCAAAAACCAATTATACCGATTGAAGAAAAGGTACTTACTTGGAGTATGCTACCATGGGAAGATGGATTGACAAGAGAAGAACTTCAAGCTATTAGGATTCGACAATTGGAGCAAAGAACGGAAGATGTCCAGATAGCATTGGAAAGGTTAAAAAGAACAAGGTTACAAAACAAGGCGCGATTCGATAAGCAACATCGATTGAGACCAAAAGCAATCGAAGAAGGTGACTGGGTACTTGTTTATGATAATAGTCTGGATAATCAACATAGTACTTTGCGGAAATTTTCAAAACGTTGGTTTGGACCATATGTTATAACAACTGTTCATGATAATGCGACTTTTTCATTATGGGAGTTAGATGGTACAAAATTGAAAATACCAATTGCAGGGAAGCAAGTAAAAATATTTAAACAAAGACACGCAGAGATGAATATGGAAGACCTTAATGAAGGTACAGAGATTCCGCAGCAAGAAGATGAAAGTGATATGGATAATGAAGGTGACGAAGACAAACTGGACAAAGACGTAGGGGATACATTCTGAATCAAACAGCAATTGGGTAAATTGGTGCATACCGGAGGATGCACAGGTTCAGAGGGGGTGGATGTCGTGTTGTAACACGAGTATACAGTGAAAATAAAAAGAAAGGGGAATTTTATTAATATTCAATTACCTTGAATATTGAGAGCATCAACCAACTCCAGTACAAATACTGAGTGGTCAGGTTCAGTCACTCCGTTACAGTCAGCCGGGGCATACTGAAATGCTCCATTCGATTCCAATAACGGGAATCAGCAGGAAGAGAAGGACCAATTCACACGACGGGTTCGAGGAGCCAATTGGATCCAATTTCGATAATCCAATCCGGGTCCTCTTATCCAATATGAGACCTGAATTGGCCGGTCAACCCAATGTGGTCTAATTACGGGAAATCCAGGTCTTACTATGGGTCTTAGCCAATCTGACGCGAGGACCAATTTGACCCAATTACGGGAACATCCAGGTTACTACAGGCATCTTTTCCAATATAGGACCTGAATTGGTCGGGCGACTTAATGTGGTCCCGATTACGGGGTTCGATTCTGTTTCAGGCTGTCCTGTTCTCTGTGCCGTTTCAGGGAACGTTGTTTTCGGTAAATGGATTTCTTAAAGGTAAAAACGGAGGAGAAAGCTTGATGGCGAGAGCCAATTTCGGTTCTGAGCTTGAGGTGGGAGCCAATTCCGGATCTAAGACGGAAGATTGAAGAAATTCAGAGGATAAGGTTAGGGGGGAATCAAGGGGGGAGCGAGTTTTCAAGCTTTTGCAAGGTTACCAGTTCGGTTTTTCATTGGAGGTTTTTGGAAGATCAAGGGAATTAGAGAGAGGAGCTTCATGCTTCGGGTCGGGGAAGGAAAGACATAGAATTTGGATTTTTCTTCTTCGTAGAGTTTTGGGAGGACTGAGGCAATCGCTGCTGAAGTCAGTGTTGTAATGGTGAATCGAGATTCTTAAATGAAGTGGGTTTGAATACTCTTGACTGTTTTGTAAAATCGAGTTACGTCTGTGATTGAAGGATTAAAGGGGTGTCTATAGGATTGAGTATGCGGAGTGAATGAAATTTATTGGGTTAATCTAACAAGACAGTCAGTGGATACAAGATCGTAAGTACAAAGGGATATTGAAGATTAACAGTTTGGGTTGTTCGGGGTTCTCTGTAACGTCTAGAGACCTATCGGCTGAGGCAAAAAAAAGGACTTCGACAAGCAGTCGAAGGGCATCAGTAAAGATTTACGGTGTATTCTTGCAGTCGTTTATATTCCAGCAGTAAAAACTGATAGACTGCTTGACTATCGGCGGATCTCCATACTACCTTCTACAGCCAGACGCCCGGCGCGTTCTCGAGCAGGAAAGCACGTAATACGACAACGTAGCGAGGGCATTCATGATAGCATCTAACTTGGACTCTGAACTTTCCGTCATACTAATATCTTGACCCCCGACCATTCTAAGAGAAGGACAGAAATGACTCTACAAGAAGACAATATTGGTTTAGAGGAAGATACTCCGCAACCTCTAAAATGCCTTAAGAGCTTCAAGAAAAGGGTAATCCACTCTCTCCAAGAAAAATAAAACTCCAATATTGTAACAAAAGAAGTATCAGTTTAGAGGAGGGTAATCCGCAACCTCTAAAGTGCTAGTACACTTCCAAGTAGAGGGGTAATCCACACTCTAACAAAGAAGAAACTAGCTCTGATATCTGAGGTGAGTAAAGTCTTGACAAACTGTCACGGACACAGAATACAGACTTGATATCTACCAAGAAGTTCAAAAAGAACTAGCAAGAACTAGATTAATCAGATGAATACAAGAACAATACCAGAGAGGTGAGCTAGAGCTCCAAGAGATGTGTTGTCGAGATTGAAGAAATCTTCAGCCTCGATCCCAATATATACTCCTATTTAGGAAGCTTCTCAAGCAACTTCTACCAACTAGGAAGCTTCTAGAAGGTTCTAGAGAATTGCTTCTAGAAGGTTCTAGAAGCTTGTCTCTAGAAGGTTCTAGAAACTTATCTCTAGAAAGTTCTAAGGACTATGTCCCTAACACCCGTAGGATATTTATTATGTGTAATTACTCCTATCTTTCTTTCGCTTGTCGATTAATTCTTTGATAATCCTCCCCACTATGATTATCACTCATAATCTTTCATTCTTTTTTATAAAATCAATACTGCCTTGAATTATAACTCACATATTTATAATCCTAAAACTGGTTCTTTTCACGTTCTCATTCAACATATAATTCCATCTCCCATACAATCAATTTTTAACATTTCATATTGTTATCATTTCCTTGGCAACGGTGCCAAAATGTTATTCTTGTTGCATTCAAGCTTTAGTATACCAAAGCTATTGAACTAATAGACGTAGGTTCAAACACTGGGAAAGATTGGTTATATGAATTGGGTCTGTTAGTGTCACAATTGACTGTACTCTGGCTATCTAAAATCAATTATCAAACTACAAAATACCAAGGATTACTACTTCCATCTTAATTCAACACATAATTCATTCTACGACTATCAATTCAACAATACTTCTCTCAATCACAATTCTTCATAAGCAATTAATAAAAGCAAAGAAAACAAAGAGGTAGCACCAAGCTTATCTCGGCTTACGACTCTCACAGTCTAGCTCTCAGCTTACGACTCTTATAATCTTGCTCTCGACTTATGACTCTCACAGTCAGGCTTTGATCTCTATTTCTTCAACTTCTTAATCCTACTAAAAAGATGATTTATCAGCGAGCGGATTCCAAACGTTATGACCCTTTGAATTCTTAACCATTTATTCCACTAACAACCTATTGTTTACAACTAAACTCCCTAACCATCAGTCTAATTTTTAAGGTTATCAATAATCAACCAGTAACTTATCACAAAGTTTATTTACCTATTCTAGAGTCGTTTATTGTCTTTTAAAAATATTACCTAGAAAACTATTCCTTTAGATATAGCAATTAAAGATCATAACATCATAGTAGTATTTAATGTAATAAAATCTCCCTTTAATCCAATTATTTTAGGATTATCATGACTAGAAAAATATAACCCTTAAATAGATTGGATTTCTCCTAACCTTAACTTTTCTGATAGTATAATCCAAGATCACATTAGCAAAGTAGAAGTACATAAGTCCAATACGTCCAAACCTTCATTAGTAGGTACAAATGCTTTCATGTATGCTGCAAAAGAAGGATCACCTTTTGCTATATATGCTACATCCATTTCTAATGGTGAAACAATGTCGAGTGGTATTCCTAAGCAATACCAAGAATTCCAAGATATTTTTGAAAAGAAGAATGTAAATATTCTCTCCAAACATCAACCTTATGATTGTTCAATTGATCTGCAATAAAGAGCTCAATTACCTTTCAGACTAATCTATAGCTTATCGTACAATGAGTTGGTTGTATTAAAGGAGTACATTAATGAGAATTTGGCAAAGATCTTCATTTGCCATTCTAAATCTTCATCAAAAATAGGTATCCTTTGCCTTTGATTTTAGGACTTCTTGACCAACTCAATTAAGCAAAGATCTATACCAAAATAGATCTATGAAGAACATACAACTTAGTTCGTATCAAAGAAGGAGATGAATGGAAGACTACTTTTCAAACTAAGTATGGATATTTTGAATATAATGTCATGCTTTTTGGACTGACAAATGCACCGGCCACTTTTCAACAACTTAGGAATGATATTTTTTATGAGTTTTTAGATGATTTTGTTGTTTGTTATTTAGACGACATTCTAATCTACATTAAGAACATAAAAGAACATGAGCTTCATGTTCGTCATGAGTTATAGAAACTTAGAGATGCAAGATTATATGCCAAGTTGAAAAAATGTATTCTACACTACTCAAGTTGACTTTTTAGGATACATCATTTCCAACAAAGGCCTTATAGTGGATCCCAAGAAGGTTCAAACTATCGTAGATTAGAAAATTCCAAGAATAGTATGACATGTGTAATATTTTTTGGGCTTTACTAATTACTATTGAATCTTCATCGAGAATTTTTTTCAAGTTATAGCTCCACTTACACATTTGACTTGTAAAGACAAACTTCAGTGGAATAAAGAAATAAAAGCATTATTTGATGCTTTAAAGAAGGAATTTATTTTTGTACCAATCTTATATTGTGTTGACTTTTTTAAGGCATTTTTTATGGAAATGGATGCGTCAAATTTTGCTATAGGTGTCGTATTGTCTTAAATAGGAATAGATGACAAACTCCACTCAATAGCTTTCTATTTAAAGAAATTTTTAGCATCCGAGATTAATTATGAAATCTATGATAAAGAACTCCCTGCAATTGTGGATTCATTTTAAAAATGGCATCATTATCTGGAAGGCACCTCAAGTCTAATTACCATATATACAGACCATAAGAACCTCGAGTACTTCATGTCAGTATGTATCTTGAATCATCGTCAAGTTTGTTGAAGCATGTCTTTATTTAGATTCAATTTCAAGATCACTTATTAATCCGAAAAATAATAAGGTCTATTAAATACTCTTTCTAGATATTCTTATCTTATACCAAAAGAAGAAGATCCATCTTTTGATCAACGAAGATTAATTCTCTTAAAGCCCGAGCATTTTCATCTTTGAGCTATAAAATCAACATTGACTATTGATTCAATATTTGTGAAGCAAATTCAATCAAGCATGTCTTCTGATATTCTTATTCAGGATATCAAGGATACTTCCTCTAAGCCTCATGATACTTCTAAGTTTGAATTCAAGAATAATCTATTATATTTCAAAGGATGCCTATATGTTCTAGAAGGTGAAGCTCGATTATGTGTTCTTCAAGCTCGTCATGACTTACTAGTAGCAAGACATTTTGGATACAATAAAACTTTGGAACTAATATCCAGGGATTTTTAGTAGCCACAAATGTGGAAAGCAGTCAAAGGTTTTGTACAATCTTGTGATATTTGCTCAAGATCAAAAACTCCTTGTCATCAACCTTACGAACTTCTTCAGCCGTTATCCATTCCAGAACAACCATGGTCTTCTATTTCTATGAATTTCATCACGGATCTTCCAATCTCAGGTTCTTATGACTCTATATTTGTGATAGTAGATCGTTTTACCAAGATGATACATTTTGTATCATGTATAAAATCTATCATAAGTGAAAAAATAACTAAGCTTTTCATTGACAATATCTATCGCTATTATGGATTGCTAAAAGATATTATATCAGATACGAGGATTCAAATTGTATCAAGATTATAAAAAATCCTATTCAAGATTCTAAAGGTGGATATAAAACTTTCTTCAACTTTTCATCCTCAAACAGATGGACAAATAAAATGGGTAAATCAAGTTTTGGAGCAATATTTGAGATGTACCATCAACTATCATCAAGATGATTGGACAACTCTTTTACCATTGGCAAAGTTTGCATATAATAATTTGGTACATTCTTCCACTCAACAAACACCTTTCTTTGCCAATTATGGTTATCATCCATGTCTTGATACTTTTGACTTTTCAAAAGTTGATAATCCTAAGATAGAAGATTTAACATATTGTTTGTTAGAGCTACATACAACAATGAAGATACAATTAAAAGAAGCTCAAGAACGACAAAAGATCAACCCGGATACCTATCGCAAGGAGCAACCAAAATATAATATTGGTCACAAAGTATGGTTACTTTGTCGTAATATCAAGACTACTTGTCTTTGTGATAAATTAGATTATCGTAGGCTGGGACCTTTTCTGATTTGTGAAAAAATTAATCCTATTGCCTATTAGTTACATCTAGTAGAGTCTGTGAAGATCCACCTTGTATTTCATATGTCTTTTCTAGAGCTATATAAGATAGTGAATATCTTAGGAAGAAGACAAATGCCACCTCCTCCTATAGAAGAAGATAATAACTAAGAGTTTGAGGTAGAAGGTGCCAAAATAGGTTGGAATATCTTGTTTATTGGTACAAATATGATATTAGTGAAAGCACATGGAAGCCATCAAAGAAACTTGTAAATGTAGCAAAGAAAGTTGAAGTCTTTCATCAATGACATCCATCAAAACCAAGATAAAGAATAGCAAACCTTTGCTATAAAAGAAACAAGATCAAAGAAAAACAACATTCTACCTTCTATCTTTCATTGTAGCTTCTATGTATTTGTGATGAGATGGAGCACCAACAATCAACAGATTCAACTTAAGAGCTTTCATTTGGGAACTTGTCGGATGAAACATTGCAATTGTAACAACCTTCAAGACGACAAAATCGAGATGAAGATCCTCAAGAATGACATGTCGTTCCTCGAATAGATGGCAAGATACAATGTGTTTGGTATCACAACCTTGGAAGGGACTCCCAATGTTTAGTGATTTTATTAGAGGTAGGAACAATTCCTGATGGTGTTCCAAATGTTTTATTTGAAGGAAGTTATGAAGGCCTCAACAATGACCAAATAACAGGGTGGTCTTCTCGCCATGGTATGGAACACTATAGATGGTTGAGAGGACCTATCAACCATCTTCAAAAAGAGCAAAGATTAGAGTATGTAACAAATATAATTTGTCTCATCTTGTACTTCCTCAACATATGAAGACCGCTCCTTGTGGAACTCGTCCCAAGAAAAAGGGGTAATATCACCGACATGTATATTTACCTCAATAGTTACTTATATGATTAAATAAAAGTAGGTAAATATGAAATAATTTCATAAAGTCTTCTAGATGCGGTTCTTAGAAGCTTCATGGACGCGGTTTTGACTTTAGATGTGTTTGTATATTAGAAACTTGGCCAAAAAGCTAACCATGTATTGATAGCTTGTGGAACAAGTTATTTTCATACAATAGCTTGTGTAACAAGCCAACTATGTGGCGCATACATAGATAACTTGCCTTGCAAGATAAGACATGTGGCTAGCAAAGTCAATACATATTGGAGGTCCTATAGGAGATCGCCACATAGCTCTTAGTTAGATAGTATATATGGAGGCAAGAGTGAAGCCTTCTTCATTCTTGTCAATGCCTTTTTAGTCTTAGTCTTGTTTCAAGACTTTCTAGTCTTCTTATTTTTGGTAATAGCCATTCTAGCTAATATTACATCACCTTTTGAGAGACTTTCTAGTTCTCTTTAGTAATAGAAGAGTATATTGAGGAATCTCTTTTTTTAAGATTCATGTCCTTGATATTTGATTATTCATCTGAATTTCAAATGGCTAGTATGTCATCTTTGTAGTGATAGTCAACCTTAGCAACAATATGAAGGTAATATAGTGACAAAAAATAAACACAAAATAAGTGGATTAATTAAAACTAAAGAACAGATATAAATCAAACTCCGACAAAGATATTAGTAAAGTTAATAAAAGAGATTGAAACTTCATATATTAATCCTTAATAAATTAATAATAATTATTATATTAATAAATCAAAGCTAATTTGTTATAGAATAATTTGAGTCATAGATTAGCTTGTAGATAAATTACATAAGAATATGCTTAGTGAATTCAAGTATAAGTTACTTTGAACATTTCATAATTTCTAATATTCTTTCTCATGCAATAAATACACATAAAGAGTTTATATTAGTGATTAAAGATTTGGCAAGATGTAATATGTTCATATATATAATCTAAAAAAAGTTCAACAATGAGATAGTCTGGAACTAATTACATGTTTTGCTATACTTTGCCAAAAAAAAAAAACTCTAATAAATGGTTGAAAGTAGTTTAAATATTTATTTGAAAATTTGCTTTATAAATATATCTATAAGTTATTTGTTTGTAGTAATGTGCTTAAATGAAAATTTATATTTTAAGATATTATTTTTAATAAAGTAATACTTAGCCTCTATATATTTAATTTATGTATGAAATATAAGATTAAATACTAGATTAAGTGCTAGACATATAGACTCTTGATTATCACAATGAAGATCTTATATCATAGGTATATATGTTTTGAAAAGATTATAGTGAATCATTGGATTTAATGAATCTTTAATATTTTTTATTTTTTAATATAAAAAGTACATTGAATTCAAAGTATGGAAAGATTTTAGAAAAAATATCATACATGTCGTTTAATTTTGCTGAAACATCAAGAATATCCTTGTATTCTTGATAATATCAAATCTATCTTTATCTTTTGTGATAATTGTAAAAATTTCTTTCAACTTAATAATTTATTTATTTCTTTTTTTTTTTAATTTGAACTGGGGCTTGGAGCGGCACATTTTCTTACTTTTTGCACCACATCCAAAACAAATGTCTTTGCCCCAATTATAATCCCACAAAATTTGGCATTGCACTAAAGAGTATTGAGGTAGTTTCCAACATCTGAGTAGAATTCATTTTCCTATAAATCCACTTGCTTTGCATTTTCATCATCATTAATGCTTGCTCCTCTTTTCAATTAGATTAATTTCAATTCCTTATTAGCTAGTAAGTATATACAAATTCTTACTACTATGGTGAAAACTTACTATTATTGATATTAGTCATCAATATTTTAATTTTCATTAATATTCTAATACAGCACAAGATATTTTATCTCTTTAGTTGATGCATTTGCTAGATTCCTGGATAGCTCCCATGTGCGTTCACTAATATCATATCCGCGCCAATGAACAAGATATTCCAGCTTATTTTGGCGTCGCCTTGAGTCTAATATCTCTTCCACCTCAAATTCTTTATTATTATCTACTTCTATAGGAGGCGGTGGCATTTGTCTTCTTCCTTGTATATCCACTGTCTTATATAGTTCAAGAAGAGACATGTGGAATAGCAGATGGATCCTCATTGACTTCGATAGATGTAACCGATATGCAACTGTGTTGATCTGTTCAGAAACAAAAAAGAGGCCAAGCCTACGATAGTCCAACTTGTCACAAGGTCGAGTAATCTTGATATTGCGACGAAATAGCCATACCTTATCACCCACATTGAATTGTGGTTGCTTCTTACGATATAGATCTGTGCTTATCTTTTGTCGTTCTTGAGCTTCTTTCAATTGTGTCTTCATTATTGCATGTAACTCTGACAACCGATTTGCCATATCTTCTGCTGTAGGATTATCAACTTTTAAAAAATCAAAAGTATCAAGTCGTGGATGATAGCCATAATTGGCAAAGAAAGGTGTTTGTTGCATGGAAGAATGTACCGTATTATTATAAGCAAACTCTGCCAATGGCAGAAGGGTTATCCAATCATCTTGTTGGTAGTTGATATTACACCTTAAATACTACTCCAAGACTTGGTTTACGCGCTCTGTATGTCCATCAGTTTGAGGATGGAAAGCCCAAGATAGCTTTATGTCCACTTTTAAAATCTTGAAAAGGATCCTCCAGAATCTTGACACAAATTGAGTTCTCCTATCCGACATGATATCTTTAGGTAATCCACGATAGCGATAGATATTATCAATGAAAAGCTTAGCTGTTTCTTCACCTGTGATAGATTTTGTACATGGTACAAAGTGTGCCATCTTGGTGAAACGATCTACTATCACAAATATAGAATCATAAGATCTTGAGCTTGAAAGATTTGTGATGAAATCCATAGAAACAGAAGACCATGGTTGTTCTGGTATATGTAATGGCTGAAGAAGTCTGAAGGTCGATGACGAGGAATTTTTGATCTTGAACAAATATCACATGATTGTACAAAGTCTTTGACTGACTTCCACATTTGTGGCCACCAAAAATCTCTGGATATGAGTTCCAAAGTCTTATTATATCCAAAGTGCCCTACTGCTGGAAAGTCATGACGTGCTTGAAGAACACGTAAACGTGCTTCTCCTTCTGGAACATATAGGCGTCCTTCAAAATATAATAGATTATTCTTGAACTCGAACTTAGAAGGATCATGAGACTTGGAAGAATTATTCTCGATATCATGAACAAGAGGGTCTGAGGACATACTCGACTGGATTTGCTTGAGAAAAGTTGAATCAACAATCAATGTTGATTTCATTGCTCGGAGATGAAATTGCTCCGGTTTCAAGAGGACCGTTCTTTGTTGCTCAAAAGCTGCATCTCCTTCTTTTGGTGCAAAATAAGAACGTCTAGATAGGGCATCGGACAAACCTTGTTATTTTTCTGGCCGATAAGTGATAATGAACTCAAATCTTGACAAAGACATACTCCAACGAGCTTGACGACAATTCAACATACGTGCTGATATGAAATACTCGAGGTTCTTGTGATCTGTATACACAGTGACTGGACTAGAAGCGCCTTCTAGATAATGACGCCATTCTTGAAAGGAATCCACGATCGCAAGAAGTTCTTTATTGTGGATCTCATAATTGATCTCGACTGTTGAGAATTTTCTTGAATGAAAAGCTATCGGATGAAGTTTGTCATCTGTTTCCATTTGTGATAAAACTGCACCCAAGGCAAAATCTGATGCATTTGTTTCCATAAAAAATACCTTAGAAAAATCAACACGATATAAGACTGGTGCAGAGACAAACGATGTCTTCAAGGCTTCAAATGCTGCTTCCACTTCTTGATTCCATTGAAATTTATCTTTACTAGTCAAGCGTGTAAGTGGAGCTGCAACTCGTGAGAAATCTTTGATGAAGATCCGATAGTAATTGGCAAATCCCAAGAAACATTGGACATCTCTTACTGTCCTTGGAATCTTCCAATCCATGATTGTTTGGACTTTCTTAGAATCCATCATGAGACCATCATTTGAAATGATGTATCCTAAAAAGTCAACTTGAGTAGTGTGAAATACACACTTTTTCATCTTGGCGTACAATCCTACATCTCTAAGTTTATGTAATACTTGACAAACATGTATTTCATGTTCTTTGACGTTCTTAGAATAGATCAAGATATCGTCTAGATAGTAGACGACAAAATTGTCTAAGAATTCACGAAATACATCATTCATGAGATGTTGAAAAGCAGCTGGTGCATTCGTGAGTCCAAAGGGCATGACATTATATTTGAAATGTCCATACCTGGTTCGAAACGCAGTCTTCCATTCATCTCCTTCTTTGATCCGTACTAGATTATATGCTCCTCTTAGATCTATTTTTGTATAGATCTTAGCTTGATTCAACTGGTCAAGGAGTCCTGATATCAAAGGTAATGGATACCTGTTCTTGATTGTGATCTTGTTGAGTCCTCGATAATCAACACACATTCGTAAAGATCCATCTTTTTTCTTTACGAATAGAATTGGAGCTCCTACTGTAGATTTTGAATGGCGTATGAAATTCTTCGCTAAATTCTCGTCAATATATGTCTTGAGTTCAGCCATCTCATCTTGCGATAAACTGTAAATTGGTCCAAATGGTGGCTGAGTTCCTTCCTTGAGGTCGATTGAACAATCATATGACCGATGCTCAGGAAGAATATCTGCATTTTTTTCTCAAAAACGTCTTGATACTCCTGATATTGACTTGGAATGCCACTTGAAGTCTTTATGCTTTCAGCAATAGGTGCAGCATAAATAGCAAAAGTTGATCCTTCTTTTGCTGCGTATATAAATGCTTTTGCACCTATAAGTACGAGTTTTACTATACTAGATTTATAACTTTTTACTTGGTTGGTAGAACTATTAATAATACTTTGGGAAAAGTCAAGTTTACGAGAATTTCAATCTATTCGAGGGTTATATTTTTCTAGCCAGGATAAACCTAAAATAACTGGATTGAACGGAGATTTAATTATGGTAAAAGCTATATAGCTATCATGACCGTCTATTGTTACTTTTATAGGATGAGTTTCATGAGTGACATCTCCAGAAGACAAGGGACGACCATCTATGACTTCTACATGTACTGGTTTAGGTTTCTGTACAAAAGGTATTTTACGACTTTTAACAAATTGTTCATCTAAAAAACATGCTGAGGCTCCTGAATCTAATAAAGCAGAGGCTTTGTAATTCTTAGGTCCTAAATATAAGTCTATTATAAAACAAGGAGAGGGTTCTGAGGAGAGGATAGGACCTTCATTAGGAATTGTACAAGGTTCCAGCTGCATGGTCCCTATTGTAGCTGGACGAATCCGTTTTCCGACATGTTGTTTTCTTTGACGGTCGTACCTCTCATTTTATAGTTGCGTCGCTTCTTTGGACAATGTTGAGTAGTGTGCTTAGGTTCTCCGCAATATAAACATAATCCTTCTTGACGACGACGAATCTTTTCTTGCTCAATTAGGGGTTTAAAACGTACCGCGTCAATTTGCATGTCTTCTACTTCCGAATGTACGTTTGGCAAAGATGTTGATGTTGCCATTGAGTAATAACGTTGAGGTTCCTGTGAATGATTCTCAGATCAAAATTCGAAAAGTCGATTATCACATTTTACCGCAAAATCGATTGCTTGACTCAAAGTTTGAGGATCAGGTAAGTTGAGCATCAATTTCTTTACTTCGTATTGCAATCCATAAAAAAATTGACTGATGAGTGCAGCATCATCCCACTTGATGTCAATTACAAGTTATCGAAATTGTGAAGCATATACTATTACTGAGCGATTTCTTTGTCACAGAATTTGGATCTTATTTGTTGCAACACAAGTTGCATCGTATTCACCATACATAGATCGAAACTCCGCCAAAAAAGCTTCCAAATTGTCCAATATTGGATTTCGTTGTTCAAGAAAAGATGAAAACCATGATAATGCAGAACCAGAAAGTAGAGTGCTAATAAACCTGACTTATGATCCTGGAGTTGGATAGCTTTGCGGTTGAAGTTCAATTGCCAATTGTACTTGATTGATGAACCCTCGAAACTTAGATCTCGTACCAT
This sequence comes from Physcomitrium patens, assembly GCF_059467195.1. Classification (NCBI taxonomy): domain Eukaryota; kingdom Viridiplantae; phylum Streptophyta; class Bryopsida; order Funariales; family Funariaceae; genus Physcomitrium; species Physcomitrium patens. The sequence goes on from NC_143421.1 coordinate 5,837,647, forward strand.
CAAATTTCTCGGGTAAGGCAATTCTTGGTTCTCTAGTGCTTATAGGGTGTTGTACAATTGGAGAACGAACGTGATTTTTTGTAGATGTTGAAGCAGCTCCAATCATCTCTATATCTCCACTTTCTACTATTCTTGTTCTTTCATGTGTTGGTGAATTGAGTTGATGCATCACAAGCATTAACTCCCTCATTTGCTCTTGCATTTGTGCCATTGCACTCTTCATTTCAACAAGCTCTGCCATAATAACACTAAGAAGAAAATTTTGTTTGATACTGCTCAAGACAAAAGAAAAGAAAGACTTGATAACAAAGAAGATACTAAGAACAACATCAGTTTAGAAGTGGGTAATCCGCAAACTTCTAATACGCTTATGTCTTGTCAAGAGAAAGGGATAATCCACTCTCACTCAAAAAAAACAAAGCTCTGATATTATAAGTGTACTCTTGTCAATCTGTCAAGGACAAAGACTCCATGAGGGAAAATATACACAAAAAGGCTATCTCGATATAATAAGTCCAAATATAAAGAAGTAGATATATTAAAAGGAAACTGGAATGGCTATTGCCACAAGACAAGAAATTAAAGACTCTTGAACCTGGACTAGAAGCAAGAAAGGAGTTGACAAGAGTGAAGAAGCCTTCACTCTTGTCTCTATATATACTATCTAACTAGGGGCTAAGTGGCGACGTTCTATAGGACCTCCAATATGTGTTGACTTTGTAGGACACATGCCTTGACTTACAAGGCAAGTTTTTCTATGTGTGGGCCACATAGTTAGCTTGATCTTCAAGCTAACAACATGTGTGGCACATGGCCAACTTGTTGACCACGTTTCTAATCCAAAAAGTCAATTAAAGACACCTATGAAGTCAAAGCAACATCTAGGAAGTTTCTAGGAAGCTTCTATATTAAATATTATAAAATTAACTTACTTTTATCTACTTTTACTTACTTCTACCTATTTCTATATGTAATTATTAGCTTACATGATTATGGCCGTGACACAAAGAAGAAGATTAAGGATTGACAACAAAATGGAAGAACGTTGAAGATGCGGTGTGGTTGCTTACAAAAAGAGAAAGGAGGAAGGATAGGAGCAATATTCCGAAAACAGTACAAGCATCCAAAGCTCCAGTACGTATAATACCACCAACAATGCCTATAGTTCAACCTTCGACATCCTTATCAAAGAAAGCAGAGATGAGGATGGAAGAAATTATACGAGAAATGCGAGATCTTCAAATCAAATTAGCAAGACTTGAAGAGAATATTTCTACAAATAATTTGAAGAATGTTTCAAAACAAGGATATGTACAAAGATGCATTTGGTGTAATGATACTTCATACACTAGAAAAGATTACAATGAATTTAATAATATGATACGGTAAGGAATTATTTGCTGGAAAGATGGGAAGATAGCATTAAAAGATAGGAAGGATCTTCTTCAAACCAATTTTGGCAAGGAAGGAATGAGAGCATTGGTTCAAGATTACTTAAAAGAGTATGAAACAACAGCACGAGAAAGTACAAGTTATGGTGTTAGAGTAGATGATGACCTTGGTGGAAGAACGGAAACTAGTGAGTTTTGGGCTTCTGCCGTTTCTACAATGCAAGAAGGAAAATTACCTCGAGAAGCATTATTGAGGACTGCAGCTACAATACGAGGTGCAACAAGTTGAGAGGATCCTGTTAAGTCTCTTTCAGTTCATGTAAATATTGCTAAGAGCCAACACGAAGCTTTGATGGAAGAAAAGAGACGAGGAAATTTTGATGATACGAGAGAAGGAAATTCTTCTAAGAGGTAAACTCGAGGAGACAAGGCTCGGGAGGCAGCTTCATAAGAATTGCCTGTAAAGGATACCTTAGCATCATTGGAAGAATAAACAAGGGAGACAAAAGATAAGGGCAAATCAATTACTTATAAGCTACTTTCTGACATTGAAGCAGCAATAAATTTGAAAGGGGTGTTGGAAGAACGTATATTAAATGCTAAGGTGGAATTCACATTGAAAGAAGTTTTGGAAATTACAAAGAAGTAGTTTCATGATGTTATCATTGACAACATTAAGCGAAAGAGGCAATTAATGGACAAAACTGGAATGAGTCATGTTATTGATGCAAGAATATATAAAGATGAAGAAGAGGTTGATATTGGTTACAAGCAACCAACAAATGAAAAGAATGGGTATAATCAACGAGTACATTTTGAAGATTATAGTGATAAGGAAATGGAAACTTTGAGCCATTATACTCAAAAGCATTGGGCAAGGGCAACTACTGAGGTATTGGTGAAAGTAGGAGATATAGAAGAACCAATTGTTGCTTTAGTTGACCATGATTCTGAAATGAATCTTATGTCTAAAGATCTTTATAAGAAGCAAAAATGGCCAATTGATATGGAACATGGATGGACAATACGAGCAGCTAATAATACATGGGGCGAATTATATAGAGCTTGTCCAGATGTCAAAATTTGGATTGGGGATGTTGCGATGGAGCAACATTTTTTTGTTCAAGATACAACGTCTTATCCATTGATTTTAGGACAACCTTATATCACGGCAACACGGATGGAAACAAAAGTACTTGACGATGGTTCTGCTTATGCAAGGGTACGTAGCAAAGATGGGAGGAAAGTTGTACAATTTCTAACAATACCTCCTAACCATTAACGGAATCGAGATAAGTTGAGGGAGAAACCATTGTCAAAGATTATTGAAGGATTTAAGGATTTTGGGGAGGTACTACTGTAAAGCAAGATTATGGAGGTACAAAAGAGGAGGTACTCTCGCGAGATGAAGGTGCCTTAGATGTGAGTTTTATTGGTATTTTGGAGAATGGAAATATTATATATAAGAAAGTTGATGATTTTAAAAGAAAAGAAAGAAAAAGATTATATGATATTGAAGGAGAATTACACAAGTTAGGTACACAGCAAGAAGATGAGAGTGATTTGGATAATGAAGGTGATGAAGACAAACTGGACGAAGACGTAGAGAATATATTCTAAATCAAACAGCAATTGGGTAAATTGGTGCATACCGAAGGATGCACAGGTTCAGAGGGGGTGGATGTCATGTTGTAACACGAGTATACCATGAAAATATAAAGAAAAGGGACTTTTATTAATGTTCAGTTACCTCAAATATTGAGAGCAACGATCAATTTCAGTGCAAATACTGAGAGGCCAGGTTCAGTCACCTCGTTACAGTCAACCGGGGCATACTGAAATGCTCCATTCAATTCCAATAACAATAGTCAGTAGAAACGGAAAGGACCAATTCAACGACGAGTGAGCCTAGTTCGAAGAGCCAATTGGATCCAATTTCAAGACATCTAATCTAGGTCCTATTATGGGCCTATTACCCAATATGAGACCTGACTTGGTCGGGCAACCCAATGTGGTCCAATCACGAAAACATCCAAGTCTTACTACGGGCCTCTTAGCCAATATGAGACCTGAATTGGTCAGGTGACTCAATGTGGACCCGATTACAGGGCTTCGATTCCGTTTCAGGCTGTTTCATCTTTTGTGTCGTTCTAGGAACATCCTTTCGGTAAAAGGATCTCTTAAAGATAAAAATGGAAGAGAAAGCTCTGACAGTGGGAGCCAATTTCGGATCCAAGACGGAAGATTGAAGAAATTCAGAGGCTAGGGTTTGAAAGAGGGGAGAATTAGGGTTAAAGAGAAGGATAGGTTAAGAAATGAAGAGAAGAGAAGAAGGCTTTTTAGAAGGGTCGGAGAGCTAGCTTCATGCTTTGGGGCGGGGAAAAAAGACAAAGGATTGGGGTTTTTTTTTCATAGGGTTTTGGGAAGACTGAGGCACTCGTTGCTGAAGTCATTGTTGTAATGGTGAATCGAGATTTTTAATGAAGTGGGTGTGATTACTCTTGACTGTTTTGTCAAATCTAAGTTACGTCTATGATTGAAGAATTAAAAGGATGTCTATAGGATTGAGCATGCGGAATGAATGAAAATTTTTGGGTTAATCTAAGAAGACAGTCAGTGGATACAAGGTCGTGAGTATAAAGCAGTATCAGAGATTAGCAGATAGGGTTGTTCGGGGTTCTCTGTGACGTCTAGAGACCTACCGGCTGGGCAAAAAGGACTTCGGTGAGTAGTCAAAGGACATTCGTATAGATTTACGGTATATTCTTACAATCGTTTGTATTCAAATAGTCAAAAACTGATAGACTACTTGAATATTAGCGAATCTCCATACTACCTTCTACAGCCAAACGCCCAGCGCGTTCTCGAGCAAAAAAGCATATAATACGACACCGATATATTATCTTTTTTCACAGCCATACTCTTCTGTTTGTGGTTACATCGTTTCTTTGGACAATGTTGAGTAGTGTGTTTTGGTTCTCCACAATATAAACATAATCCTTCTTGATGATGACGAGTCTTTTCTTGCTTAGTAAGAGGTTTGAAACGTACTACATCAATTTGCATATCCACTACTTCTGAATGTATGTGTTGAAGAGGTGTTGGTGTTGCCATTGAATTATAGTAACGTTGAGGTCCACTTGTACGGTTCTCAGATCGAAATTCAAAAAAGTGATTGTCGTACTTCACAATAAAGTCAATTGCTTCATTCAATATTTGAGGATCAGGTAACTTGAGCATTAATTTTTTTACTTCATATTACAATCCGAAGAGAAATTGGCTAATAAGTGCAGCATCATCCCACTTGATATTAATTGCAAGTTATCAAAATTCTGAAGCATACAACGATACTGATCGATTGCCTTGTCGTAAAATATGGATCTTATTGGTTGCAACACAAATTGCATCGTGTTCTCTATATATGAATCAAAACTCCACCAGAAAAGTTTCTAAATTATCCAATATTGGATCTCGTCGTTCAAGAAAAGATAAAAACCACAATAGTGCTGAACCTAAAAAAAGCGTACCAATGAATCTAACTTGTGATTTTAGAATTGGATAGCTTTGGGGTTGAAGTTCAATCACAAGTTGCACTTGATTGATAAATCCTCGAAACTTAGATTTGGTGCCATAAAACTTCTTGGATAGACCAATTCTTGGTTCTCTAACACTTCAAGGACGTTCCACCATAGGAGAAAGGACATGGTTTGGTACAGATGTTGAAGAAGCTCCAACCATTTCTATATCTTCACTTCCTGCCAATCTTGTTATTCCTTGTGGTGGTAAATTGAATTGATGTATCGCAAGTATTAACTCCCTCAATTGCTTTTGCATTTGTGCCATTGCACTCTTCATTTCAACAAGTTCTGCCATGATAACACTTAGAAAAGAGAAGATGTCTAATATCGCTCAAGACAAATAGAAGAGAGGACTTGAGAACAAAGAAAATACTAAGAATAATATCAGTTTAGAAGAGGATAATCCGCAACTTCTAATATGCTTATATCTTATCAAGAAAAAGGGGTAATCTACTCTTAATCAAGATTAGACAAAGCTCTGATATTGTAGGTATACTCTTATCAATTTTTCAAAGATAAGTACTCCATAAAAAGGCAATTCAGATAAGTGAGCCTTCATTCAAAGAAAGGTAACAAAAATATAAATAAACAAGTATGTATATTGAAAGAAAAACTGGAATGGCTATTGCCAAAAGACAAGAAAACTAGAGACCCTTGAAACTAGACTGGAATCAAGAAAGGAGTTGACAAGAGTGAAGAAGACCTCACTCTTGTCTCTATATATACTATCTAACTAGGAGCTACGTGGGAATATTCTATAAGATTTCTAATATGTATTGACTTTGTAGGATACATGCCTTGACTTACAAGACAAATTTTTCTACGTGTGGGCCATATAGTTAGCTTGGTCTTCAAGCTAACAACATGTGTGGCACACGGCCAACTTGTTGACCACGCTTCTAATCCAAAAAATCAATTAAAGACACCTATGAAGTCAAAGCAGCGTCTATAAAGCTTCTAGGAAGCTTTCATATCAAATACTATAGAATTAACTTACTTTCACCTACTTTTGTTTACTTCTACCTATTTGTATATGTAATTATGAGTATGTCTATGATAGATGGTGCATCTTGAATTGACAAGCTTCTCATTAATACCATATTTGGCCTTTTGGTTGCAACGAGTATATAGGATAGAGAAAGCACATAATAAGTGTGACCAACATCAACAAGTAGTCATTTATATGGTTGTTTTGGCATAACTTGTATAAATGTTTAGCATTGTAGTGGTAATTTTGATATAAGCAGTGCCAAATTCTCCTTGCCTCTCGACATTGTTGTTTACTCCCACTTGAAATTTTATTGTAGCATTGTATTTTAGATGTTTTATTGTATATTTGTAATCTTAGTATTTATTTAGTCAAGACTTATTTGTTGTCTTTGTATTAGGTTTATAAATACCAAAAAAAAGAATTTTTTTGAAGAGATTGTGTTGTAACATGTATCAATTTTGTGCCTCTTTACTATCATATTCCATTTCTAAACTATGCCTATTTAGTCAATTTTTTCTAATCATGAAAATCTACAAATGAAGAACTTATCTTTTGTGAGCCTAAATTTCACCACTCAATGAAACTAATGCTATACAACAAGTTCAAGAGATGGAATAGAAGAACTCCCAATTATGTAATTGCTACGTTGATTTAAAACTTAGTGTTAACAATTTAATTAACTTTAAGCCTTCCAAGCAATGGTTACTAATATTAATAAAAAAAATAAAAAATAATAAATAATAAAATTACTATGGTCTTCAAGGCTATTTATATGATTCTCACTTAAATTTCAATAGGTTGTTCAAGATCATTTATATAATCCTTAATTACTAATTTTTATATAATTAAAAATATATAATTAATTAGAATAAATAAATAATTAATTAGTTAAAACTTATAAATTATTATCCCTTAAATAATTGATGGTAAAAGTACTTGATAAAATTATTGCCATTCATCCATAGTAAAAATAAAAAATCTTAAAGGTTGAATTAAAAATAAAAGTTAAAAATTAAAAATAAAAGTCAAAAATAAAAGTTAAAAGTAAAAGAAAAAAAAAGAAAAAAAGTTAAAAGTTAAAAATTTAAATTTAAAATTTGAAATACGGAAGATACAAATTACTGTAAAAATAAAAGTAAAAGTGGGACTAAAGAGAGATAAAAGCGAAGGTACCTTGATAACATCTAAGAATTGAGGGCAACAACTCCTTTCTAATCCAAAATTTTCCGAAATTCTTGATCAAATCCAAATTGAATGATTTTTAGTTTGTTGAAAATTTAACTTGAAAGTGCTCTTGTTCCAATAAATTTAAATTCAATCCAATACTTAAGCCACGAGAAATGCTCTTTCAAAGTTGAGTGACCAAGACTGCCACAATAGGCAACCTCCCTCCACTTGAAAATTAACCCAAAATTAAATTCGTCTTTGAATTCAATGAATTTTATGCCATTAGAAGATCAGCTTAAAGATGCACTTACTTCCAAAGTTTTACAATAATCCAATTAGGAAGCACTGAGAAATGCCTTTTCAAAGATGGGTGATCTAAACTGTCAAGGCAGCCGACCCCCGTGCACTCAAAATTCCACCAAAACTTTTTCCTTACTCCAAATCAAGCGATCCTTACCTTTTTGGAAAGCTAACACCAAAATCTACAACCAAAAAAAAATCACATCAAAACTAAAAAAAATTAAATGATTGATTGAGGGAAATCCAAGGCTATTGAGCCCTTGGAGTATTTGGGAGGCCGAAGGAGCTATCTACCACAATGACCTATGTCTTAAAACCCAATGACCATCATTCACTACTTAAGATCCATGCATACACAACCACAAGTTTTCAATGAGATTAAAAATCAAAAAAAATTAAATTAAATTAAATTAAAAATAAGATTAGGATTTAGGGCCAAAATTTGGCATGGCTTTGCCTTTCACCAAAAGAGAGGAGAGAGAGAGAGAGAAAGAGGGCTTGGAGAACCAAGCCACTCTTATATAATTGAGTGGTGGATTGTGGAAGGGCGGCCACATCTCCACCCTTGATCTCTAAGATTCCTAATGTAGATCTACAGCCTTCATTCATCCAAGAGCCAATTTCATTACTAAGGCTGATGGCTCTTGTAAGTGGTCAAGGAAGCACCTTTTGATAAATCTAACTTCACCATTGTGTTCAAAACACCTTTTTATGCTAAAATCGACTACTCACATGCCTCAATCCATGCTCAATTGTAATTTTTATGAAAGTTTTTACCTACAAGGATCTTGGCAATTCTTGTAAAATCCTTCAAAATGAGAATTTCATTGCCCCACTTATATTTTGAAGGAGAGGGTTCTGATCTTGTTTTCTTCACTCCATGGGGTGAATCCAATGCCACCATTGCATTAAAAAAGCTTCCATTAATTAGAAGAATCACTATGCCACTTGAATTTGTTGAATTTGGAGGAAATCTCAAAACTATCATTGCTAAACTTCACTAGATTTTTTAGAATATTATAATTCTAATTCATTCTAAATCATGCGAAATAATTGAAGATAAACTCATAGGCTTTTAGTCAACCCTCATAGTAGTGACTAACAACCTCTAAATTATTAAAACTAAATAAGTTGATATTTTAATTTCTTAATTCTTATCACTTTGGTCCTAATTAATCTAGTTCAAGGAATTAGGCTATAGTTTATACCATCAAAGGTTGAAATCCTAAAAATTCTATAAAACTAAATTCTACTTATGTAAATCCTAATCTAACATGCTCATTTATCATAAAATAGGAAAATAACAAAAATTTAAATTTTGGGGCATAATTGTGAGATCACATTTATTCTTCTAGTCAAAAGAATATAAGCACAAGAGTGAGTTAGTGTATATGATAAATTGCATTTTAGTATGGAAGTTGTGACCTAGAAAGTATTTGGATGGCCTAAGTTTTGTAGCACAATCTGTACCATTGCAAAAAAATTATAAGTAAATATTTTAGAAGTTATACTTTTATTACAAGTAGAGAGAGTAGGAAAAAAATAAAAGTATTAAATGTCTTGTTTTTGTAATGTAATATAATATATATTTTTATTTATTTATTTAAGTTTTTTAAAAAATAGTTAGAATTCTAAACCTCATCTTAATTATTATTGTTGTACTTTGTTATATTCTTGAATACTCTTGAGTTACTACATCGCCTACCTTGATGTGTGTATTATACTAGCATCTTTTTTTGATGCTCCTGGTTCTCTATTCTTTGGATACAATGCTTGGCATTCTTTTTTCTTTTTTCTAAAATAAAAAATAAAAAATTTGGTGTTGAGTATGTAATCTCATCCATACAACTACATGGTTGGAGTGGTATCATTTTCAAAAATCAAAACTTTCTAATGCACTTCCTACAAGGGTGGAATAACATCTTCATTCATGAACTTTCTTTTCTTTGCAGATCGATCTTTGCCCTTTTGTTCTAAAAAGGTCTTTCTATCCTTATTCAACTTTAGCTTCATGATCGCTATATTGGACGTATTAATGCCAATATTTACAGTGGATCTGTTCACTTTTTCACAAATAATACTCTCCACATGAATCACCCACTTCCTCCAATACACTTGAAAAACCTTTCCTTCTCACTCTTTGAATATGTTGTACATAATCATGACTTTATCATCTTTCCTCATTAGCACAAACCGAACATTATACTTGTTCTTCAAGTGTAACAAGAGAGCAACGCTCATCAAAACCTGCCTTTTGCTAGAGGAGGCACTGAAGTGTGCCTTCCTCAACTAGCACCTAAAGCTGCTCACACTATAAGAGAACTTCATGGTTGTGGGCAATAGAGTCAATACACAAGATGCTGCAAGAGCTAATGCCAAAATTTTTGCAACTATAGTGGGTGGCAAAGGCACCAGTTTGCACAAGGCCCAAAAAGTAAGAAAAATTGTGGCTTTGGACTTCAATTCAAACTAAAAAAACAACAAGAATTTTTGTAATATTTAGCATTTTTGCAATTATCACAAAAAACATGGATAGATTTTATATTATCAAGAATACATGGATATTCTTGATATTTTGGCAAAATTTACATGCATGTATGATATTTTTTTAAGATTTTAATATAATTATTAAAGTTTTAAGATATAATATATACAATTATTTTTGAAGTAAATAATTTTGTATGGATAGAAAATTTAATGATAATTATTAAGAAAGAATATGTTTACATGCAATGCCATTAAAATTTATTTAATAAAAATAAGACTTATTAAAAGTATTTTATAATAAAAATTATACAAACTTTTTCAACTTACACAAAACTAAAAAAAAATTAAATCATAATCCAAAGATTTTTTAATAATATAAAAACGATTAATTTAAAGATTTATTCTTAATAGATAGGTATTTTAAGGCCATGACTAAATTATTTGAAATAAATAAAAAAAATTAGAATATATGACAAGAAAAATGAAATATGATATTTTTATCTATCTAGTTGTGAACAAAACATAAAAAATGTATATAAAAAAGATTAAAATATTTCTTCCAATAATAAACCTCAAGGCATATATTTAATATAATATAATATTTGAATAATAAGAAATTAGATCTACCTCAAATCTTTAATCATATTGTAAAAATGTATTGATAATTTGATTGATACATCTTCATTTTATCTTCTACATTAGAGTGATAGAATGGCAAGGTGCAAAAACAACCAATACATCTCGGTTTGTATTATTTTTATAATTATGTTCTTAAGATTTTACTTATTAAACTTCTTATCGTGATCTATTTTAAATTAAAATATACAAATAAAAAAATAAAATATAAAATATAATAGAAATTAAAACAATTATATTTCTGTGTAGATCAAAAAAACAATATAATTAATCTTTCTTTTAATAAAGCCATATGTATTATGATAAATTATAATTTAAAAATATTTGTAACTATATAAGCTACCAAACAGATAGTACAGACTATTTTCTTTAAAAACATAGAAACCTAAATTTTATTCTAATTATATATGAAAAAATATAACCACTTTTATATGTACCAAAATCAAAACATAAAAAATAAAAAATCTACTGCAAATCTTACCTTCAAAAGAAAAGAAAAGAAGTAAAATTCTATGGTTTAAAGTTAACATAGTGTAGAAGAAAATGTCTTGGTATTATATAATATAAACTTTCAAAAAATTTAGGTGTAATCTTTAATTATGTATTGTGAAAATTAATCATTTTGAATATCATCTTAATATATCTATTTCTTAAAAGTTAAATTTATAATTTATAGAAGTATGTATATATAAATATATAAATATATATATATATATATATATATACATACATAGATCAGATATATTTAATTTTTTAAGAATTTATCTAATTTATGCTGAAAATAGTTTTAAGTTTTTGCTTATTTAAACTTATTAATATCCATAAGATTTGGAAAGATTTTTAATATTGTTGAAATTACTTGTAGTCTTAGTTTATTGTTGTGCATGATAATATGTTTATAAATAAGCTATACAATTAGAACATTAATCAAATTTTAACTTTTATAATGCATATTACTTGCTAAAATTTAATAATAACAGTAATATTAGTTGAAACAAGAAATATTAAACTTTTATGAATAAATAATCAACATCTTTGCTTTTATTTGTGATTAAGACATATTGATTGTTAAAATTGACTAAATCTTAAGTCTGTTTTATAATTATTGTTTTATAATTATTATTTTATATTAAGTCTGTTTTATAAATTATCATGTATATTACTATTAGATATAGTGGTAAATTGCATTAAAAAATTAAATATTTATATTATTAAATAAAATAAATAATTCTTGTCATAAAATTATTATAAAAAAAAATCAAATTAGTCTTTTTAAGATAATTTTTATTATTACAAAGGTATCAATATATCCCAAAATTCTCTAACTAGAAATCATTATAGTTGATAAATAACCGAAAGATGTAACTTAACAAATTCACTCTCTTGAATTTTAAATATATTTTTTCCAAGATCACATCAATAAAGATTCGCTCACATCTTGTAGAACCAAACACAAGCATTTATTTCAACCACAATTACAAACCATCAGAATACAAGTAGCCAAAAATCAAAGATCGTTTCAACAATCTTCAAAGAACAACACAAGACCCAAGAAACAAAGGGAAAAAAAAAACAAACAAACAAACAAACAAACAACAACAACAACAACCAAAAAGCAAAACAAAGTCAAGATCTCATCCGGCTCGTTCCAGCCCTCCATTTGGGACTTCGACCAAAACTTCGACACCCGGTTTCGTCCCGCGGATCGAGGTATCCAAACGGGTCGCGAGCTTCAACGTGAGAGCAACGGGGCTCATTCATGTCTTCCACGCCGCGACATCATCTCCTCACTCATGACCTCGGAAAGTGACATCGCTGATCTCAATAGCCTCGCTTCGCAATGCCGGTGTGTATGTGGGGGAATGTATGCCGAAGCTGGACCTCACTCACTCCAGGACCATGTCTAAAGCATGTCCTACCCCCGACATGAAGAATCCGCTGGGAGTCGTTATGATCGCACCTCGGGACCATAATATTGGGCAGCTTTGTGTCAATCTTGTGAAGCTTTTCGGTTGGGGAAGTCTTATCTGTTGTATATATTTGGACTACTCTGTGGCGCAATTATTTTTTCGTGGCCCATTTTTGTCTATTGTTTTAGCGTTCTCCACTGGTCCGTATCTAGGTCAGGATCAGCACCGATTGGCTACAGGTTTTTTGATAACTGGCGACGATGCCGTCCAGGGGATGAAAAACGTGGCAAGAGGCAGTGAGAGTCGGCAAGTCACTGAGCTACCACTCATGCATGCATGTGTGTGCCTCTGTGGCCGGTGCTGATTTCCAAATGGCAACTTTCCTGATTCCTCGTACTTCTGAATGGAGGCGTCGGAGCGCCGCGAATCGGTTCAATATTTTTGACCACTGAGGCCCTGTCGGAGGAGTCACTTTGTTCTGTTGTCTCTGTGATTTTCTCTTTTTCTTTTTCTTTTTTTTAATCTTCCTTCCCTCTTCAGCTAGTAACATGAGCGTTGACCTGGCCTCCGCACGACCTTCGCTTTTTGGTGTCTGATATCCTCCCTGTGTTGCGAATGTTACGTGGATTATGGGTTCAATAGATTGATTTGGATGTAAGGAGGCTCGTGGGGCATTTTATTTGTGAGATTGGGTTTGCATGCCGGACTCCCTCTCAGGTTGTCATAAGTCTTCCGTGTCAGCTCACGTTGCATTTTTGAGACTTCAAAATGACTGAAACCACCGGAATGTGATGTATACGTCACTTCAGTTGTGGAGTCTTCGTGGCATTGGTGCTTTACAAAAGTCAGGTCAAGGAATGACTCCGATTTGTGACAAAGGCTTGCCGGCTGCTCTGCTTTTGACTTGCGTAGTTTGATGTTACACAACAACCGTGTTGAACCGATTCAACGGGCTATGAAGACATTGTGAAACCATCTCGATTCAAATGCGACGGAATGTTTGTGCCCCTCGTGAGATATGACCTTGCACGTGTCTTGCGAATGGGTAATGATCTTACAGGGAACATTTGGCACGCGTACACAACTGGGAATTTTGCATGAACTTCTTTAGCAAATTGTCTAGAGGAGTGGAACATAGCTCTAGCACAGTGACTGCCACAATCTGCCTATGAGATCGCCAGTTTTGTTGTGAGGTAGTAGAAAAGCGTTTTGCGATTGCTGGTGTCTGAGTTTCTCGACATAGCGGCGATGGCGATGGCGATGGCGCCCTGCATCACCTCAAACCATCCACTTTCGACACGACAGGATTTTCACTATAGAAGCTCGAATATGCAAGTATTTTCACGTGAATCTCTAAGCGCAACTTCGTCATCCCAGTCCATGCAACTATTTAGACTCTCCTCGAACAAGAATCCTGTTGCAGTAATTCGGAACTCACGCGTTCAATCTAGTGCTCATCATCCCCGCCCAATTGCACCAATGTTTCGGGGGAAGGATTTGGCTCCTACTCAAATTTCGGGGAAAACTTGGAAGGATGCAGGGACGACCCGATGTCAAGTGGCGTCCACAGAAATTGATTTTAGTTTTTTTGAACGAGAGAAATCGGAGTGGCTGACGTTTCTATCTTCGGAGAGGGCCAAAGTGGTCGCCATGGTGGCCTTGGCAATGGCATTGTGCAACGCAGACCGAGTCGTCATGTCCGTGGCGATTGTACCCATGTCAGCTGCCCATGGTTGGAGCCAAAGCTTCGCTGGCGTTGTACAAGTTAGCTCCTCCCTCCCTCAACTTTCTTCAACTTGTACCCCTAAATCACCTACATTTGAACCCTTCCTTGAGACTAGTAACGATGAGCAGCCAGTTCACATTGGCTTGAAGTGACAATCTCTGATAAGCAGTCAACGTGTACGTTGCAGTCATCTTTCCTGTGGGGATATTTGCTGTCGCCAATCCCCGGAGGAGCGCTTGCCGACCGCTATGGAGGAAAAGCCGTTATGGCTTGGGGAGTGGCCATCTGGTCTCTTGCCACACTTTTGACTCCCTGGGCCGCCAGCCATTCTCTCTCGGCGTTGCTGGCTGTCCGTGTGCTCATGGGCCTTGCAGAGGGTGTGACGATGCCTTGCATGAACAACATGATTTCCAGGTGCGGTGTCTCAACACAACCCAAATTGATTTCTTGTTACGAGCTCCCGAGCATTACGTGACTATTTGTCCAATGACAATTGTGGTCTCAACCTATGTTCGTATGTGAGTGGCACACCGAGCTTACTGAAACACTGTTGTGAAATTTTTACCAGGTGGTTTCCTCGAACAGAGAGGTCAAGAGCAGTGGGCATGACGATGGCAGGCTTTCATCTGGGGAGCGTGGCGGGGCTCGTCATTACACCCACGCTCCTGGCAACTTCCTCTGGCATCAATGCACCGTTCGTTGCTTTCGGAGTGTCGGGCTTTGTTTGGTTGTTTGTATGGCTTGCTGAAATTGCCCGGAATCCTCAAAGTCAGCCCAGGATTTCTAGAGAGGAGTACCAGTACATCAAACAAGGAAACGAAGATCTGAGTGTTGGAACAGTCGAAAGCTCATCTGCGATCCCTCCGCGCAGCGCAATTCCACCATTTCGTCTTCTCCTTTCAAAGCTTCCAACATGGGCTATCATAATCGCCAACTTTATGAACAACTGGGTACGTCGATTTCTAACAGTCTTCCACGAACTTCTGCACCTCCTGTTCGGCTGGAATACCCTACCTGGATTGGGAATAGCTTCAAAAATTACGCACCCAATGTTGACATCAACTTGTTGATGTGGTGCAGGGCTACTTCATTCTTCTGGGGTGGATGCCAGTGTATTTTAACACGGTGAGTAAATTCCTGCACCTATTCATTCTCTCCATTAGCACTCAGATAATTTGCTTCATTACTCTGTTTGGACCTGGAGCTCCCAGTGCGAGACTCTCCATGTTGCACTATCTGGACCTTTTCTCTGTGAACAGACCACACCTGGTGAACCTAACCATTGGAGATAAAAGTTACCTTGAACTGATAAAGAGATGGAATGGTTTGCTGGTTATGGAGCAGGTACTTGGAGTGAACTTGAAAGATGCAGCGTGGTTCAGTGCTGTGCCATGGGCCATGATGGCAGCAGTTGGCTTTATAGCTGGCGCCAGTTCCGACTTCCTTGTGCAATCCGGCGTCTCTTTAACCACCACGCGCAAACTCATGCAGTCCATTGGGTTCCTGGGCCCCGCAGCGGCGCTTCTGGGGCTGAACGCTGTGCGTGATCCCATGGTGGCCGCCGCGTGGCTCACAGCAGCTGTGGGCTTGAGTTCCTTCAGCCAAGCAGGATTCCTCGTCAATTACCAGGAGATAGGGCCCAAGTATGCAGGCGTTCTGCACGGTATTAAATCATTTCTTCCTCTCAGTTCCCAAATGTAACAGCATCTAAATGTGCATAAGAAACGGAGATTCAATCAGCTGATGGGTGACTGACAGCAACCATGTGGCTCGCCCCTGCAGGTATGTCTAATACAGCAGGCACAATGGCAGCTATTATCAGCACCTTGGGTACCGGCCTGTTCATCGAACGCCTGGGGTCTTTTCAGTCGTTTCTAACCCTCACTTCAGTAATGTACATTGCTAGCACATTGTTTTGGGTCTTCAATGCAACGGGTGAGCGCGTCTTCCAGTAGGAAATGAAAGAGCAAGAATCATACATTCCTCCACCCAGTTCGAGCTAAAGTCAGAGTAGGTCTATTCACTGACGATATCCCCATTCACAGAGAGGTGGGCTGGTCCGTCAAGAAGGATTTCGATCCACAGTAGTTCCATTCATCGAGAGCCGATTATGCGAGAACATCGCAAGCATAGAAGGTTGCATATACACTTCGTTAAGGAGATTGAGAATTGATTGTTTACTCCGAAAACTTCATTAGGGGGAGGCATGTAACCTCCCCAGTTGGTGAGAAAGCATCACGCCATTGACATAGAGCAATGGAAAACAGGGAGGTTGTGTTGCACACCACTCCCTGTGTGCTTTCTATTTGTTGCTTCACAGCATTTGACGCTGCGGTGCCACCCGTTGCATATTGCCGCACGAATTTGAAGGTATCAAGCAATATGAAGATTCGAATTTAGATTTTCTTTCTATACTTAAAGTTCAAATACATCTCATGATCTCCTCACCACATGCAGTCACTGTTTGAAGCTTCTGTAACCTTTGCCCAAGTAGACCAAGGCTCTATCTTAGAATGTATTGCTTTGAAAAAGCTGCAATAGAAGCCCCAGATGCCGACAAAAGTCACAGTGGATGCCAATTATGTAATCGAAATCACACTCATGCTTGGATTGGAGCCCGGGAGTTGGCAATGGCTAGTTGGGGACCACATGTTGAAGAAACTATACATGTCTAAAATGCAAGGGACATGTACACATTAAGGTTTTAGCCACCTATTGTCAAAATTAAGAACTTTAAGAATGTAAATAAACAAATGAAATGCATATCAAAGAGAAATGACAAAAAATGATTGAGAAAATATGTATATTCAAGAAGAAACTAGAATGGCCATTGCTAAAGATAAGAAGGCTGGAGATTCTTGAAAATAGACTAGAAACAAGAAAGAAGTTGATAAGAGTGAAGAAGGCCTCATCTTTGTTTCCATATACACTATTTTCTAAAGAACCATGTAGCAACGTCTTGTAGACCACACAACAAGTGTCTAACTTATAAGATACGTGTCTAATTTATAAAATAAGTTTCTAAAATGTGTGCCATCTAGCCAACTTATAATACATGTAGTTAATATGTGCAACATGTAGCCATTTTTTTGGCCAACCTTTCAACCTATCAGTCACTTACTAATATGTATAAGGTTAAATTCACATTTGCAAAGCTCTGAAGAAGCTTTTTATTTAAATAATAATAATTTAACTTATCTCTATTTAATTCTATTATTTAATCAAGTAAATTTATTATTAATTATAGATATTTGTGATTCATATTATGACTCTACAAACAAGATAGTTGAAATTATGGTAGACTTCATATTAATAATTTATACTTATAAAAGAGAATCTAACCTTCAAATCATTATTAATTTTGACCTTATAATTTTTTAACATCATATTTTTAATGTGTATTATATGAGAATTTATTATAAAATATAGCCATAAGATGAATAATATAATTACATTCAATCAATTAGTTCTTTAAATACAAAAAAAATCTAATTGCAATATAAGCTCTATAAAAGATATACTTACCACAAATTTGATCAAAGATATGTTTGTTGAAATACTTCAAATAAATACAATAATCTCATATTCATAAATATAGAGCCAAAAATTATGGAGTATGATAATTCTTATTTAAGCAATCAAAAACATATTATTTTTAATTATACAATAATAATATATAATAATATCTCAATATTCTTAGACATACAATAAAACAAAATAAATATCCATCTAATAATACATGCTATCATAGTAAGTCAACAACTGATAAATATTGTAATTAGCAAAGTAATGATAATATATATTTTAAGTAAGTTAGGAATTAAGTGAAGAAAAAGTACCAAAATTAAAATGAGATTGCAAATAATATTTAATCAATCCAACATCATTACATATAATCTAATACTAAAGAAATTCTTTTATAGCCTCTCCTTTCTTAGATTAGCATCACTACATGACAATGGCTCTCAATTATTAGAAAATATATTAAATGATTTAAATTTAGTATATTTATATATTACATGTTAATTAATTAGAACTTAGGATATATAATTCAATAAATAGATCTAAAATTAGACTAAATCTACTTTATTTTAGGCATAAAGCATTTCTAAATAATAGTTTAGATATAGCTGCAATAAAGGAGGTTCTTTAACAACTCTCTATTAATACTATTAAAGTTTAAGTTCTAATTGATCCTATGTACAAGAAACCTTTCAACATTAAGGTGGCCAAAGAGTTGTTTATGGTATAATATAAGGAAATTTTTTCACACCAAATTTTAGATTGAAACTAGGATTTTTTTTTTTTTCAAAAACTGTACTAGTTTCTAGTCATTATTCTTTTCAATCTGCTTAGAATCTTTTGCATATTTTTTTTAACTTTGATCAAAATGACTTGAAAATTTAGTGGTATTTAATTATTCATTGATAAATTCTTTTATGAAATTAAAAATCATATCAAATACTATATATATATATATATATACATATATTAAATGATCTACCTAAATTATTTAGGTTATATAATTATATTTTAAAAACTCTTTCTAAGATATGATATTTTTATTTTAAAAAGTAAATTATAAAATTTATAGATTTAAGCCTATTAAAGTAGTTATGGCCAAATAAAAAAAATATATATTTTTGAGTTTTTCTTGTATTTGGAAACAATTCTAATTGTACAAAAGCTAATAGGATACATGTATTGATTTTTTAAAATCAAATATTTAATAGTTGTTTTTAAATCATTTATAGACAATAAAATCCTATAGATTATTTTTAAAACCATATCAAGTGTCCTATTAGAAAAATTCAATATTTTTGCATTCAATATATATCATGAAAAAAATAAGATATAATTTGAATTATCTAATATATTAATATATAAAATTCTATTAATATTTTCGATGAAACTAAAACATAGTTAAAAAAAATGAAATAATTCTATATTTTACAAGGATATATCAACTATAGATTCAAAAAAACATATAAATCCACCAAATATTCCAACTTCTATAATAATAATAATAATAATAATTTTTAAAAAAATATTGGATTTTTTTGAAAAAATAAAAAATAAGGAGTTTTAATTTTAATAAAACTACATAAATTCTATATATATATATATATATATATATATATATACATATATATATATACATATATATATATATAATTCTTGTAAAAACAAATCTAAGATTTTAGTATTAAAGGTGATATGGCATTATATCACGAACATACATAGGTACTCTAATAAATACCTATATGATTAAGTTGGAATAGGTATAAGTAGATAAAAGTAGATTAATTTCATAAAACCTTTTAGAGAAGTGTCAAGGATAAGAACTCAATGAAAAAGAAATTCAGACAAGTGAGCCTTCACTCAAAGAAAGGTAACAAAATATAAATAAACAAGTATGTATATTGAAAGAGAAACAAGAATGGCTATTGCCAAAAGACAAGAAAACTAGAGCCCCTTGAAACTAGATTGGAAGTAAGAAAGGAGTTGATAAGAGTGAAGAAGGCTTCACTCTTGTCTCTATATATACTATCTAACTAGGGGCTACATGGCAACGTTCTATAGGACCTCCATTATGTGTTGACTTTGTAAGATCCATGCCTTGACTTACAAGGCAAGTTTTTCTACGTGGGGGCCACATAGTTAGCTTAGTCTTCAAGCTAACAATATGAGTGGCACATGGCCAACTTTTTGATGACGTTTTTAATCCAAAAAGTCAATTAAAGACACCCATGAAGTCAAAGTAGCATCTATGAAGCTTCTCGAAAGCTTCCATATCAAATACTATAGAATTAATTTACTCTTATCTACTTTTATTTATTTCTACCTATTTATATATATAATTATGAGTATGTCCGTGACATTACCTCTGCTTCTAGGGACGAGTTCCACGAGGAGCGGTCATCATATGTTGAAGAAATCTATGATGCAACGAATTGTATTCGCCACATACTCTGATCTTTGTTCTCTTAGAAGATGATTGATAGGGCCTCTCAACCATCGGTAGTGTCCCATACTAGGGCGGGAAGACCACCTAGTTATTTCATCATTGTTGTCGCCTTCATAACTTCCTTCCAATAGAACATTTAGCACACCATCAAGAGTTATTTCTACTTCTAGTAAAATCACCAAACATCGGGAGTCCTTTCTCAAGTCGTGATATCAAAAGTATTGTATCTCGCCATCTATTCAAGGAAGAACATGTCATTCTTGAAGATCTTTATCTCGATTGCGTCGTCTTGAAGGTTGTGAAAATCGTAATATCTCGTCCGACAGGTCAGCAAATAAAGGCTCTTAAGTCGAATCCATTGGTTGTTGGTTCTCCAACTCCTAAGCGTCACAACTACAAAGGAGCTATAAATAAAGGGTTGAAACTAGAATGTTATCTTGCCTAGATGATGTTTCTTTTATAAAGAAGATTTTCATCTTGATTTTGATGGATGTCGTTGATGAAAAGCCTCCAACACCTTTGCTGTATTTGTAAGATTCTTTACTAGCTTCCATGTATGTTCACTAATATCCTATCCACGCCAATGGATAAGTTATTCCAATTTATTTTGACGCCGCCTTGAATCTAAGACTTCTTCTACTTCAAACTCTTCATTATTGTCCATATCTATAGGAGGAGGTGGAGTTTGTCATCTTCTTGGTATGTCCATTGTCTTGTATGATTCATGAAGAGTTACGTGGCATATTGGATGGATTTTCATTGACTCTGGTAGATGTAAATAATATGCAACTAGATTGATTTGTGCAAAAATAGAAAATGGTCCAAGCCTTCGATAGTCCAACTTGTTACAAGAACAAGTGGTCTTGATATTATGATAAAGTAGCCATATCTTATCACCTAAGTGAAATGGTGGTTGTTGCTTTCAATAGACATCCGCATTGACCTTTTGTTGTTCTTGAGCCTCCTTTAGCTATACCTTTATCGTTGCATGTAGCTCTGATAATTGAATTGCCAAATCTTTCGCAACAAGATTATCAACTTTTGAAAAGTCAAAAGTATCAAGTCATGGATGATAACCATAATTAGCAAAGAAAGGTGTTTATTTTGTAGAAGAATGTATTGTATTATTGTAAGCAAACTGTGCCAATAGCAAAAGAGTTGTCCAATCATCTTGTTGGTAGTTAATGGTATATCTTATATATTACTTCAAAACTTGATTAACACGCTCCGTTTGTCCACAAATTTAAAGATGCAATGTCGAAGATAGTTTTATATCTACTTTTAGAATCTTGAAAAGAGTCCGCCAAAATCTTGATACAAATTGACTTCCTCTATCTGATATAATATCTTTAAATAATCCATGATAGCGATAGATATTGTCAAGAAAGAGCTTAGCTGTTTCTTCACCTGTGATAGATTTTGTACATGGTACAAAATGTGCCATCTTGATAAAAAGATCTACTATCACGAATATAGAATCATAAGAACCTGAGATTGGAAGATCCATGATGAAGTCCATAGAAACAGAAGACCATGGTTGTTCAGAAATGGATAATGGCTGAAGAAGTCCAAAAGGTCGATGACGAGGAGTTTTTGATCTTAAGCAAACATCACATGATTGTATAAAATCTTTGAGTGCATTCCATATTTGTGGCCACTAAAAATCTCTAGATATCAGCTCCAAAGTCTTATTGTATCCAAAATATCCTGCTGTTGAGAAGTCATGATGAGCTTAAAGAATACGTAAACGTGCTTCTCTTTCTAAAACATATAGGCATTCTTCGAAATAGAGTAGGTTATTCTTGAACTCGAATTTAGAAGGATCATAAGATTTAGAAGAATTATTCTTGATATCATGAACAAGAGGATCTGAAGACATACTTAACTAAACTTACTTGAGAAAAATTAAATCATTAGTCAATGTTGATTTTATTACTCGAAGATGAAATTACTCCGGCTTTAAGAGAACCGTTCTTTGTTGCTCAAAAGTTGCATCTCCTTCTTTTGGTGAAAGATAAGAATGTTTAAACAAGGCATCGGACAAACCTTGTTGTTTTCTTGGCCAATAAGTGATGATGAACTCAAATCTTGATAAAGACATGCTCCAACGAGCTTGACGACAATTTAATATGCATGTTGACATGGAATACTTGAGGTTCTTGTGATCCGTTTACATGGTGATTGGACTGAAAGCGCCTTCTAGATAATGATACCATTCTTGAAAAGAATCCATAATTTCAAAAAGTTCTTTGTCATAGATTTCATAATTGATTTCTGTTGCTGAGAATTTTTTTGAATGAAAGGCTACTAGATGAAATTTGTCATCTATTTCTATTTCTGACAAAATCGCAACCAAAGCAAAGTCTGATGTATTTGTTTCCTTAAAAAATGCTTTGGAAAAATGAACACGATACAAGATTGGTGCAGAAACAAACGTTGTCTTCAAAGATTCAAAAGCAACTTTCGTCTCTTGATTCCATTGGAGTTTGTCTTTCCAAGTCAAACGTGTAACTAGAGTTGTAATTCGAGAGAAGTCTTTGATGAAGATCCGATAGTAGTTGGCAAATCCCAAAAAGCATTGGACATCTCTTACCATTTTTGGAATCTTCCAATCTATAATAGTTTGAATTTTTCTAAGATCCATCATAAGTCCATCATTTGAAATAATGTAACCTAAGAAAATGACCAAAGTAGTTTGGAATACACACTTTTCTATCTTGGTGCAGAGTCCTGCATCTCTTAATTTTTGTAACACATGATAAACATGAAGTTCATGTTCTTTTGGATTCTTAGAATAGATCAAGATGTCGTCTAGATAACATACCACAAAATCATCCAAAAACTCTCAAAAAACATCATTCATTAGATTTTGAAAAGCTGCTGGTGCATTTGTAAGTCTAAAAGGCATGATGTTGTATTCAAAATGTCCATACCTAGTTCGAAACGCAGTCTTCCATTTATCTCTTTTTTTGATGCATACTAGATTGTATGCTCCTCGGAGATCTATTTTTGTATAGATCTTAGCTTGATTCAGCTTATCAAGAAGTCTAGATATTAAAGGTAGTCGATTCCTATTCTTCATGGTAATCTTTTTGAGTCCTCGATAATCAACACACATCCGCAATGATCCATCTTTTTTCTTCACAAATAGAATTGGAGCTCTTATCGGAGATTTAGAATAGCATATGAAACTCTTGGCTAGATTTTCTTTAATATATTCCTTGAGTTCAGTCAACTCATTTTGTGATAAACTGTAGATTAGTCCGAATGGCGATTGTGCTCCTTCTTGAAGGTCAATTGAACAATCATAGGGACGATGTTCCAAGAGTGTATCCGCATTCATTTTTTCAAATACATCTTGAAATTCTTGATATTGGCTTGGAATACCACTTGAAGCCTTTTTACCAATAGAAACAAGTGTGGCATAAATAATATATGGTGATTCTTTCATAGCAGCATGCAAGAAAGCTTTTGCACCTATAAACACGGGTTTAATTGAACTGGACTTATGACTCTCTACTTGATTAACTACACTATTAGTTATACTTTTAGAAAAAGTGAGATTTCAAGAAATCCAATCTATTTGAGGATTGTATTTTTTTAATCATGATAAACCTAAAATGACTAAATTAGAGGGAAATTTAATAATATTAAATAATAAAAAACTATTATGACCATTGATTATTACTCCTATAGGAAGGATTTCATGAATAATATCTCTAGAAGATAATGGACGACCATCTATGACTTCTACATGAACAGATTTAGTTTTCTTTAATAAAGATATGCTATGTCTTTTAGTAAATTCTTCATCGAAGAAACACGCTGAGGCTCTTGAATCTAACAAGGTAGAGACTTTGTAATGTTTAGGTCCTAAAATAACATTTAATATAAAACAAGGAATGGGCTCTAAGGAGAGAATAGGACCTTTACTAGATGTTGTGCAAGGTTCTAGCCGCACGGTCCCTATTGTAGCTAGACAAATTTATTTTTTGACATATTGTCTTTTTTCACAGCCATATTCCTCATTTTGTAATTACGTTATTTCTTTGAAAAATATTGATCAGTGTGCTTTGATTCTCCAGAATATAAACATAATCCTTTATGACAATGACAAATCTTTTCTTGCTTAGTAAGAGGTTTGAAACGTACTGCATCAATTTGCATATCCACTACTTTTGAATGTATGTGTTGAAGAGGTGTTGGTGTTGCCATTGAATTATAGTAATATTGAGGTTCACTTGTACGGTTCTCAGATTGGAATTCAAAAAGACGATTGTCACACTTCACAACAAAGTCAATTACTTGACTTAATGTTTGAGGATCAGGTAAGTTGAGCATTAATTTTTTTATCTCATATTGTAATCCGTAGAAAAATTGGCTAATAAATGCAACATCATCCGACTTGATATCATTTCCAAGTTGTCAAAATTGTGAAATATACAACGTTATTAATCGATTGTCTTGTCGTAAAATACGGATCTTATTGGTTGCAACACGAATTGCATCATGTTTTCCATACATTGATCGAAACTCCACCTAAAAAGCCTCTAGATTATCTAATATTGGATCTCGTCATTCAAGAAAAGATGAAAATCATGATAGTACTGAACCTGAAAGAAGCGTACCAATGAATCTAACTTGTGATCCTGGAATTGGATAGCTTTGAGGTTGAAGTTCGATCACAAGTTGCACTTGATTGATAAATCCTCGAAACTTATATTTGGTGCCATAAAACTTCTTGGATAGACCAATTCTTGGTTCTCTAACACTTCAAGGGGGTTCCACCATAGGAGAAAGGACATGGTTTGGTACAGATGTTGAAGAAGCTCCAACCATTTCTATATCTTCACTTCCTACCAATCTTGTTGTTCCTTGTCGTGGTAAATTGAATTGATGTATCGCAAGCATTAACTTCCTCAATTGCTCTTGTATTTGTGCCATTGCATTCTTCATTTCAACAAGTTCTGCCATGATAACACTTAGAAGAGAGAAGATGTCTAATATTACTCAAGACAAATAGAAGAGAGGACTTGAAAATAAAGAAAATACTAAAGACAATATCAATTTAGAAGAGGGTAATCCACAACTTCTAATATACTTGTGTCTTATCAAGAAAAAGGGGTAATCCACTCTTAATCAAGATTAGACAAAGCTCTGATATTGTAAGTGTACTCTTGTGAATCTATCAAGGACAAGAACTCCATGAAAAAGCAATTCAGACAAGTCAGCCTTTACTCAAAGAAAGGTAACAAAAATATAAATAAATAAGTATGTATGTTGAAAGAGAAGCTAGAATGGCTATTGCCAAAAGCCAAGAAAACTAGAGACCCTTGAAACTAGACTGGAAGCAAGAAAGGAATTGACAAGAGTGAAGAAGGCTTCACTCTTGTCTCTATATATACTATCTAACTAGGGGCTATGTGGCGACATTCTATAGGACCTCTAATATGTGTTGACTTTGTAGGACACATGCCTTGACTTACAAGGCAAGTTTTTCTATTTGTGGGCTACATAGTTAACTTAATCTTTAAGCTAACAACATGTGTGGCACATGGCTAACTTGTTGACCATGTTTCTAATCCAAAAAGTCAATTAAAGATACCTATGAAGTCAAAGCAACATCTATGAAGCTTTTAGGAAGCTTTCATATCAAAGACTATAGAATTAATTTACTTTTACCTATTTTTACTTATTTCCACCTATGTGTTTATGTAATTACTAGCTCACATGAGTATGTCCGTGATAGTTTGTTCTTGCTTGTGGTTAAGAATATTTTGGTGTTGGTATTTTGTTTTTCCTCCTGAGGGCAAATTTTGCATTGTGCTATTACTAAGATAGATCCTTGATGATTTAACTTAATATTTTCATGTCCTAAAATTGCTGATTGTACTTAAAAGGCATGTTATGGTGTATTGAGTTGATTTGTGAGCATAAGAGAGATATTAGAGTGGGAAGTCAGATCTGAGACATTTAGATAAGTCATAAGAATTGTGAGAAGTCTTAGAAGTGAAGTTGAGAGTGTTTTTGAGAGTAAAAATACTAATTTGTTCACAAAGAAGGATTATGTGATTCTAAGGGAGCAAAATCTTCTTGCTGATTTTGAGAGCATTAGGACTTCTTCTTACAATCTTTTTTGATAAAACTCTTCTTTAGACATGGCTTCAAGTGAGGGTGAAGGATTGAGAGTTATTGAGAAGTTTAGAGGTGAGAATTTCTACCATTTGAAGGTAAAAATAGAGCTTTTGTTGGCGTCTTTGGATCTTTGGGATATTGTAGATGAAAGTGAAGAGGCTCCAAGCAAAGATGTTGATATGAAGGAGAAGAAGGAGTTCAAACATCATAAAAAGAAGGCTTTTGGATTAATTACAATCAATGTAGATGAAGCCAACTTCTTCCAAATTATCTCTTGCAAAGGACCAGCAGAAGCATGGAAGACTCTTTGCAACACCTTTGAGAGCAAAAACTTATCCAACATCATCTATACAAGGAGGAAATTCTTTACTTGCAAGATAGAAGAAGATGAAGACCTCATGACTCATGTCAATAAGGTAAAGGCTCTTGTAAACCAACTAGCAATTGTTGACAAGCCTTTAGAAGAAAGTGATATTATCATGATCTTGCTAATGAGCCTTCCCAAATCCTACAACTATCTTATTGTGGCATTGGAGTCCATCAAGCTAAAAGATCTTATAATGGATTATGTGACGGCAAGACTTGCCTATGAAACAACCAAGAAGAAAGAAAAAGAGCCTCAAAATGAAGATTCAGCACTCTACTCATGTCAAGGCAAGGGCAACTATTCAAATCAATGAGGTAATATCAAATCTTACTTCATTTGTGGCAAAGTAGGCCATTTTGCTCGAAATTGCTACAAAGGTAAAAAAAAATGGAGAAGGAGAATGCAAATAGTATGCAAGATGAGTTTGGAGGATAAGATTATGCATTCACGACAATAAATGGGACCTCTATGGCTGCCACATCAAGATGGATTGTCGATTCAAGTTGTTCCAAGCATATGACATCTTATAAGTGTTCATTTGACACTTATGAGGCTATTCCAATATCAAACGTGGTATTGGCAAATAGTGGTACATGTGAAGCCATTGGAATTGGCTCTATTATGGTGGAGGTGGTTGTGAATGGATAAACTAATAGGATCACACTCAAAAACGTCCTTCATGTGCCTAAGATGAAGCAAAACCTATTTTCGGTGAGTAAACTTGTTATGGAAGGTTTTAAAGTTCAATTTGACATGAATGGATGTTTTGTAAGAACATTGAGTGGAGAGACGGTCTTTAAAGGCTTGAAAGAAGGAAATTTGTACTACCTCATTTATAAGAAGGTGAATGGAGTGGAGGTAGCCACATTTGCTGAGTTTACATCAAACCAAGACAAGTTGAATATATGGCATCGTTGCCTTGGTCACTTGAATGTGAAGAGCGTGAGAAAACTCAAGACTATGGTAAGTGGCTTAGATCTTGGCAATACAAGCCAAAATATAAAACAACTTATATGTGAAGGATGCATATAAGGCAAACAACAAAGGGCCTCATTTCTAAGGAGTGTAGCAACACGTGCTATCAAGTTGCTGGAGATTGTTCATTTGGATGTATGTGGACATATGAAGAACATAAGTATTAGAAGATCAAGGTAATTTCTCACTTTCATTGATAACTATTCAAGAAAGATTTGGATCTACATTCTTAAAGCCAAGAGTGAATGCTTTAGGAGGTTTAAGGAGTTTAAAGCACTTGTTGAGAAATAAAGTGAATGCAAGTTCAAGGTACTACATACAGACAATGGAGGTGAGTATATGTCTAAGCAATTTGATGTGTATTTGAAGAATGAAGGAATTGTTAGATAAACCACAATTTCATACACTCCACAACAAAATGGTGTTGCTGAAAGGGCAAATCAAACCATTATAGAGATGGTAAGGAGCATGCTTCATGCTCAAAACCTTCGCTATGAGTTTTGGGCAGAAGCTGTAGTGAATGCAGTGTATAAAAGAAATAGGTGTCCAACAAATGCTCTTACAACAATGACATCATAAGAAACTTGGAGTGGGAGACAATCTTGCATTTTCCATATGAGGACCTTTGATTGCATTGCATATGCAAAAATACCAGATTGTATGAGGTCCAAACTTGATGCAAAAGCTACAAAGTGTATGTTTCTTGGTTATTGTGAAGGTACTAAGGCATATAGGCTAATGTGCTTGGAAACCAAGAAGATCATCAAAAATTGTGATGTTGAGTTTTTGGAGCACAAGAATGCTTGTGAACACTTGGAAATGTGTCCAAGTGGGAGTAATGGTGTGTTTATGGACACATCTTTTAATTCAAAAAAGTAACAAAAAGATGAAGACAATGAAGATGATGAAGATGAAAAGCCAAAGAAGATTGAAAAGATGAAGGCTCCTACAGTTGATAGGACCAGCAATGAAAGAAATGAAGATGTTGAAGATTGGAATGATGATAATGATGAAGAATACCAACCATTGAGTGAAAAATGACAAGGTTTAAGAGAGAAGAAGGTTGGAAAAGAACAAAGAGTAAAACAAGGTGAATGTTCTTCTACAAGTGAAAGGAGATATCTTTTGAAAGAAAGAAGGCAATGTTGCGAATGGTGGAAGGATCACATCTTCCCTCAAGTAAGTGAAGAATATGCAAATATTGCTCTTCTTATTAATCCATTATCTTTGTGTGATGCTATGAAGTGTGAAGATGTAATCAAGTGGGAGAAGGCTATGGAAGAAGAGTACCAATCTCTTATGGAAAATGGTACATGGGAATTGGCACCTCTTCCAACAAATCAATCTAATGTTAGTTATAAGGAGATATTTAGGATTAAAAGAGATGCAATGGACTGAAGATGCAAATGATAGAAGATCCACAATGGGATATGTCTTCTTCATTGGAATAAGAGTCATTTCATGGAATTCTAAGAGACAACCTATTATTGCAAGATCAATGATGGAGGCAGAGTACATGGCAGCAAGTCATTGTGCAATAGAGGTGTGTTGGATAACGCAACTCTTAGAAGACATTGGTCTAGTAGAATTAGAAGCAACTCTAATTATGTGTGACAATCAAGGATGTCTTGTATTTTCCAAGAATCCAAAACACCACTCAAAGACCAAGCTCATTGAAGTTCACCATCATTTCATACAAGAGAAGATTGAAGATGCAATAATAGGTATGAAGTATTGTGCTACAAATGACATGCTTGCTGATATGCTCACAAAGGCATTAGTGAAGGATAGACATGATGACTTGATTTAGGATTAGGATTAAAAGCCTTTTGAATATTAGCAAAGTGGGAGTGTTGAAGATCAGCAAGTACTTGCTTAATTACAACCACATAGAGATTAAGCATATTATGTTGCTAATAGTAAAAAGACAGCAAAGAGTTAAAATAAGTTATTGTGGTGGCACCAAGGATTTGTAGGTGGCAGCTAAATTAAGAAAGAACCTAGGGTTTAGATGGATGAAATAAAAAAGAATGTGATATCAAAAGGATGGAAGTTGCCTCATTGGTTAGCAAACCACCACCTATAAGTAAAGAGTATTGGAAGTAAGAATTATCTTTCTCCACATTTCTCTTAGGCTACAATCCTTGTTGATGCTAAGTGTTTGTAGCTTTTAGACTTCTTTTCTTCAATAGTTAAGGCAATCAATCATTTTGCATGCATTTAAAGGTATGTAATTATTAAAGAATGTTCAAATGTCACTAGATTTACCTCACTTTGAAAATACAAACTCATTGTATATAGAAAAAACTTACTTTATGTTAAATAGATACTTACAAGATTTAACCTAATTTTTGCTTTACATTCAAACTAGTTTCTTACAAATATTTGTGAAATAGGTCAATAAAATTGGAAATGAATTTACAAAGAAGTGCATAAAATTTTATTATATTTATATTCAATTTTTCTATAAAAATATCATCTAGAAGGTCTTTATATTTGTACATAAAAAAATCCACAAATAATTTATTATGGTAGGTAAAACGGATTGTCTTTGTATTTGCACTTAAGATAAACAAAGTAGATTCAAATAATAGAAGTGTCTTATATATGTATAATCAAGGAAAAGCTTTGGAAAAACTCATCTTTAAAAATAAATGATTTTTATCTACTCAATCAACTCACAAAAGCTACATAGTTGTTACAACCTGAGATTATTCTAAAGAAATAAGATAAGTAGAATAAAGACTTTGGTATAGCAATCATATTGCGAGTCATTTGAAATATTTGTACAATAGTACTGTAAATCACTAAAACATCTTCTTGTTATCATTGTTGTGGCAAGAAGATCTTAACTTAAGAAAGTATTAGGCTTTTATTTGCCACTGATTCTTCTAACTTCATTTAACTCTTTTCAAAAATATTAATCCAATATAATTCAAAACCTTCCTAAATTCTTTGTAATTGAGTGTATGTAAAATTTTAATTTAAAAGTTCTACAAAAAAAAATGCAATTCTTCTTTTAAAGATCTTTATATCTCATGCTACAGAGGTTGCTAATTTAACACTTAACTCTTAGCCTAATTCACTTTTTTCTTCTATCCATATACAAAAGTTTAAAATATTATCTATTTTTGTCATTTTTAGATATAAACAAGTAATTTTTTCCTAAAATTGATCTTAAAGAATAGTGTTGATATTATTATAGTGCTTTTTGATATATTATATTTATCTATTTATATCCAAAATCTTAAATGATTAACTTATCAAATAATAATTTTAGTTTTTAAATCCTTAAACCTATCTTTATTTGATTGGTCCAAACATGACCAATTCAAACTTAACGAGCAATATATTTGATCTTTTTAATTAATTTATTTATTAGTTTCTAGCTACTAATGAATATAATTATTATTTATGTCTAGTTGGAATATGACCAATTATATATCCAACTTATTTTATTGATTGTTAGTCTAATACTTATATGTTATCAACTTTACTTGTTTTTTTAAGAAGAGAGAATTTTGAAATATTAATAACATATTAGTCTAATCACAACTAACTTGTGATATTTTTTTAGAAAAAATATATATCAATCTATCAAAAAGATGAGTATATAAATGCATACATGTTACACATCATACTACTATTAAGAAAGATTCATTATTCTTGCCTGTAAATGATAGATCACCCAACATAATCTTTTAATATAAGCATTGTGGAACCAACTCTTTGATCATCTTCAATAAATAAATGGAAGGTTTTAGAGAATGTAGCTTCTTCCTACCACTCTCTATGGAGCATGGAGTTGAAATCTATCCTCTCTTTTAGATGCCATCTTACCACCTTAGCTACTATCCCATTTCTATAAGCTTTAAGTTGCCACTCAATACTCTAAAGTTTAAAACAAAAATTTATAGCAATATAGTTTAATCCCCTCTACTATAGAATTCTATTGCCAAAAAATTATAGACCTCTCTAAAATTTACACACTTATTTTTTAACTTAATAAAAATATATCTACCAAATTTCATCCTATTCCAATACTTTAATTGATAGTTACATTCTAAGACCCAATTCTCTTCTAAATATTCTACTAAATAATTCAAACATATACTAAAAAACTACAATATATTATAGTCTTAAATTTATTTTTATATACTATATTAATTTATGGCATAACACTATAAACAATATATATTAAGTATTATCATCCAACTAATTAGAAGATATACAAAGTTGTTTGATTGAATTAACAAATATATTAGGCTAGAAAATTCATCATTGCAAAGAATTGTAGCTAACTATGAGCAGCCTTGGAGCTTCAATGGCCAAGTAAATTAGTTACGTGATTTGAAATTATATGTCAAGAGTTTTTACAATTTGAAATAATGGAAGCTTCATCATCAATACCCACTAATGTTCAACCTCACATGTTTAAGGGATGTCAAACTTATGAAATGCAAAGGTACAATTCTTGAACATGTACTTAGCTTCTAGTATATATTATATGGGATTCTAATAGATAGAATTGCAAATGCTTTGTCAATGATGTGTAAAAAATTATTAATATTTATTCTAGTGAAAGTAGGAACTATATTTTATTAGCAATGGATCAATTTAAGATTTATTTGGATTGATTTAATATTATTTTTTTTAAACCTTAAAAATATAATAATTTTACATGTAAATTAAACATAAAATGTAGAGTATTGTTAATCCACATTAATTTTTTTCTTTCATTGAATGATTTTATAATTAAAAAAATGAAAAAAAAAACAAAAAAAAACAAAACAAAAAAAAACAAAACAAAACAAAACAATATCTTATTACAAAAATTATTGAAAAAAATTAAATA
Organism: Physcomitrium patens; assembly: GCF_059467195.1. Classification (NCBI taxonomy): domain Eukaryota; kingdom Viridiplantae; phylum Streptophyta; class Bryopsida; order Funariales; family Funariaceae; genus Physcomitrium; species Physcomitrium patens. The sequence goes on from NC_143421.1 coordinate 5,870,133, forward strand.
CATTCAACTACCTTGTATTAGTTGAACAATCTAGCTTATTATATTTGTTAAAAACATTGAATCTACAAAATTCTAGTCAATAATTATTAATGTCAATGATAAATTACAAAGTTGCTTAATAGTAATCCATTTTTACATAATCCGTACAACTTAAAGTATAATCAAGTGCATTTTATAAATAATTAAGTGAATATTGGAGAAAGAATTCAATACAAGCTCTTAAATAACTTAAAACAGGTGCACACAGCCAATCCTTCCACCTCTTTAAATCAACATCTTTCCTAACCTGCACCAGCGACCAGGAAAAGATGAACATTGATAACTAGCAAACAGCTTGAGCGGAATTCGAACGAGCATTAGCAACGAAGCAATCAAGTGCCATGACAAATATACAAAGATGTGACGATTCACTTTGTGTTTAGAGTAGGATACAAAGGTGTATCACAGAATTTTACATGCAAAAGTTGACATCCTTTTTGTTGCAGGGTTAGAAGTTTACTGGTGTCCATGTGATGCGGCCGTTTCAAATGCTAGAAACTCTTTTTGACTAAGACAAAAGGACAAACCACGAAGGAAGAACAGAAAGTAATATTTCCACTGATGCTCATGGAAGATATGGGCGCTACGGAAACAGACTTTGGGAGAATATGTCATCTCATACTGAAAAGAAGCGACCTTTCCACACCAATTGAAAGTTCAGAAAATAAGTGAGAAAATTGGCTTCACTTAAGCTAGGTCATATAACGTAAATAATTGACATAGCGTAACAGTTGGCGACGGGCACACAAGGAGGATAATGTCTCTTTGAATAATCCTTCACATCTGCTCTATGCCAACGCACCACTCAATGGACAAGTTTGCTTATAAGGTTTAACAATTTCTCGAACCCTATACCACCCCTAATCCAAATACTACATGATGTACAGAAAATTGAAGAACCCTAACCATCTCCAAGAATCCTGAAGCACCTGTACAGGACATGTAGAATACAAGCTCATGTAAGCCTGAGACGTCAAGAGCTTCTCGGTGCGCATGACGCTTATATGCATTACTTGCAGATTGGCATGAACTACATGAACTACATAAACTTTCTCTTCTTTATGGGGATAATGTAACTGAACGTCAGTCGGCCGACTTCACTCTGATCCAGTTTAGCGCAATCTACCTGATCCGTTCAGGCACCGAATCGCTATTCAAGTACGCAATCTTTCGAGTTCAAACTCCAAATAACAAGCTACTCAGTTTTCTTCAAAGCAAGTAAATTGGAATAAACCTGCAAGAGAGATCTAATCAGTAAATTTGAACAAGAAAAAGAAAAGAGTATAGACACAGGATGCTACTGCTTGAATCAATTCGTACGCAAACAGAAAGACTTACCCTAGATGTACTACTGTAAGGTCTTCACATACTGATCCAAGGTTGCGTTGAAAAGCTCACACCTGCCATTTTCAGAAATGCTCAGTTACTCACAGAAAGGCGTAGTATGTCATACACAAGAATGGGTACTTGGATACGGTAAGTATGTCCAGTACTCTGCACTTTCTTAAGGAAAACCATAATATACACGCTTATTCTAAAAGGACAGCAACAAGAGGTGATGTTCTGACACAGTGAGATTCCAGAGTGAAGAAGCACATGAGTGATACAACCTAGATCACCTGACACTGTTCGAGGAACAGCGAGGCGAACGATCAGATACAAGAAACTTACGTGAAGGGCAGCCCAGGGGTGTACAGAGGATTCTTCACTACGTATTCGACATAAATATTGTTGTAGATGAATTTCAATGCATCCCGAAGATCACCCATCCTAGGATCCGTGATCAAAATCAACTGCAACCACGACGAAAATACAAGATAAGCTACAAGGTTAAACTGCAGGTGGAAAAGTTTTAGACAACTGCATTTCGGCAGGCCTGAAGCTGGATAACAGATCCAAAACTGCAAACTGTTGCGGTAGAGAAAAATCAGGCGACAGATTTTTATGACCCATTATTGTGCATGACGACATTCCAAAAGCTTAGTAATAAAAGAGGCAGAAAATTTCCTTAATTCCAGATGGCGATTCCATAAAGCTGAGCTTGTAGGTATTGGTGCGAAAACTGTGAAACGAACACCCTTGTCCTGGTAGGCTTGGCATCCCGAGGGTGCCCTTGTTGCCTCTGCAGATCGCCACCACCCACTCATTTATCAGCATAGTGGAGGCCTCGTACCAGGGCGGCAAAGACAAACAAGAGATGGCCTAGAAGGTAGAGAAGGAGGGGAGGGGAACAAAATAAAAATAAAAAAATAAAAAATAAAAAATAAGCGAAGAGACCCACCCAACGGGATCCATTTTGGCAGTGAAAGATTTGAGAGAAAACAGGAGCCCGAACATGAGCTTCTGGTCCTGCTGGTGGCTAAGAGTGTTGTGAGGGCGCCACCAGACGTGGTAATGCAGACAGACGCCATTGCGGTTAAAAATGTACATGCATCGCATGCGAGAGGATGGAGCAAGAGCCGCCATGGCGAACGACGAAGGGGGACAGCTTGCTCGGGATCAATTCATGCGGGAGAGAAACCCTAGTGAAACTTCAACTCTAAGGTGCGAGAAGAAGAGGAAGAGGGGCAGCGAATGCCGCAAGAGGGCAAAACACACCAACATAGGGCATCCGAAAGAAACCCAAGAAAGCAAAACAGAGAACTCCAACAAAACTCGAGGAGAAACAAGCGGCGGTATCGATTTGGCCGAGACAAAGCTCTTGAAGCCCAATTCACCAGCAGCAGCATCCTCTGTCTATACACACTCTTCGTTGCCTTCGTCTTCTCACCCGCGAAATCGTGGATTTCTATGCAGGTAGATTTTAGGAAAGTTAGAATTTAAGACGAGAATATGTCATATTCCTATTAAAACATCCACCCAACTTGAATGACTTTCTAAATTTTTATTATATTTTTCTCTCTTCATTGGTCAAGTTATCTAAATTTACTTCGATTATTACAGTACACACAACAATCAGCATGAATTTAAGTAATTTATGTTTTACAGGTCCTAGAGGTTATACTTTGTTGTTGTATCTCACAATTGGCAAGAACGCACAAACAATTGTCTAAATTTTGACAGTTTGATTGAAATTTAGAATATAAGATTACTTGATTCATTTGATGAATTATTCCGGATTAGCTTATATGATTTGATAGAATTATTCTTACAATTTTTCACTTCCAATATGTGTATGATCTCTTTATGATATACAAAACATATTGGTCTCCATTTTGAAATACCAAATGATTTATATTTCATTCTAATACATATGCAAGAATACATACATATGTATGTATGTATGTATGTATGTATGTATGTATGTATTCATCAATTTCAATTCTTCAGTTATAGAGCAGGTTTACTATCTGCGTAATTACCATTATTTACATTAAGAAACCTTATTTAGACCTTGAGAATATCTTTATTAGGCTGAACAGCCTCCAAAAATCTTCAAAAGTATGTAAAGAGGATCGCTATCTTCGTTTCTTCTTTTATTACTTATCATGAGGTGTGCAAGGATTTATGTCATTGTGAGGTTAATGCTGTAATTTTAGTGGTAATGAATTGTGCACATTTGTGAGGAAGTAAGGTGGCCTCACTTGTACACATATGCCTGGACTTTTGATACTAACTAGTAATGCATATAAAACTATTTGTCTATCTTTCCACTGCTATACAATGGACAACTTTGGATTCAACACAGAAAAGTATCAAATTTTATGTAGAATACCTTCTATGTTGTCAACTAATAATGCATAAGTATTAATAAATAAAATACAATAAAATTACTTTAAGTTGTGAATGGAAAATTTGTGATATGTAATTATGTGGTTTTTTAATGAGATGATATAATGTTCTTGTAAGACTCTAACACAAGTGGAAAATTTGTGCATTAACTTAAACCAAACAGTTGGTGGTGTTACAAAAAATAAAAAAAATAAAAAAAAAAAAAGTTCAATGGTACATAGGAAGATGATTACTAGACATGAAGTGTTGGCTGATTATTAGTTTTATTCACATTTATTGTAAGAAGAGTTGAAAATTTACAATGGATATATATATATATATATATATATAAGTTTGGTAACAGGATCTGTGAGGATTATGGCAGCACATGTGATTTGGTGATTCAAATTTTTTCCCTTTTTTTTTATTGGAGTATTTAACATTCCTAAATTAAAATGAATTGATCTACACATTATCATTCTCATTAATAATTATTAGGAAAATTAGATTTTAACTATAAAATCAAGATTAGTTGTGACATGCAGTTCAAAAAAAGCCTGCAAAACAACGTTTAAAATCAATAGTTTTCGAAGTTAAAATTATTGATACTAATTTATCTCTCATACATCCAATAGAATTCAAAATCAATTTACGATTTGAGCTGAAATATTTGAAGTATAATCGAATGCACTGGAATTCTTCGAAGTGCATACGTGTAATAATAAAGTACAATCAATAAACTCAATTGAATACTACATGGACTTGTGTATTGAACAAAATAGATATGGTAAAATAAGATAGTGCCGGGGTATTACTCCACAAACATGAGTTATGACTGGTTAGAATGAATGTATTTAACATACAGAGTATTTATTTGATTGATCAAATACAAACTTCAATTATTTACTAGAAAACTTTAGAATGTTAGTCATGTATGTAAACTACCATGAAAGTTCACTAATTGTTAACATCACGCACATACACTCGTTTTTTGTTTAGGTGCTCGATGTGCTTGGGTAATTTCACGGCTCCTCACCATCGGATAGTGGATGTAAAATCCGTCATGATGTACTTTATATGAACCCAACGATGTTAGAAATCACATCTCAAATAACTGGTTTCAGACGCAGTGAGAAAATACGCATCGACGTGGTTACTGAAGCAGTTGAGAGCTCGCAAGGCCCAGATTAACAAAGAAGTACGAAAAAAGCTGACGAGAAAATCAGGACCTTAACACCCAAACCAAAGTATGGTAAAGGTTAAATAATGTTCCGTGCTCATGAAAATTGCTTTCTCAGTTTACCCGTAATGTAACAAGATAACGAGGATGGCAGATAGCGGCAAAAAGTAGACTGCTTTCTAACAGGAGATTGGCAGGAGCATTACTCACTTCATCTATTCGGTCCAGTGGACTCAGAAGAAAACTCGAATAGGGTGGAAGGCCCAAGTCAGGAATTAGAACTAGAGCTACAGAAAGAGCATGTTTCTGTCAACTTCAAGTCTTGACATTGACAAAGTTCACACCCTTTTCGATTGAGGACATCAACTCGGACTTCAATGAATCAAGACCCTTTTGCTCGTAGTCAGACAATTTTCCCAAGCCCAAAACCTCCTCAACACCATTGGGGCCCAAACGCACCTGCCAGACCCAAAAAAACAGTAACTCTGTCAGTCGCTGCAGTGGAACCAGCATTGAACATTAACCTTCAGGATGGTAAAAATCTCACATAAATCAAAACCAAGACGCTCCCCACGACAGCGGTAAGGTGAACGACTAATCTGACATACCTTCGATGAGAAGTAAGGCAAGCCAGGAACAACAGATGACGCAACATAGCTGCATTCCACAATATCCTGGGCACCGTTCATACCCTTCACGCAAGACTCAGCAAATAGAGCTCCAGCATATCTGCAAAACAACGTTTCCACAATAAATCAGAATGACATTCACAAATCATATCGTGCTGCGCTTATTATAGTGTGCATCAAGTAGCTCAGCCCGGTACTTCAAGTCATACGCTCCGCACACATGTAAAAGACTGGCTGTACTTGAAGTAAAATGAAGCTTACGCCATAGATAAAGTTGCGGAGCCCTTGCCGGCCTTAGCTTGGACGACCTCCGTTCCACCATCTTGAGTACGCTTGGTAAGAGCGTCGAGTTCCTCGTCACTCAAATCAACCTTGGGAGTGGCCTGAACCAAAAATTTCCCCCCGTTCATTAATCACGGCTGATTATTGCACACATCCAGTAGGCAGGCAATGGAATGGAAGTTACCAGAAATTACAAGAAACACACGAGCAAAATGTTTCACAAGTAACCTCTTAACTTATTATAAGCCATCAACTGCTACATGAACCTTCATCTATCTGAGTACGAAATGAAAGTTTTTTTTATAGAGATACTTCATTTCAGCTTCCAATAGTCACCTGTGAAAACAGGGGAAGGATGGTAATGCCTGCATGACCTCCAACAACAGGTACATCGACATCTGCAAAGGCCAAATAAAACAAAAGCTAATTCAGCATACGCAATTCAAAGGAACCACTATTTCTTTTCCCGTGAGTATCTTTTGAGAACGCATTGAGGATCTACTAAGTGCACGAATGTGGTCACAAATTGATAAAGCTACAGTATGAGATGATCTCAACTTAAGCTCAACCCCAGGACTCAACCATCGTCAATATGGTAAGAAGTGATACGATGGAATAATAACAACATTTGACTGTCCTTTTGAAGCAAAAACTAATATTTCTTCAACTTCTACGTATGCAAAATCCTACAATATCATAAACGTTCTCGACGCAAGAAGTCACTTAATCCTACAGCCACCAATACATAGCTTTCCAACCAATGATTTCAAAGTCTCTTAATGCATTAAAGGAAGAGTTTAATCGTCTGTCAAAAAGATTTCTTTGGTCAGATACACACCTCTCACATTAAGACCCTTCCTGTGGGCTAGGAAAGTCCTTGCTCGTACAACATCCAAGGTGGTGACACCAAACAGCCTCTTGGGATCATAGGTACCCTTCTGCTTGAACACCTCGGCCGCAATAGGCACAGTTGAATTCACGGGATTACTGATCATGTTAACCAGAGCCTGGATAACCATCACCACCACCTTGTTATATACATATATATATATATATATATATATATATATATGTTGCAATGAACCTCGTCATTTCGTCAAAAGTGGACAAGCAGATTCAGTTGATTGTCATGTGAACGTTTTGGCACGAAATAAAAGGACGCAACCTTGCATTACGTTGATATCTTGGACGAATAGCAAGAACATGCTCATAATTCCAGTAAAAAACTCGCACTTTATCATGGAGTTGTTGAAAATAGTATAACACCATAATAATGATACTTTCAAAAACAAAATAAGAATCAAACGTGTCTCCTTTCTGAAAACATCGATCAAAGGTACGCAAATTCAGTCGTTCAGCAGAATCATTTTACCCCGGGGCAGTGCTCGGCAATTGCTGATGCCAGAGACCTTACAATCCCAGCATTGATGTTGAACAGATCATCACGGGTCATTCCAGGCTTACGGGGCACTCCCGCAGGAATGATAACTAGGTCGCATCCCTTCAACGCCTTTGCAAGATCCTCTTCTCCGGCAAATCCCTCTACCTGTAAAATCACGACTGAACCTTCAGAGATACTCAACGACGAAAGGCTTCCAAAAGTAATACAAAAATACAAAACAACGATAGTAACAAAACCTTTCAAAATTTGGAAGGATCGACAAGGAACCGTCAACTACTCTCCCTCTACATCTAATTCAAACGACGTTTTCTCAAAAGTAAATGAATTAACAAAAAAAAAAAAAAAAAAAAAAAAAAAAAACAACAACAACAACAACGAAACCAGCACAAAACGCCAAACCGAATTCACTCGCCACTCACGTTGGCACCGGTGTTAATGTGGCTGATGTCGCAGGCGACGCCGGGGGTACCAGCGATATCGTACAAGGAGAGATCAGTAACCAAGGGGTTGAGCTTCATCAGAAGTCCCAAAGGCTGACCAATGCCACCAGCAGCTCCCAAGACAGCCACCTTCCGTTTGGGAGTCGCGGACGACATCCCCCGCACCTGCTGCTGCGAGGACAACGCTCTCTTGAGCAGACCCACGGCCACAGATCGAGCTGCCATCCTGAAACTCTTACTCCAGGATCTACGAGGACGTGAAGCAACGGCGGAGGGGAAGGGGGAGCAGGAGGAGAAGAGATCGATCGCGAGACACAAGAGCAGCGTGAATGCGAGAAGAATCGAAAAGGATAGGAGAAAAACAGACCAGCGTTCCTGAGTTTTAGGGCTTTGCGGTGCCTTGGAAAGTGCAACGAATGGGTTGGATATTCTGGAACATCGTCGTTTCGCGACGTCGAAGAACTACAAGAGAATGTCTTCGCGATTAGATCGAATCCGTCCAATTGATGTGGCTGCAGAATTAGTTCGCACCCATGACTTCCAAACGTGCACACTTCGCAAAACGTACTAACGTACATGCATATTTATAAATAAATTGGGTATATATATATATATATATATATATATATGTGTGTGTGTGTGTGTTGTGTACTAGTATTAAGGACCCTCCCTTTGCAATGAGGATCAGATAGGGTGTTTAATCTGAATAATGTTATTGAATTGTTGTTGAATTGGTTCTATACAATCTTTGTTATTCCCTCCACATCATAAATGTGTCGTGGTAAAGAATCCTCATCTACATGCTTAATGAAAACTGTCTTCTGACATGAAATTGTTACATACAATTAGATACTTCTTGCTTGAATAAAAATATATACATATATTTGTAAGATTGTTAGGGTTATATATTAGTTGTATAACGTGGAAGATATAAAAGACTTGTTGTTAGTATAAAAAAAAATGTACTACGTTTATTCAGTGAAATTTAGTTATTTTTGTTTTTCTGTGTTTGTTTATAGCTGGTTTTGGAAATTGAAAAGTTTTCTGAGTAGTACATTGAAATAATTAATTGATTTGCATTCATATAATTGAATTTTTTGATTACATTAATTACTTTTTGGTTTACTTGGTAAAATTAAAAGATCAGTTTGAGGTATTTTTTATGGTATTAGAGTATAATATATATGTTTTTTATAAATTTGAAAAATATTTTTATTTTTCTAATTTCTTTTTTGGAATTAAATTTAAACAAGAGTGAATTTAATAATAATTTGTATTAATAAATATGTTTACTTTCAAATCATGTGACTTGTATCAAAATATAAAAAAAGTAAGGTTATATCACAATCAAACAAATTCATAATAAATTTAATGGATATATATATATATATATATATTTCTTTACAATATAGCTTGTATATAATACAAAGAGATAAAGAAGCCTTATGATTGGGCATAAAGAAGAAAACTTAGAGAATTTGGAAAACTTAGAAATTAGGAAATTATAGAATATGGAAACAAATAAATATGGAATTATGGAAATAAGGGAGTATAGATATATGAGTAATTGGATGGATATCCCAAAGATCATAGAGCCCAACAACATGGGTTTTTGCTAGTATATATACATACATAAATATAAACAAATAATTAAAGTGAATTTATTATGAAAAAAATATAATATTTTATTATAAGTATATGAGAATAAATTATTTATTATGAATTAAATATTCTTATATTTTATTAATTATTATGATTATTTGATTAGATCAAGCATTATAATTTAAAATATAAATCTATATAGACATAAAAAATACACATAAGTATTTGATTTTTTTTCCAACTATCTTAGATTTAATAATAAAAAGCATATATTTTTTAAATTTTTTAAGCTAATTAGTTTCTATAAATTGATATATGAAAAATACATAACATTTGAATAAAAAATAGTCATAAAATTCTTTAAAACAACATAATGATCTATATGATTGCTGATACATATCTTAAAATTTTAAATGAAGAATATTGTAATTTATAAAATATTTATTATTGATTAAAAAAAAATTAACTATAAAAATAAGAATACTTTAGAACATAAAGATTAATATTACCAAAACGACTCAAAAGCAATAGAATACCAAAAATAAATACTTTATTAAAAAATACTAAGTATTGTAGTTTTTAAAAATATACTTCAAATCTAAAATACCACCACAAAAAAAATCTTAATAAATTTAATATAATATATTAATAAATTCTTTTGGAGGTAATAAATAAAAATATAATAAAAAAATTCTTTATTTCTAAATCGAACAAAGATTTATAATCAAAATTATAGATTAGATATTGAGATTGAAAAAAAATATTTAAAAAATTAAAAAATATTTCATTAAAAATATTAAATAAGAAATCCTTCAATAGCATTTATTAAAAATTAAAAAGAAAAAACCATAATTTAAATAAAACAAATTGATGCAATAAATAATGTATACTCACTTAATAAATAAAATATAAAATATAAGTATAAGATCATATTAATTAATTAAAAATTAATTATCAATAATATATGATTATATTTTATAAATTATATAATTTGAAAATAAAAATCATATAAAATCATATCAAAGTTATTATAATCTAAAAATCGATATTTTTAATTTATTTTATTATATAATATTTTGACATCATGATACTATAAATGCTTATTATTGAAGTAAATAAAAATAATTTAAAATAATAGTATTATTTAATAATTTATATTAGTAAATATATTAAAGTTATTTTTTGTTTTATGCTACTTGATGAATAATTAATATGGTTTTATAAATTTTTCACTAGTATTTATTTTTATAATCTTTTTCATCTTCATATTATCTTTTTCTAAATTCATGCATCATTTCCTCAAAGAAGATGACATCTTATCTGCAAATTCTATTACAAAATAATTTTAATTAAAATATTTTATTTAAAATTAATAAATTATATTATTAATTATTAAAATTAAAGTTGCAAAATAAATTTTAAAATTTAATACTTAATGGTAAAATTATAATATATTAATATTATCAATAAAAATATTATATTTTTAATAATATAAGTAGTTAGCACTTTTTTATTTTATTTTTTATATTTACAGCAATTTGAAATTCAATGCTAAAAACTTTAGTACAATTGAATAAGACATTAGATTAAACTATATAAACATAAATCTTTGATTAATTTTATGTTCATATAAAATTATCAAAATTATTAATTCTACTATTGATTTAATACACCATAGTTTTTCAAATAATCTATCTATAAGCATACAAAACTAACAAGTTTATAGAGTAACAAAGAGTTTTTTTTTTTTTTTTTTTTTTTTTTTTTTAAATTCCAATACATAAAATATTATTAGAATTATTTATATAAAGACTCTTAAAAATATAAATTAAATAAAATCATATAAGATTAAATAATAAAAAAAATATTAGATTAACTTTTATTAAATACAAAAAAGACAAAAGAACTTTAATTTAGGATTGAAGTATAAAAATAGGCTTTAACAAGACTAAAGATGATGTCACTTTTTTTTTCTACATATCTTAACTTCTTGTCTAATGTATAAATCATAAAATAACCAAAATATGAATATACTTTTGTGTTTATTGAAAAGAATAAATATTCACTCAAAAATAGTTATAGTATTAAAACTACAATGACTATAGTCAAAGACAAAAAGACTAGAGGCTCTTAAAACAAGATTAAGAATAAAAAAATTGATGACAAGAATGAGGAAGGCCTTGATCTTACCTCCATATATATTATCTAACTGTATAGCTATGTAGCAACATTCTATAGGTCATTTGATACATATTCAACTTAAAAAATATATATCTAATTTACAAACTATGTATCTAACATGTGCACAACATAGCCAATTTGTATCACAAGTGGCTAACATGTAAAATAAATAGATAACAAGTATAATATATAGCCAACTTGTTGTCCAACTTTTCAACTTATCTGTAATAGGGTATAGATAAGATGTTTATATTATTGATATATAAAAATAGAAAGTTAGAACTATAAAAGTTTCTAGAATTGGAATTAGTTTAATAGACCAAGTAGGATCCATTGTAGAACATTCTAAAAAGAATTGAAGGCGGTTATTTAAGTGGAACTTACCATAGAACCTTTTAGAAAAGGCTTAGAGCCATTATTTAAGAAGAGCCCACTATAGAACCTTCTAGAAGGAATTTAAGGTGGTTATGTAAGTGAAATCTATCACATAGGAATATTGTAGAAAGTTCTTTACTTAATCAAGTAGAACAAAGTATAAATAGGATTGGCTAGGATCTTTTGAGATAATTGGTCAAATATAGCTTAAGACCCTTTTTTTTAATACAATTGAATTTTATATCTTCTTATTTTTTTCTATTTTGCCTAAATTCTAGTTGCTTAATTTTGTCTTTTATGTCCCATTCAATTTTATTTTGATGTAGTTTGTCCTACCATATGATGAGATTTTATGTTATCATGGATTAGAAAGATCTTGGATACTTAAGGTAGATTCGTCTTGTTTCATTAGTATGAAAGTAAGTATTAGACTATTTTCTTTTAATAATATATAGATAGTCATCATCTAATTTAAGGTCAATTATTATGGTTATACTGGGTATTGTATTGGGGCTACCACAAGCTACTCTCAAAAAATCAATTAAGAGGTGAAAAGGCATTACAATAGTAGAGTCTAGCAAAGAAATTATAGTATTGAAGATAAGGCATAGCAATCTTACGTGGATGCTTAATTATACCATCTTTTAGGCCAGATAGCTACTTTGCAGGGGCAAATAGAAGCCTCGAGGATAAAGAAGTTGAAATCTATTAGGCTGAAATTGAATAAGCCTAGTACATACTTTGGGACTTCAAGATAAGAAGATATATGTTAATGGCTCTTCAATATACAATAATACCTCCAACTATCTAAGGCAAATATCACTGAAGGAATTATCTATGCAACCAACTATTTGAGAGATGCAGTAGCCATTTTGTGGCAACATCGAGTTCAAAGCTATAGAATTCAAGGTGGATTTTGTAATTGAGAGGAGTTAGAAATCCAATTTAGAAATCAATTTTGGCCCATCAATGTGAAGAAGATAGTATGAAATTAGTTTGCAAGTCTTACACAATCTAGGTTGGTGCAAGTTTATGTTTTATAATTCAAGTCCCTATGTCTCCAAATTAACAATTTTTTAGAGGCGGAGATGATAGATTGATTCCTATGAGGTTTGAAACCTAGGATCCAACAAGAGATGGGGTTAATGGATCCACAAACATTTGAAGAGGCAATTCAGATTACAAAAATGGTTGATACCATAGATTTCAAAAATTATGGAGAATGACCTATAGCATGAAGTCCTATGCTATTATTTAATACTATGGTATAATAATCAATGCCAATGGAGATTGATGCCTTAGAAAGATCATTGATACTACAAAGATGACAAATATTGGTACAAAAGGGATTATGTTTCTATTATTCTAAGGCAAGCCATCAAATCAAAGGTTGTTAAAAATATCAAAATTTAAGTATTGACAAAATAAGATAGGTTCACAGTCTCAAAATTCACCAAGTCGATAATGAGACAAAGTAGAAAAATGGGACTCCTCATTAAAAGCACTAAGAGTTAATACTGGAGATAGCTATTGTCTCTCAAAAATAAATGGCATAGCCTCAAGAAACTAAGATAAGATATGATGTTATCTTCGATATGCCATAGCTAGAAATAAGAAATAAGTAAGTTGATTGAGTAATAAAGACAATCTCCATTAAAATGTGGAAGCAAGGTGACTCTTTGCACTTTCACATCAAGTAAAGAAAAAATACAATCTGCAACTAAAGACTTCTTCATAGAAATAAATTTTATAAAGAAACAAATACAATATCAACAATTGATATATATGGTGGTTCTAAATCTTGCATTAGTGATAGAAAAGATAATTAAAGAAATCGAATGGGTAGATCAACGTATATGAGAATATCAAAATATCTTTTCAATCAATTTATCTAGTGATATGCCTCATGATTGAGGTGCCTCCTTTCAAATAGAACCATTGCTTCAAGCCAAATCAACAAGTTGACCAATTCATTGCCTAACACTAAAAGAACTTAAAGAGCTACAAAAGACATTAGACAAACTTTTGGAAAAAGACCTCTTTTGAGAAAGTACATCACCATAAAGAGCACTTGTACTCTTCGCACCCAATAAGGATGGTGGACTTTGCTTTTGCAATAACTATTATAGCCCCAAAAAACAGATTGTTAAAAATACATATCCACTTCTATGCATGGATGATCTTCTTGACCAACTTTAAGGTGCGACCATCTTTAGTAAATTAGATCTTTAAAGTGGCTATTTGCAAATACCTATTATAAGAGAGGATGTAAAAAAGATGGCACTTTGAATATACTATTGACATTTCGAATGGCTGATTTTATCTTTTGGCTTCACTAATGCTCCAGACTTTTTTATGGATTACATGAACAGATTGTTTCAAGACTTTTTGGACAAGTATGTAGACATCTCCATTGATGATATCCTCATATATCATAAAACTCCTGAAGAGCATGAATAATACATATAAGAAGTACTACATTAGCTACAAAATAATTACTTCTATTGCAAGCAATCAAAATATGAACTTTGAAAGTTGGAAGTCATTTTCTTGGGACATGTGGTGTCTTTCGAAGGCATGAGTATGGAATAAGATAAGGTCAAAGTAGTGGAGGATTGGCCAACTCATAAAGATGCTTTTGAAGTCCATTCATTTATAGGCCTTGCTAGATATTATTGTCATTTTGTTTGATGATTAGCCCACATTATTGTCTCATTGACAAACCTATTGGAGAAGGGTGCTCCATTTGAATAGAAATTAGAGCAAAAAAGTACCTTTGATAGGTTGAAAGAGACACTTAGTATTGCTTCAGTATTACAACTATATGAACTTAATCTTCCATGTATGCTTGACATTGATGCTTTCAACTTTAATATTGGAGCGGTCCTTCAAGAAGACTTTGATAGGGGCCTTCAACTTATGGCATATGAATCATACAAGCTCAGATGGACAGAGTGCAATTACTTTGTACAAGATTGAGAGCAATTAGCGATTGTACATATCACAAAGGTGTGGAGAGACTATTTGTTGGAAAAGCTAGTAGTTATTCAGACTAACCATTGATCTTTGCTACACAATTTTGTATCTGAAAAATATGAAATCATAATATCATTGTTGAAAAGTACAATTGCAACTTTTTGATATCCAGCTTGAATATAAACAAGGAAAATAATGTATTATACCAAATAACTTATTGTAAAGACCAAACTTAGTAAAAAAATTAAAAAATAAGGCAAAAATCACTACCATTTGTAGTATCATTTCAAATCTAAATAAAGAAGCAAAATAGAAAGAAACTACTCATTGAAGTACTTATTTCAAGTTGGTTAGCGATCAATTGAAGGTGGACAATACATAATATCAAGATTATAGTCTTAGTGATGGCTTGTTCTATTTTTAGAAGTAGATTTATGTATCTAAAAATGCTATATTTTAGACATGCATACTTAAAAAGAGACATGATATCTTAATATCTGGACATCTAGGAGAGAGAAGATTCTAGAATAGATCTCAAGGACATGATTTTGATCATGTTTGGATCATGATATTTGAGTTTTTGAGTGCTCCTACAAGTCATGTCAATGTAATAAAGCATGCAATGCAATATCTTTTACATTATTGCAGCCAATTCTATTACCTACAATACATTAGTAACAGATGGCTATGAATCTCATTATATGTTTGCTACAAATGTTTCATGATCATATCACGGTTACCATCTTTATGGATCAATTTTCAAAGCAACTCCACTTGGCCATGATGAGCTCAGATATTAATGTCCCAACTCTTACACAAGTCTTCTTTGTTACCATCTTTTGTTATCATGTATTATCTTGTATCATTATTTCAGATTGAAATTGATGCTTCATGGGAAGTTTTTAGCAAGCCTTGTTCAAGCTATTAGGTACATGACTTGCCATGTCTACAACCTTTCATTTCCAAATAGATGGGCAAACAGAGTGTAGAAATCAAACCTTAGAGGATATGCTATGACATTTATTGTGATTCATTATAATAATTGAAATGAATATTTGACACCCTTAAAGTTTGCTTGCAATGATAGTATTTAAGTAAGTACTGATCATTTGCCATTTTTTCTTAATATCAATCAACATCCAATTATGCCAACAACTCTCCATTATCCCATCAATACCAACAACTCGAAAATAAAGAAATTTATACAATAGCTTATAATGGAATTAGAAGAGGTACATCATCGCCTTATTATTGCACAAAATTTACAAAAGCACTATGTAGATAACCACTCATAATACAAGATCTTCTGAGAAGGTGATAAGATGTTATTCTCGAATATCAACTTGTTACTTGCTACATCAATCTAAATCCGTAAACTAGTACTTTGCTAGCTTAAATTTTATTGCAATTCTGTAATGATTTCTGATGTCGCATACTGCTTCAAGCTTTTGCCACATCTTTGGGTCTATCCAAACTTTCATGTTTTGCAACTGAAGAAATTTTATACTAATTCAAAGGACTTTTTGGATCAATACCAACCACCACTAGTACAAATTATAGTTAATAATCAACAAGAATATAAAATGAATAACATTTTAGAGTATAGCTACCTCTGCCATGGCAATAAACATCCACAACTTTAGTACAAAATTCTTTAGAAAGGTTATTCCATTCATGATGTAATGTGAAAACTTGCACAAAATCTCACCTCTTACTAAGACACAATTATGAGATACCATCAAGAGCAAAACGATGACGTTTTGCATTACTGAAAGAGGATTAACTGTAACAGGGTAAAGATAAGATATTTGTATTATTGACACATAGATATTGTCAAAGACAAGAGCATGATAAAAATAAATAAACAAGTGAGACTTCTGTCAAAGAAAGATGACAAAATAAAAATAATTAGATATGTACATTAAGAAAGAAATTGGAATAGCTATTGCCAAAAGCCAAGAAAAATATAGACCCTTGAAACTAGATTAGAAGCAAGAAAGGAGTTGACAAGAGTGAAAGAGGGTTCATTCTTGACTCTTTATATACTATCTAACTAGAGGCTATGTGGAAATGTTCTATAGGACCTCCAATATGTGTTGACTTTGTAGGACACATGCCTTGACTTACAAAGCAAGTTTTTTCTATGTATGGGCCAAATAGTTAGCTTGGTCTTCAAGCTAACAACATGTGTGGTACATGACCAACTTCTTGACCACATTTCTATCCAAAAAGTCAATTAAAGACACCTATAAAGTCAAAGCAGTAATTATGAAGCTTCTAAAAAGCTTCCATATCAAATACTATAGAATCAACTTACTTTTATGTACTTTTACTTACTTCTATTTATTTAAACATGTAATTACTAGCTTACAAGCATATGTCCATGAAATTAAACCCCCTTCTAGGGATGAGTTCCACAAAGAGCGATCATCATATATTGAAAAAATATATGATGCGACGAATTGTATTTGCCACATACTTTGATCTTTGTTTTCTTCGAAGATGATTGAAAGGGGCCTTTGAACCATTGGTAGTGTCCCATACTAGGGCGGGCAGACCACCTAGTTATTTAATCATTGTTGAGGCCTTCATAACTTCCTTCAAATAAAACATTTGAAACATTGTCAGGAATTGTTCCTACCTCCAGTAAAATCACCAAACATTGGAAGTTCCTTCCAAAATTGTGATACCAAATGCATTGTATCTTGCCATCTATTCAAGGAAGAACATGTTGTTTTTGAGGATCTTCATCTTGATTATATCATCTTGAAGATTGTGACAATCGTAATGTCTCGTCTGGCAAGTCAACAAATGAAGGCTCTTGAGTCGAATCCACTGATTGTTGGTTTCTCCATCTCCTCAATGTAACAACTACAAAGAAGCTACAAACAAGGATTGAAAGTAGAATGTTATCTTGCTTAGATCTTGTTTCTTTTATAAAAAAGGTTTTCATCTTGATTTTGATGGATATTAATCAAAAGCTTCCACTACCTTTGTTGCATTTATAAGATTCTTTACAGGCTTCCATGTGCATTTACTAATATCATATCCGTGCCAATGGACAAGATATTTCAATTTATACTGGCGCCACCTTGAATCTAAGACTTCTACTACTTCAAATTCTTCATTATTGTCCACTTCAATGGGAGGAGGTAGAGCTTATCTTCTTCTTGGTATGTCCACTGTCTTGTATGGTTCACAAAGAGATACATAGAATATTGAATGGATTTTCATTGACTCTGGTAGATGTAAACGATATGAAACTGGATTGATTTGTGCAGAAATAGAAAATGGTCTAAGCCTTCGATAGTCCAACTTGTTACAAGAACAAGTGGTCTTGATATTATGATAAAGTAGCCATATCTTATCACTCAAGTGGAATGGTGGTTGTTCCTTTTGATAGACATTCGCATTGATCTTTTGTTGTTCTTGAGCCTCTTTTAATTGTGCCTTCATCGTTACATGTAGCTTTGACAAATGAATTGCCAAATCATTCACAGCAGGATTATCAACTTTTCAAAAGTCAAAAGTATTAAGTCGTGGATGATAACCATAATTAGCAAAGAAAGGTGTTTGTTTTGTAGAAAAATGTACTGCATTATTGTAAGCAAATTCTGTCATTCGCAAAAGAGTTGTCCAATCATCTTCATGGTAGTTAATGATACATCTTAAATACTACTCCAAAACTTGATTAACACACTCCATTTGTCCATCAGTTTGAAGATGGAATATCAAAGATAGTTTTATATCTATTTTTAAAATTTTAAAAAGAGTCTGCCAAATGCTTGATATAAAGTGAGTTCCTCTACTTGATATAATATCTTTAGATAATTCATGATAGCAATAGATATTGTCAAGAAAGAGCTTAGCTATTTCTTCACCTGTGATAGATTTTGTACATGATACAAAATATGCCATCTTGTTAAAATGATCTAAAATCACGAATATAGAGTCATAAGAACCTAAGATTGGAAGATCCATGATGAAATCCTATCATGGACATACTCATGTAAGCCAATAATTACATATACAAATAGATAGAAGTAAGTAAAAGTAGGTAAAAGTAAATTAATTCTATAGTATTTGATATAGAAGCTTCCTAAAAGCATCATAGATGTTGCTTTGACTTCATAGGTGCCTTTAATTGACTTTTTGGATTAGAAACATGGTCAACAAGTTGGCCATGTGCCACACATGTTGTCAGCTTGAAGACTAAGCTAAGTATATGGCTCATACGTAAAAAAACTTGCCTTATAAGTCAAGGCATGTATTCTACAAAGTCAATACATATTGGAGGTCGTATAGAACGTCGCCACATAGTCCCTAGTTAGATAGTATATATAGAAACAAGAGTGAAGCCTTCTTCACTCTTGTCAACTCCTTTCTTGTTTCTAGTCTAGTTTCAAGGGTCTCTAGTTTTCTTATCTTTTCGCAATAGCCATTCCAGTTTCTCTTTCAATATACATATTTATTTATTTATATTTTATTACCTTTCTTTGAAAAAAGGCTCACTTGTTTGAATTGCTTTTTCATCAAATTCTTGTCCTTGACAGATTGACAAGAGTACATCTACAATATCAGAGCTTTGTCTAATCTTGATTAAGAGTAGATTACCCCTTTTTCTTGATAAGTTATAAGCATATTAGAAGTTGCAAATTACCTTCTTCTAAACTCATATTGTTCTTAGTATTTATTTTGTTCTCAAGTCCTCTCTTCTATTTGTTTTGAGCGATATTAGACATCTTCTCTATTCTAAGTATTATCATGGCAGAACTTGTTGAAATGAAGAGTGCAATGGCACAAATGCAAGAACAATTGAGAAAGTTAATGCTTGCGATGCATTAACTCAATTTACCACCACAAGGAATGACAAGATTGGCAGGAAGTGAAGATGTAGAAATGGTTGGAGCTGCTTCAACATCTACACCAAATCATGTTCTTTTTCCTATGATGGAATGCCCTTTTAATATTAGAGAACCAAGAATTATCCTACTCGAGGAGTTTGATAGCACCATATGCAAGTTTCGAGGATTTATCAAACAAGTACAACTTGTGATTGAATTTTAATTGTAAAGCTATCCAATTCCATAATCGCAAGTTAGATTCATTGGTACGCTTCTTTCAGGTTGAGTACTCTGGTGGTTTTCATCTTTTTTTGAACAATGAGATCCAATATTGGATAATCTAGAGGCTTTTTTGGTAGAGTTTTGATCCATGTATGGAGAACATGATGCAATTCGTGTTGCAACCAATAAAATCGGTGTTTTATGACAAGACAATCGATCGGTAACATTGTATGCTTCACAATTTTGAAAACTTGTAACTGATATCAAGTAGAATGATATTGCAGTTATTAGCCAATTTTTCTACGAATTACAATATGAGGTAAAAAAATTAATGCTCAACTTACCTGATCCTCAAACATTGAGTCAAGAAATTCACTTTGATGTCAAGAGCGACAATCACTTTTTTGAATTTCGAGCTGAGGACTGTATAAGTAGACCTCAATGTTACTATAATTCAATGGCAACACCAATACCTCTACAATACATACATTAAGAAGTAGAGGATATGTAAATTGATATAGTACGTTTCAAACCTCTTATTCAACAAGAAAAGACTCATTGTTGTCAAGAAGGATTATATTTTTATTGTGGACAACCAAAACACACTGCTCAACATTGTCCAAAGAAACGACACAACCACAAAATAAAGAATATGGCTATGAAAGAAGACAATATGTCGGAAAACGAATTTGTCCGGTTACAATTGAGACCGTGCAGTTGGAACCTTGCACAACATCTAGTAAAGGTCCTATTCTCTCCTTGGAGCCCTCTCTTTGTTTTACATTAAATATTATTTTAGGACCTAAATATTACAAAGCCTCTACCTTGTTAGATTCAGGAGCCTCAGCCTGTTTTTTTGATGAAGAATTTACTAAAAGACATAGCATATCTTTAGTAAAGAAAACTAAACTTGTTCATATAGAAGTCATAGATGGTCGTCCATTATCTTCTAGAGATATTACTCACGAAATCCTTCCTATAGAAGTAATAATCAATGGTCATAATAGCTTTGTAGTATTTAATATCATTAGATCTCTCTCTAATCTAGTCATTTTAGATTTATCGTGGTTAGAAAAATACAACCCTTAAATAGATTGGATTTCCCGAACTCTTACTTTCTCTAAAAGTATAACTAACAGTGTAGTTAATCAAGTAGAGAGTCATAAGTACAGTTCAATTAAATCCGTATTTATAAGTGCAAAAGCTTTCTTGCATACTGCTATGAAAGAATCACCATATATTATTTATGCCACACCTGTTTCTATTGGTGGAAAGACTTCAAGTGGCATTCCAAGCCAATATTAAGAACTTCAAGATATATTTGAATAAAAAAAAATGTGGATACACTCCCTGAACATCGTGCCTATGATTGCTCAATTGACCTTGAAGAAGGAACACAACTGCCATTTGGACCAATCTACAGTTTATCACAAAATGAGTTGACTGAACTCAAGGAGTATATGAAAGAAAATCTAGCCAGGAATTTCATACTCCATTCTAAATCTCCGGCAGGAGCTCCAATTCTATTTGTGAAGAAATAAGATGGATCATTGCGGATGTGTGTTGATTATCGAGGACTCAACAAGATTACTATTAAGAATAGGTATCTACTACCTTCAATATCTGCACTTCTTGATCAGCTGAATCAAGCTAAGATCTATACAAAAATAGATCTTTGGGGAGCATACAATCTAGTACGCATCGAAGAAGGAGATGAATGGAAGACTATGTTTCGAACTAGGTATGGACATTTTGAATACAACATCATGCCTTTTCGACTTATAAATGCACCAGCAGCTTTTCAATATCTAATGAATGATGTATTTTGAGAGTTTTTGGACGATTTTTGGGTATGTTATCTAGATGACATCTTGATCTATTCTAAGAATCCAGAAGAACATGAACTTCATGTTCATCATGTGTTACAAAAATTAAGACTTACAAGACTCTATACTAAGATAGAAAAGTGTGTATTCTATACTACTCAAGTCGATTTCTTATGTTATATCATTTCAAATGATGGACTTATGATAGATCCTAAGAAAGTTCAATCTTTTATAGATTGGAAGATCCCAAAAATGGTAAGAGATGTCCAATGCTTTTTGAGATTTGCCAACTACTATCGGATCTTCATTAAAGACTTCTCTCGAGTTGCAACTCTACTTACACGTTTGACTTGTAAAGACAAACTCCAATAGAATCAAGAAGCGGAAGTTGCTTTTAAATCTTTGAAGACAACAGTTGTTTTTGCACTAATCTTGTATCATGTTGATTTTTTCAAAGCATTCTTTATGGAAACAGATGCATCAGACCTTGCTCTGGGTGCGATTTGTGACAAATGGGAACAGATGACAAACTTCATCATGTAGCGTTTCATTCAAGAAAATTCTCAGCAACAGAAATTAATTATCAAATCCATGATAAAGAACTTCTTACAATTGTGGATTCTTTTCAAGAATAGTATCATTATCTAGAAGGTGCTTCTACTCCAATCACCATATATACGGATCACAAGAACCTCAAATATTTCATGTCAACATGCGTATAAAATTGTCGTCAAACTTGTTGGAACATGTCTTTATCAAGATTCAAGTTCATCATGACTTAACGGCCAGGAAAATAACAAGGTTTATCCGATGCTTTATTTAGACATTCTTATCTTGTACCAAAAGAAGGAGATGCAACTTTTGAGCAACAAAGAATGGTCTCTTAAAGCCGAAGCATTTTCATCTTCGAGCAATAAAATCAACATTGACTGTTGATTTAACTTTTTTCAAGCAAGTTTAGTTAAGTATGTCTTCACATGATTGGACAACTCTTTTACCATTAGCAGAGTTTGCTTACAATAATACAGTACATTCTTCTATAAAACAAACACCTTTCTTTGCTAATTATGGTTATCATCCACGACTTGATACTTTTGACTTTTTAAAAGTTGATAATCTTATTAAAATAAGATTTAGAGATTCATTTGTCAGAGTTACATGCATTGATGAAGGCACAGTTAAAAGAGTCTCAAGTACAACAAAAGGTCAATGCGGATGTCTATCAAAAGGAACAACTATCATTCCACTTGAATGATAAGATATGGCTACTTTGTCGCAATATGAAGACTACTCGTCCTGCTGACAAGTTGGACTATCGAAGGCTTAGACCATTTTCTATTTTTATACAAATCAATCCAGTTTCATATCGCATATATCTACTAGAATCAATGAAAATCCATTCAGTAATCTTCATATCTCTTCTTGAACCATATAACACAGTGGACATACTAAGAAGACGACAAGCTCCACCTCCTCATTTAGAAGTAGATAACAATAAAGAGTTTGAAGTGGAAGAAGTCTTAAATTCAAGGCGATGTGGAAATAAATTGGAATATCTTATCCATTGATGCGGATATGATATTAGTGAATGGACATGAGAGCCAATAAAGAATCTTGCAAATGCAACACATGTGAAGGAGGCTTTTCATCGACGACATCCATCAAAATTAAGATGAAAACCTTTTTTTATAAAAGAAACAACATCTAGGCAAGATAACATTCTACTTTCAATACTTGTTTGTAGCTTCTTTGTAGTTGTGATGCTTAGAAGATGGAAAATCAACAATCAGTGGATTCGACTTAAGAGCCTTCATTTGCTGACCTGTCGGACGAGACATTATGATTATCACAACTTTTAAGATGATGCAATCAAAATGAAGATCTTCAAGAACGACATGTTTTTCCTCAAATAGATGGTAAGATACAACACGTTTGGTATCACGACTTGGAAAGGAACTCCTGATATTTGGTGATTTTGCTAGAGGTAGGAACAATTCCTTATGGTGTTTCAAAAGGTCTATTCGAAGGAAGTTATGAAGACGTCAACAATCATCAAATAACTGGGTGGTCTTCCCATCCTAGTATGGGACACTACCGATGGTTGAGAGGCCCTATTAATCATCTTCAAAGACAACAAAGATCAGAGTATGTAGTGAATACAATTCGTCGCATCATAGATTTCCTCAACATATGATGACCGCTCCTCATAGAACTCATCCCTAGAAAGGAAGGTAATATCATAGACATACTCATGTAAGCCAATAATTACATATACAAATAGGTAGAAGTAAATAAAAGTAGATAAAAGTAAGTTAATTCTATAGTATTTGATATAAAAGCTTCCTAGAAGCTTCATAGATATTGCTTTGACTTCATAGGTGTCTTTAATTGACTTTTTGGATTAAAAACGTGGTCAACAAGTTGGCCATGTGCCACACATGTTGTTAGCTTGAAGACCAAGCTAACTATGTGGCCCACACGTAGAAAAACTTGCCTTGTAAGTCAAGGCATGTGTCCTACAAAGTCAATACATATTGGAGGTCCTATAGAACATCACCACATAGTCCCTAGTTAGATAGTATATATAGAAACAAGAGTGAAGCCTTCTTCACTCTTGTCAACTCCTTTCTTGCTTCCAGTCTAGTTTCAAGGATCTTTAGTTTTCTTGTCTTTTGGCAATATCCATTCCAATTTTTCTTTCAATATACATACTTGTTTATTTATATTTTGTTACCTTTCTTTGAGTGAAGGCTCATGTGTCTTAATTACCTTTTCATTGAGTTCTTATCCTTGAGAAATCCATAGAAACAGTAGACCATGGTTGTTTTGGAATGGGTAATGGTTGAAGAAGTCCATAAGGTCAATGACGAGGAGTTTTTGATCATGAGCAAATATTACAAGATTGTACAAAATCTTTGACTGCTTTTGATATTTATGGCAACCAAAAGTCCCTAGATATTAATTTCAAAGTATTATGGTATCCAAAATATTCTGTTGCTAGAAATTCATGATGAGTTCAAAGAATACATAATCGAGCTTCATCTTTTGGAACAAATAGGCGTCCCTTACAATATAGTAGATTCTTCTTAAATTCATACTTGAAAGAATTATGAGACTTTGAAGGATTTTCTTTAATATCATGAATAAGAGGATCAGAAGATATACTTGACTGAACTTGCTTAATGAAAGTTGAATCAATAGTTAGTATTGATTTCGTTGCTTGAAAGTGAAGTTGTTTTGGTTTCAAGAGAATTATACGTTATTGATTGAAAGCAACATCTCCTTCCTTTGGTGCAAGGTAAGATCGTCTAGAGAATATATTTGATAAACTTTATTATTTTTTGGACAATAAGTGATCTTGAATTCGAATCTTGATAAAGACATATTTCAATAGCCTTAGTGATAATTCAAAACACATGCTGATATAAAATATTTAAGATTCTTGTGATCTATATACATTTTGACTGGTCTAGAAGCACCTTCTAGATAATGGTGCCATTCTTGAAATGAATCCACGATTGCAAGAAGTTCTTTGATGTGGATCTCGTAGTTGATCTCGGCAGCTGAAAATTTTTTGGAATAAAAAACTATTAGACGAAGTTTATCATCTGTTCTCATTTGTGAGAGTATGGCACCCAAAGCAAAGTCTGATGCATCTGTTTTCATAAAAAATGGCTTAGAAAAATTGACGCGATACAAGATTGGTGCAGAAACAAAGACTATTTTCAAAGCCTCAAATGCTACTTGTACTTCTTGATTCCATTGAAGTTTGTCTTTGCAAGTCAAACGTATAAGTAGAGCTGCAACTTGAGAAAAGTCTTTGATGAAGATCCGATAGTAGTTGACAAATCCCAAAAACATTGGACATTTCTTATCATTTTTGGAATCTTCCAATCCATAATAGTTTGAACTTTCTTAAGATCTATCATAAGTCCATCATTTGAAATGATTTATCCTAAGAAATCGACCTAAGTAGTGTAAAATACACACTTTTCTATCTTGGCATAGAGTCTCGCATCTTTTAGTTTTTGTAATATATGAAGAACATGAAGTTCATGTTCTTTTGTGTTCTTAGAATAGATTAAGATGTCATTTAGGTAACAAAAAACAAAATCATCTAAAAACTTTCAAAAGACATCATTCATTAAATGTTGGAATGCTGCAGGTGCATTTGTAAGTCCAAAAGGCATGACATTGTATTCAAAATGTCCATATCTTATTCAAAACTTAGTCTTCCATTCATCTCCTTTTTTGATGCATACCAAATTGCATGTTCCTTGTAGATCTATTTTTGTATAGATTTTAGCTTGATTCAATTGATCAAGGAGTCTAGATATCAAAGATAGTGGGTACCTATTTTTGATAGTGATTTTATTGTGTCCTTGATAATTGACACACATCTGCAATGATCTGTTTTTTTTCTTCTCAAATAAAATTGGAGCTCTTGCTGGAGATTTGGAATGGCATATGAAGTTCCTGGCCAAATTCTCTTCAATATACTCCTTGAGTTCAAGCATCTCATTTTGAGATAAATTATAGATTGGTCCAAATAGTAGTTGTGCTCTTTCTTGAAGGTCAATTGAGTATTTATAGGAACGATGTTCTGGAAGAGTATCCGCATTCTTCTTCTCAAATACATCTTGAAAATCTTAATATTGGCTTGGAATGCCACTTGAAATCTTTCCACCAGTAGAAATAGGTGTGGTATAAATGACATAAGGTGATCTTTCTTTTGCAGTATGCAAGAAAGCTCTTACACCTACAAATATAGGTTTAATTATATTAGACTTATGACTTTCTACTTAATTAACTACATTCTTAATTATACTTTCAAAAAAGTCAAGACAACGAGATGTGTAATTTATTTTAGGGTTATATTTTTTTTAGCCATGATAAACCTAAAATAACTGGATTAGAAGGAGATCTAATGGTATTAAATATTACAAAGCTACTATGACCATTAGTTGTTATCTCTATAGAAAGGATTTCATGAGTAACATCTCTTCAAGACAATGAATGACCATCTATGACTTCTACATGAATAGGTTTAATTTTCTTCACTATAAATATGCTATGTCTTTTAGCAAATTCTGCATCTAAGAAACATATTGAAGCTCTTGAATCTAGCAAGGCAAAGGCTTTGTGATGTTTAGGTCCTAGAATAACATTTATCGTAAAACATAGAGAGGGTACTGAAGAGAGGATAGAACCTTCACTAGGCATTGTACAAGGTTCCAACCGCACAGTCCCTATTCTAGCTGGACAAATTTATTTTCTAACATGCTATCTTCTTTGATTGTTGTACTCCTCATATTATGGTTATATCGCTTCTTTGGACAATGTTGAACTGTGTGCTTAGGTTCTCCAAAATATAAGGACAATCCTTCGTGATGACGACAAGTCTTTTCTTACTCAATAAGAGGTTTGAAACGTACTCTATCAATTTGTATATTTTCTACTTCCGAATGTATGTGTTGAAGAGATGTTGATATTGCCATTGAATTATGGTAATATTGAGGTCTACTTGTATGGTTCTCAGATCAAAATTCAAAAAGATGATTGTCACACTTCACAGCAAAGTCAATTGCTTGATTCAACGTTTGAGGATCTGGTAAGTTGAGCATTAATTTTTTTTACCTCATATTGTAATCTATAGAAAAATTGGCTGATAAATGCAACATCATCTTACTTAATATTAATTGCAAGTTGTCAAAATTGTGAAGTATATAATATTACTGATCGAGTGCCTTGTTGTAACATAAATTGCATCATATTCTCCATACATGGATTAAAACTCTGCAAAAAAAGCCTCTAGATTATCTAATATTGGATCTCATCATTCAAGAAAAGATGAAAACCATGATAATGCTGAACTTAAAAGAAGCGTACCAATGAATCTAACTTGCGATCTTGGAGTTGAATAGCTTTGGGGTTGAAGTTCAATCACAAGTTATACTTGATTGATAAATCTTCTAAATTTTGATTTTGTGCCATCAAACTTCTCGGATAGGACAATTCTTGGTTTTCTAACACTAGAAGGGCGTTCTACCATAGAAGAAGGGACATGATTTAGTACAGATATTAAAGCAGCTGCAATCATTTCTATATCTTCACTTCCTGCCAATCTTGTTGTTCTTTTTGGTGGTAAATTGAGTTGATGCATCACAAGCATTAACTCCATCAATTGCTCTTGAATTTGTGCCATTGCACTCTTCATTTTAGCAAGTTCTGCCATGATAACACTTAGAAAAGAGAAGATATCTAATATCGCTCAAGACAAATAGAAGAGAGGACTTGAGAACAAAGAGAATACTAAAGACAATATCAGTTTAAAAGAAGGTAATCCACAACTTCTAATATACTTATGTCTTATCAAGAGAAAGGTATAATCTACTCTTAAGCAAGATTAGACAAAGCTCTGATATTGTAAGTATACTCTTATCAATCTGTCAAGGACAAGAGCATGATAAAAACAAATAAATAAGTGAGACTTCTTTCAAAGAAAGATGACAAAATAAAAATAACTTGATATGTATATTAAGAAAGAAATTGGAATGGCTATTGCCAAAAGTCAAGAAAACTAAAGACCCTTGAAACTAGACTGGAAGCAAGAAAGAAGTTGACAAGGGTGAAGAAGGCTTCACTCTTGTCTCTATATATACTATCTAGCTAGGAGCTACGTGGTGATGTTCTATAGGACCTCCAATATGTGTTGACTTTGTAGGACACATGCCTTGACTTACAAGGCAATTTTTTCTACATGTACGCCACATAGTTGTCTTGATCTTCAAGCTAACAATATGTATGGCACATGGCCAACTTGTTGACTATGTTTCTATCCAAAAAGTCAATTAAAGACACCTATAAAGTCAAAGCAGCGTCTATGAAGCTTCTAAGAAGCTACCATAGCAAATACTATAGAATTAACTTATTTTTATCTATTTTTACTTACTTCTATCCATTTATATATGTAATTATAGGCTTACATATATATGTCCATGACAGAAATAGATAGTTAGAACCATGGAAGTTTCTAAAATTGGGATTAGATTAGTGGATCAAATAGAATCTATTGTAGGATATTTTGAAAAGAATTTAAGGCAATTATTTAGATAGGATCCACCATAGAATCTTCTACAAGGAATTTAAGGTAGTTATGTAAGTAGGATTTACTACCTAGGAACATTCTAGAAATTCTAGGGTGGTAGAATAATGTATAAATAGGACTGGTCAAGGTCTTTTGGAGTATCTGATCAGGTATGGCTTTGGATCCTTTCTCTTAATATAATTGGATTTTGTATCTTCCTATTATGCTCTGTTCTATTTAAATTTTGGTTGTTAAATTTTGTCTTTCATATCCTATTTATTTTAGTTCTATTTATTTTTTTTTAGTCGAGTTTATTTTATCTTGTGATGAAGATTTATGTTGCCATAGATTGGAAGGATCTTGGACACTTAAGGTAGACCAGTCATGTTTCATTATCAATCACCAAAAAATACTTAAAAAATTAAATTTATATCTATGAAACTTAACTTTTTTTCATAATATATTATTAAGTTACTTATTTTTATCTATTTCTATTTCATTCTTATTATTATAGCAATTATTAGTATTGATGAGTATATTTGTGACACTAATTTTTCTTCTAAAGACAAGTTTTATATGGAATAGTGATATATATCAAAGGAGTCTAAGATGTTGCTAATTATATTTGCTACATTTTCTATTTTTTTCTTTTAAAAGTACTTAATAGGTCTTTTCAGCCATTAATAATGTTCTATGCTAGGATAGAAAGACTACCTTATAATTTGATCATTGTTAAATCTTTCATAAATTCTTTCAAAAAAAAAATTGAAATACCATAAAAGTGGTTTTTACATCTAATGATATCATCAAATATAAAAAATCTCTTTTAAGATTGTAATTATTGATATTTATCTTGTATTAAGAATTTTCTCTTTAGGCTTGCTAATTTTTTAACAACTAATATTGTACAACACGTAGTAGCTAGATTATTAGCCTTTATTCACTTCTTTTGTAAGGATGCAGAAGCAACTCTCTTATGGATTGATATAGATATAATTTAAAGCTTATTTAAGGCATGTGCTAAGATTTGCAATAGAATTTTCATTTAGACTTGATATAGACATTATTGTCTTATACATCTAATATTTTTTGTAGTAGAATTTGATTCTTTATGTATTTTTTAGTAGATCTAGCTTCAACCTTGAAGCAAACCACTTACATCTTTATGTCATATAAATTGTATTGCTATAAGTATGATTCATGTACATTTATAATAGGTTCTAAAAATGATATCAAATAAATTATATCTTGTCATCTATTCAAAAAATAACATATTATTTTTAAATGTCCTTATCTTTATTATATCATCTTAAAAGTTATAACAATTTCAATATTTTGTATAATAATTCAACAAATCATGAATTTTGAGCTAAATTTGTTAGTTTTTTATTTATTATTTCTTTAATACTACAAATATGTAATAAAACTACAAACAAGGATAAAAGATAGAATTAAATCTTCATTCAATTGATTTCCTTTAAAGCAAAAAAACTCTTAATTCTTCAACTTAATTTTAATGAATGTTGTCAATGATAAGTATTAACCTTCTGTTCAATATTTGCAAGATTTTTAGAGGCTTTCATGTATATTTGCTAATATTATATCCGTGTTAATATAAAAATTATTTCAAACTATTATAATATTGTCTTTATTCTAAAATCTCTTTTATTTCAAATTCTTGATTATTATTTATTTCTATAAAAAAATAAAAAAAATAGCAGTATCAATCTTTTTTGTAATATATGCACTATCTTATATGATTCAAGAAGAGACTTATAAAGCATAAAACGGATCATGATTGATCCTACTAGGTATAATTGATATACAACAAAATTTATTTGTTTTTAAATAAAAATTATTAAAAGACTATAATAATCCAATTTATTACTATATATATATATATATATATATATATAGTACGATAAAATAACCATATCTTCTTGCCAACATAAAATTTATATTTTTTCTTATAATAAAAATTTACTTTGATAATTTTTTTATTTTACAGCTTCATTTAATTGTACCTTCATTGATACATGAAGCTTTGATAAACAATATTTCAAATCTTCTACTTTAAGATTATTAAATTTTGAAAAGCAAAAAATATCAAAGTAAGAATATTAATCACAATTAGCATAGAAAAGGTAATTTTAAAGTAGAAAATATATCATGTTATTGTAGAAAAATTCTAATAAAGATTAAAGAATTGTCTAATAATCTTAATGATAGTTGATAGTACATCTCAAATATTTTTTTAATATTTGATTTACCTATTTTATTCATCCAATATTTTAAGGATAGAAAGCCAAAAATAGTTTTATATCTATTTTAAATATCTTAAAAAATATTCTTCAAAATTTAGATAAAAATTAAATCCTTTTATTTAATATAATATTTATTAATAGTGTATGATAGAAATAAATATTGTCAATAAAAAAACTAATTGTTTCTTCACATATAATAGTTTTTGTACATCATAGAAAATATTCTATATTAACGAAACAATCTACTATTGAAAATATAGAGTTGTAAGAACTTGAAATTAAAAGATACATGATAAAATTCATAAAAATAGATAATTGATTGTTTTAATATGAATAGTAGTTGAAAAAGTCCATAAGGTCAATGACAAAGATTTTTTTATTTTAAACACATTTTACATGTTTTTATAAAGTCTTTAACAACTTTCTATAAATGAGGCCATTAAAAATTTCTTGAAACAAATTCCAAAGTCTTATTAATTTAAAACAATCTATAGCTAAAAAATCATGACAAGCTCAAAAAAATATAATTTAATTTTAGATTTTGAAACATTTTAGCATATTTTGAAATAAAAATATTATTTTTGAATTAAAACTCAAATTTATTATGAGATTTAGAAGAATTATTTTTAATATCATACATAAGATGATTTCATGACATATTTTATAGAACCTAATTAAAAACTATTAAATCATAAATTAGTATTAATTTTATTGCTTAAAGATAAAATTGCTCTAGCTTCAATTTTTTTAATTAAAATTTTCCTTTCTTTCTTTTGATATAAGATAAGAATGTCTTTAAAGAACATTTGACAAACCTTGTTATTTTCTTGGCCAATATGTGAAATTGAATATAAATATTGATAACAACATGCTCCAACAAGCTTGGCAACAATTGAAAACATGTGCTAACATAAAATACTTGAGGTCGTCTAAATTATATAAATAATCACTAAATTAGAAGAGGCTTCCAAATAATAAAAATGTTCTTTTAATTCAATCTACAATTGAAACAAGCTCTTTGTTGTGGATCTTTTAATTCAACATAATTGATAAAAAAAACTCTTGAATGAAGAGTTAAAAGATAAAGCTTGTCATTTACTTACAATTATAATGACATCACATCTAAGGCAAAATTCCATGCATTTTTTTTATAATAAAGTAGTTTAAATAATCAATGTAATATAATAGTAATATTGCAATAGAAGTTGTTTTTAAAACTTTGAATGCTTCCCTACCTTTATTATTTTATTGAAGCTTATTTTTACAAGTCAAACTTATAAGTAGAGCTACAACTTGAGAATTTGTTTTGATTAAAATGCAGTAGAAATTAACAATTTTTAAAAATAATATTAAATGTCTCTTATTGTTCTTAGAATGTTCTAATTCATTATAGTCTAAAGCTTCTTAAGATCCATCATGAAGCCATCATTTAAATTAATATATCATAAAAAGTGAGTTTGAGTTGTATAAAGCATACATTTTTTTTATCTTAGCATATATTCCTATATTTTCAAATTTTTATAACAAACAACAAATATAAAGTTTATATTCTTTCATATTTTTATGATAGATTAAAATGATGTTTAAATAAAAAATGATAAAACCATCTAAAAACTCTTAAAATATATTATTTATTAGATGTTAAAAAAATATATATATATTTGTGAGTCCAAAAAGTATGACATTATATTCAAAATGATGGTACTTGGTTTAAAATATATTCTTCTATTTATTTTCTTCTTTTATATATACCAAATTATTTGTTCTTTGTAGATCCTTTAATATATTGATCTTTACTTGATTTAATTGGTGATTCTTAGTTACAAGAGCTTCAACTTATTATTTAAATAAAAACTTTGTTAAAAGACATATAATACTTATAATTAAAAAAACTAAGTATAAGTGTATAAAAATCATAAATAATCAATCTTTGTCTTTTGGATATATTACATGTAAAATTATTTTTATAGATGTGTCAAAAAATATTAATAATGGCTTAGTAATATTTAGTATGATCAGATCTACTTTTAATTCAATTAATTTAAGTTTATCATAGCTCAAAAAGTATAATCCTTACATAGATTAGATTTCTTATACTTTCATTTTTTTCCATTGCATAAGTAAGACATTTTTTTTATTAATCAAGTAAAAAAATCATAAGACGTATAATCAAATTCTTATTTTTTGGTGCAAGAGCTTCTATACATGTTGCAAAAGAATGGCCATATTTTATTATTTATTTCACATTCATTTGTAATTGTGAAACTTATTATGAATTGCAAGTTATTAAAATTGAAAAGCATGTAATATTATCAATCAATTGCTTTGATATAAAATTCAATCCTTATTGGTTGCAATAAAAATTACACCATAATTTCTATACAATGATTAAAATTTTGCCAAAAAGCCTTCAAATTATCCAATATTAAATTATATTTAAAAAAAAAATCAAAATCATGAGAAAAATAAATTTGGTAGCAATGTTCTAATAAATGTGACTTGTGATGTTAAAATTGAATATCTTAAAATTTATAGTTTAATCACCAGTTAAATTTAATTGATAAATTCTCAAATTGATATTCTGCCATCAAATTTCTCAAGCAAGACAACTCATGGTTCTTTAATACTTACGATGACACTTAAAAAATGTTCTACCATAAAAAAAGCAATATGATTTGGTATAGATATTGAAGCAACTCCAATCATTTTCATAACTTAACTTTTAAATAATCTTAATGTTCTTTGTAGTAGTGACTTAAGTTGATGCATTACAAGAATTAACTCTTTTATTTGTTCTTATATTTTTACAACGTATGTATTGCATAGTCAACTTGTTGGTTAAGTTTTCAAACTATTAATCACATACAAACATTTATAAAGTCAAATCCATATCTATGAAGCTTCTAAGAAGTTTTTCTATAAATTACTATTCAATTTATATAAACTTGGTCACTTCTACTTAACTCCTCTTATCTTTGTAATTATTAATAATGATACGTGTGTCCGTGATACTATCAAGAAGGCTTTTTTGCTATTTCTTAATGACCACTAGACTTGTGGCCTAAGCATCAATTATAGGTTATTTCTAACATGGTTTTTTGAAAGTATGAAACTTATGGAATTAATTTAAATAATTATATAGTATATTTTTAGAATTCTAAAGATCTAATTAAAAGATCTAAAACTTTTTTATAATTTTGTATGAAAGATATTATCCACCTAATACATTCTACATACTTGTAGTTACTTTTAATTTTTTTAGTTTGATTAAATAATATAGAATATTACTATTATCCTTATTTTTATACAAAGACTTGAATTTAGTTACAAAATTAAGATTAATTTTTTGTAAATATAGATATTTAAATTTTTAATAATTATTTAATTTTATTACGAATATATATATATATATATATATATATATATAAGTTATTTTCCAAAAGTATAAAAAATTTAATTAAATAAAATTTATATCAATAAAGCATATAAAAACACTTTTAAATATTTTTATATCAAAAAATTTATATAGAGTAATTTTTATTTAATTGTTTTTTATGAAAAAATAAATACTAAAAAAATTATGCATTTAACTATAAAAATATCTTGAGCAATCTATATTTTAAGATTGCTCAAGGAGATAAGTGGTAGCTCTCCTTCATTTTCATCAAAAAGGTTCATACTTTGTGGAGTTCACAATCCGTTTCACAGTTCATCGGGGAGTTCTAATTGGCGTTTTTTTATGGCGTTTCACACTGATTTTCTCCTCCTTAGATTTATGCACTTCATACTGTAATCATACAGACACTAGAAAAGTAAATACATTGAGGAAGGCTCAGCATGTGTTTAAGTTTTGTATTTTGAGTAAAAGCAATGTGTTCTGTGTTTCAAACATTAGTTTTGCATTATCATCATTGTGCTTTGCATTCAAAATTTCAGAAGAATTTCATCGTGGATTACCAACACTAATTCATTGTGGATTGTGCTTTTGGTAGGTTTCTTTGTTATCCTATTAGGGGCTTACGACAAGGAAGAAGTAACAGCCTAAGCTTACGATCTTGCTGCTCAAAAATATTGCTATAATCAACTTTAAGATGTAAGCATATTTCTTCGAGGAGGTTGAACTTCTAATTTTATGATATTTTGTGATGTGGTAAAAATATTGCTGTGAAATATTGTGGTGAGTATTGCTGAGATATTGCTGAAATGCTGCAGTGAGTGGCAAAAAACCTAGACATGGTTTTCGTAAGCAAACCAACAAATATTTTATGATATTAACAATGTTGATGTTGCACTGAATCAGTTGTTTTTATGATACAGTGCGTTGGATTTGTTGTTGGACTGGTGAAGTGAGGTTTGGACTGAAGTCATGTGCATAAAATTGGACTTTTAAATTTTTTTATTTTCAAAAACAAATACTGCTAGATTGTATGTGTGTGTGTGAAACTAGATTGTCAGTAGGATTTTGTTTTAGATGTTGCATGAATGAGGAATGTAAATTTTATTTTGTAACACTTCCATCAATAATGTTGTATTAAATCAGTTGTTTTTATGGTATAATGCTTTGTTTTTGTGTTTCTGTTTAGCTTTTTGAGTTTCTCTGTTTGTTTGATTGTTTGTTTTTTTTTGTTTTGTTTTGTTTTTTTTATTTGATTTGATATTTGGATTTGTTATTGGACTAGTGAAATGTGGGTTGGACTGAAGTTGTGTGCATAAAACTGGATTTTTAAATTTTATTATTTTCAAGAATTATTTATTTTTTATAATTTTAAGGTAATATTTTAATATTTTATAATTTTAAGATAATATTTATTTTTAAGATGATATTTTATTTTATTATTATTTTATAATATTCTATTATAATTTTATTATAATTTTAAAATTTTAAAATATTATTTTTTAATTATTATTATTTATTATTTTTTAAAGTTTATTAATTAATTTTTTATTTTTATTTTTTATTTTAAATAATTTTTCAAAAACTAGGAATTAGAGCAAGTCAGCCCAAATGATACATGCATACTACATGGAATTTGGCATACATCCAAAACTGTTGTTGTGCCAAAAGCCACTTTTACACTGCCTTTGATTTCTTGATTGCAGGGTCAAACACTCAAATTTGGGCTTTGTCTTTATTACAATCAACGTCGAGTTTCATTGTGAGTCGGATGTTTTGAGCCATCTTGCTCGAAAGCAAGCAAAATATTTTAGTACTCTAAAGTGTAGGCATGAAGATTAAAAAAGGAGAATGACAACTTTTCACAAGCCACCATATATAGAAGAATTTTGTATTTGACTTTTTTGATTTTACATTGCACGCATTTCACATCCTTCCGCATCTTTTGGCTATTAGCTTTCTCTCTTCTATAACAAAAGCTTAGATATCATTATTAAACATAGGTTTATAAAAAAAAAATTCAAAATAATTTTATATTATTTTATTATTTTAATAGTTCTTATCTTTAAAATTAATTTTTTTATAGTTTTTATCTTTATAGTTATATTTATAATTTTTGTAATTTTTAAATTTTTCATATTACATTTATTATATTACATTTCATATTATATCTTCATTGTAAACAACAAAGTTTTATTGGAATTATAGGAATATTTTCAACTACAACAAGAATTGTTGTACAAAAATTAAATAGTCAGAATTTCATTTCTTACTCTTAAATTAAAAAATTATAATCAATTTCATATGTATGAATACACATATTTATCTATTTATGTATATAAATAAATAAAATAAATAATAATATATATTTTAATAAATAATTAAATATTTATTATTTTATTTATTTATATTGATTTAAAAAATATAATATTTTGATAAAATTGAGTTTTTTATTATAGCAAGTTGTTGTAAAAATATATATAATTTTAATTTGTAGAGATATAAAAATATAAAATATTTTTGTTAAAGCATTGTGGCATTATAATTTCACTAATTAAGCTATATATATTCATTTTTATTTTACAGGTATTATAAAATTTTACTAAAATACTTGAATAACAAGGTTTTATGGAAATTTTATGGAGGAACAATTTTGATACTTAAAAGTTTACTCCAATTGTTTGGTAGAACCCATGTCATTATGAATAGTCCAACTTTAACAATGAATCAGAGAATAATTGCTCAATGACAACATAGGGAACGTGAGAGAGTACAAAGAGAAGTTGAAATAGTTATAAGTATTGAAGCCATACATAATCTAAAGAGGATGAATATTTTGTGTCCTCATTGTAATACATTGCATTCGTTTGATGAACATTTAGTTTGTTTGCCAAGAAAGTTGCCATTATTTAGATAATGTTATTATTAAGAAAAACTTTCTCTACCATTTCTACCTTCTCAACCTTTGCTTTTGAGATGCTTATTTGAAAACCAAGATACAAGAGCTAAAGAATTCCAAGAAAATATCTGCTAGTACAATGCTGCATATACATTTACATCCTTAGGTGCAAATACTGATCGATCTGAGCTTCAGGAAAATTTTCCATATAGTTTCAAAATAAATAGAGGGTTGCACCATTTAGTGGAAGTATTGTTACTAGAAGAAGGTATGATCCCAAGTTATATACAATTCTATATTTATAATGCATCATTTGTCCACAATAGAAGAATGAGTCATAATCATGGATTATTGACTCAAATTATGTGGAAAATTGGAGAAGTTTTAGGGAAAAAAATCCATTTATTGGATTACATAGACAAGCACATAAAATACTATCTCATGCATAGAATGAAGGAGTATTGGAAATAAATCTTACTGTTTCTTTGCACTTTATAAATAAAGCAACAAAAGCTGATATAATCTTTTTATTACTTTTGAAAAAATTCCTATTATATTGCTTAGAAATAGATCGAAGCATAATGTACTTTATGATATTGTTATTTGCCTACATAATAATGGACGATTGAAAAGGATTTATGAAATTCATCTTGCTTAATTGCCCCTTCACTATTTTTATTTTTTTTTTTATTTTTATTTTTATTTTATTTTTTTCATATAAAATCCTTGGAGGACAATCTGACCTAAAGGTGCAAAATATAGTGATGGATATTATTGAAGAAAGAAAAGGTGCTAGACAAGAGAATTGGAGAAGTAACAACCTTACACAAATAGATTATTTTACTTATCAACTTTTTTTAAGGCCTATCAAGTATTCCACAATTTTGTATAGAAGAAAGCTATTACAAGAATTCATGGTTGACAAATGAGAAGTAATTGAGTAATCATGTTTGTAATATCTATGTTACAATCAAGAAAATCTACATACTGATTTATATGAAGGATTGGTAGATGTTGTTATAATTCATCATGATATTAGGCATGAAGAAAGGTAATATGAACTAAATAATTTAAGACATAGGATCTTACTTCTATCATCATATATTGGAAGTACAAGACATATGGTAGAAATACTTCAATATTTTTTAGAAATTACAAGGTTTTATCTACATCATGATATTTTTATGAAAGTGATAGCAAATCCAAGATGGTCCAAAATCGAGAATGAATTACTTCAAGTACAATAAGTAAGTAATTGGCTAGATTTGATTGCTAAAGTACTTGAGTTCAAGAGACATTGTCACGGACATACTCATATAAGCTAGTAATTACATAAAAAAATAGGTAGAAGTAAGTAAAAGTAGGTAAAAGTAAGTTAATTCTATAGTATTTAATATGGAAGCTTTTTAGAAGCTTCATAGATGCTGCTTTGACTTCATAGGTGTCTTTAATTCACTTTTTGGATTAGAAACGTGGTCAACAAGTTGGCCATGTGCCACACATGTTGTTAGCTTAAAGATCAAGCTAACTATGTGGCCCACACGTAGAAAAACTTGCCTTGTAAGTCAAGGCATGTGTCCTACAAAGTCAACACATATTGGAGGTCCTATAGAATATCGCCACATAGCCCCTAGTTAGATAGTATATATAGAGACAAGAGTGAAGCCTTCTTCACTCTTGTCAACTCCTTTCTTACTTCCAATCTAGTTTCAAGGGTCTTTAGTTTTCTTGTCTTTTGGCAATATCCATTCCAGTTTTTCTTTCAATATATATACTTATTTATATATATTTTGTTACCTCTCTTTGAGTGAAGGCTCACTTGTTTGAATTATTTTTTCATCGAGTTCTTGTCCTTGACAAATTGACAAGAGTATACCTATAATATCAGAGCTTTCTCTAATCTTGAGTAAGAGTGGATTATCCTTTTTTCTTGATAAGACATAAGCATATTAGAAGTTGCGGATTACCGTCTTCTAAACTGATATTGTTCTTAGTATTTTCTTTGTTCTCAGGTCCTCTCTTCTATTTGTCTTGAGTGATATTAGACATCTTCTCTCTTCTAAGTATTATCATGGCAGAACTTCTTGAAATGAAGAGTGTAATGGCACAAATGCAAGAGCAATTGAGGGAGTTAATGGTTGCGATGTATCAACTCAATTTACCATGACAAGAAGCAACGAGATTGGCAGGAAGTGAAGATATAGAAATGGTTGGAGCTGCTTCAACATCTGCACCAAACCATGTCCTTTCTCCTATGATGGAACGCCCTTCAAATATTAGAGAATCAAGAATTGCTCTACTTGAGAAGTTTGATGGCACCAGATCTAAAATTCGAGGATTTATCAATCAAGTGCAACTTGTGATTGAAATTCAACCCCAAAGCTATCCAACTCTAGGATCGCAAGTTAGATTTATTGGTATGCTTCTTTCAGGTTCAGCATTATCGTGATTTTCATCTTTTTTTGAACCACGAGATCCAATATTAGATAATCTAGAGGCTTTTTTGGTGGAGTTTCGATCCATGTATGGAAAACATGATGCAATTCGTGTTGCAACCAATAAGATCCGTATTTTACGACAAGGCAATCGATTAGTAACGTTATACACTTCACAATTTTAACAACTTACAACTGATATCAAGTGGTATGATGCCACACTTATTAGCCAATTTCTCTACGGATTACAATATGAGGTAAAAAAAAATTAATGCTCAACTTACCTGATCCTCAAACATTGAGTCAAGCAATTCACTTTGCTATGAAGTGCAACAATCGCCTTTTTGAATTTCGATTTGAGAACCGTACAAGTGGACCTCAATGTTACTATAATTTAATGGCAACACCAACATCTCTTCAACACATATATTCAGAAGTAGAGGATATACAAATTGATGCAGTACATTTTAAACCTCTTACTGAGCAAGAAAAGACTCGTCATCGTCAAGAAGGATTATGTTTATATTATGGAGAACTAAAGCACACTGCTCAACATTGTCCAAAGAAACCACACAATCACAAAATGAGGAGTATGGCTGTGAAAGAAGACAATATGTTGGAAAACGAGTTTGTCCAGCTATAATATGGACCGTGCGGTTGGAACCTTGCACAACATTTAGTAAAGATCCTATTTTCTCCTCAGAGCCGTCTCCTTCTTTTACATTAAATGTTATTTTAGGACCTAAATATTACAAAGCCTCTGCCTTGTTAGATTCAAGAGCCTCAGCGTGTTTTTTACATGAAGAATTTATTAAAAGACATAACATATCTTTAGTAAAGAAAACTAAACTTGTTCAGGTAGAAGTCATAGATGGTCGTCCATTATCTTCTAGAGATATTATTCACAAAATCCTTCGTATAGAAGTAATAATCAATAGTCATAATAGTTTTGTAGTATTTAATATCATTAGATCTCCCTCTAATCCAGTCATTTTAGGTTTATCGTGGTTAGAAAAATACAACCCTCAAATAGATTGGATTTCTCAAACTCTTACTTTTTCTAAAAGTATAACTAACAGTGTAGTTAATCAAATAGAGAATCATAAGTCTAGTTTAATTAAATCCGTATTTATAGGTGCAAAAGCTTTCTTGCATGCTACTATGAAAGAATCACCATATATTATTTATGCCACATCCATTTCTACTGGTGAAAAGACTTCAAGTGGCATTCTAAGCCAATATCAAGAATTTCAAGATGTATTCAAAAAAAAGAATGCAGATACACTCCCTGAACATCGTCCCTATGATTGCTCAATTAACCTTCAAGAAGGAGTACAATGGCCATTTGGACCAATCTACAATTTATTACAAAATGAGATGGCTAAACTCAAGGAATATATTGAAGAAAATCTAGCCAAGAATTTCATACGCCATTCTAAATCTCCAACAGGAACTCCAATTCTATTTGTGAAGAAAAAAGATGGATCATTGCGGATGTGTATTGATTATTGAGGACTCAACAAGATTACCATCAAGAACAAGTATCCACTACCTTTAATATCTGGACTTCTTGATCAACTGAATCAAGCTAAGATCTATACAAAAATAGATCTTCGGGGAGCTTACAATCTAGTACGCATCAAAGAAGGAGATGAATGGAAGACTGCGTTTCGAACTAGGTATGGACATTTTGAATACAATGTCATGCCTTTTGGACTTACCATAGAATAAGTAGTTATTTTCAGAATCTAGATACCTAGTGTATAGTATAAACAGGGATAGATAACTGCTGAAAAGGTGGTTCAACAGATAAAATGGATGAATAGTCATGAAAAGTAGTTATCATCTGTAGTATAGGAGTTGGTATCTCGGGGTAGTATAAGGAAGATAGGAGAGGAGAAGAAAATGCCCGATTGTGAGAGTCGTAAGCCGAGGGCCAGACTGTGAGAGTTGTGAGCCAAGGTAAGCTTGGTCCTACCTCTTTTCTTTTGTTTGTTATTTTTTTTTAATAAGAGGATTGAAAGTTTCTGAATATTGTGAAGTGAATTATGGAAATGTGATTGGTATTATTTGAGAAGAAGAAAGATTGAATGCTGAAATCTGATTGTAGTTTAGCAGAGAAAATGAGTCTGTGTTTGTGTGAAACAGTGTAATGTGAATGGCAGTTCTGAGTG
Source organism: Physcomitrium patens (assembly GCF_059467195.1). NCBI lineage: Eukaryota > Viridiplantae > Streptophyta > Bryopsida > Funariales > Funariaceae > Physcomitrium > Physcomitrium patens. The sequence goes on from NC_143421.1 coordinate 5,912,095, forward strand.
AAGAATTCCAGAGATTGGATCGAGGATAATTGTGTGCTGAAAGTTGTGAGGGCACAGTATTACAGTTGGAGATTATGAGGGTGAATATTTTGGTGGAAATAGCAGTTATTGGTATGACTGAATTGTTGTAAGGAAGAGACCGATAAAGTAAAGGAAGAGATTATAGTTTCCTTGTGTGTTTAGAAATTAGAAATAGAGACGATACATTTAGGAGGTAATTGATTGTGTGATCCTAACGTGAACGCTTAAGCAACTAGTCATTCTCCGTATTCGAATCTCCCTATACGGGTTTATTTTGGGAGGTTTCTTCTCGAATAAGTAAAACGAGCAATCACATTTTGGCACCGCTGCCGGAGAGTGATAATAGCTTTGAGTGATAAGAATTAATTACCAAACGTGTGAGAAAATTGGCAATGGAAGACGATTTTAGTAGTGTTTGAAGAAAGAGTATGGTTATTAAGAATGAGAATTTAACAGCAAAGAGAATAAAGCAATCAAAAGAAAGAACAAAGCGATCGCAAGCAAGGAATTTGTTACGTAATTAGTGAGATCGCAAATTAAAAAAGAAGCATCGACAAAGTTAGATTAAGCCATAGTTGCATGCCTGTCGGCATATTTGATCGTACCCAGAAGACGATCGACTTCTAATATTTCAAAAGTACATACCGTTAAAGAAATTACCAAGAGCACTCGCAAAAAGCGCTGCTAATAGACCAGCAAACCTCTCAAAGCCGTTAACGGAAAACGAGGAAGGTACAGAGGAATTAGGTATCCTACTGGGTATCTTCACAATTAGAAATACGTCCGATCCTAACAAGACTAGTTCTAAAGATCGGCATAAATCACTTGCCAATAAAGACCAATTCAGAGTATATCAAAACCTGTTGTTTTCACCTCATATTCAACCAGTAAAATTATTTGGAGATAATAATAGTCAATCAGGAAAGCCCGAAAGTCCGAAAAAGACTTTTGCGGGAGAGAGTTCTTATTTTAATAAGAAATTGAGCGAAACATCGGCATCTTTAATGAGATCCGGAGGACCAGTAGTTTCGATTGCAGTTCAAATGGGTGCAGTGGGTGATCGAACGACTAGCGTCGTGCCATTACCTACTTTTTGGGGTTTGCCAGGTGCGGATCCAGATCAACATTTGTCTCAATTCTTGACGGCGTGTGTAGCCAATAATGGAAGAACAGAAGACATTTGGCTGAGATGGCTGCTAGCGACATTGAAAGACACAGCATTTAAGTGGTATAACCGCCAACCTGTGGAACAATTTATCAATTGGGAGGCATTGAAAAATACATTTTTAGTCCATTTTCGACCAATTGGTTTTAAAGAACATCTTAGAGAAAAATTAATGAACAGTAGAATGGTACGAGGGGAAGTAGTATAATCATATTATGGTCGTGTAGCAGATATACTTCGAAAATGGCCAAATAACCAAATGTCGAAATCATTTGTGTTGTCCATATTGATTAATGGATTACACCCACCAGAATTGAAAATGTTTGTAAAGGAGGCCCAATCAGCCACCATTGCATCATCTCTTGAGCGAACAAAAGTATGGCAAGAATGTCACTACGACCAGAACTTAACAGTTGGATCCACGATGATTCCATCTCAAGGAGATTATCAAATGACAAATTGGAATGACGCATCGAAAAGTTATCTGGGAAGGAATGATTATGGTACAATTCCACAGGGAATAGTGGATGCCGTTCCATTGCAAGCTATACCACCATCATCATCACACCCGTATGCACCTTATTCCACGTATCAAAAATCAATACCTACAAAAGAATTGCCAAATACATTGGTATTAAGGGATCCTAATGAGTCATTGTTGTTAACATTGACGAAAAAAATGGATGAATTGGTTGTGAATCTGGCCAAGGATAAAGAAAAAAGGCATAAACCAACCAATATGCATCTCAATGTCTGGTGCAGCAATTGTAAGGGGCAAGGTAATTTAGTAACAGAATGTCCTTCACCACCCCAAATGACTGTACAATGTACCTTTTGCGGGGGCAAGCATATTACTACTAACTGTTGGAATTTACGGAAGCAACAACAACTCAGTAACCAGATAATGACTCAACCAACTTTGTGGGATGTCAATCAAGTACAGATGAATAATAGGTTTGGCTGGAATAAAAATCAAGCGAATAAGCAAAACAGGAATTATTCTAATTTTCTCAACTCTGAATTTCACCAAGAAGGTGTATCCAATACTCATGGATTGGCGATGAACCAACCAGGATACCATCAATATCCACCGATGACGAAGCCAATGCCAGACTCTACAGTAACAATGGATCAGCCAAGATCCTTTACTCATCCGACATGGAACAAACCTAGCCGTTATATACTAGTAGAGACACCCATTATCCCTGAAGGAAGTGGCAGGAGACCACTTTGTTGCTATCGTTGCAGACAAATTGGTCATTATGCCAATGAATGTCCTAATCCAAGGGCTAGTGATGACTATGCTCCAATATGTGGAAATTGTAAGTAGTCTGGTCACACTTATCAGCAGTGCAATGCACCCTTTAATTATAATAACCGGGACCAACAAATGCAAATAAGCCAACTGGCGGAGGACAAAGGCTTTGTTCAACGAGACTCACCAGTACATTGTGTCGAGGTGGTAAACGCAGTACTTACCAGAGGCCAACAAAAAAACAAGAATCCCATTCAAGATATGGATGAACCAATCGCAAGAGAGCAAGTAGCGCCGTCTATGGGGCTAAACGAACCAATATCAGTATTGGGACGTATCTCAATATTGAGACCTCAACAGACTAAGGAATCCAATTCAATCCCACGTGCCAATTTGTCGGGACCATCAAGATCGATCCCAACTGACCAAGTACCAATACTTGTACAGTCCAATAAAAGATCTTACGCATTAAAAGAACCTTTAGTAGTAGGCAAGTTGGTGAAGTTATCAACGGCAATCACAATCGCCAAGAAGGAATTGCTGCCAAATGGAGTAAAATCAAAATCAATGAAACGCAAAAGAGCATTAAGAATTACTCTCAATATGGAACCCTATGACATTCTGAGGGATTTGGATGTTATTCAGCCTTCAATTACAATGAAGCAACTTTTGGCTGTAGCACCGGAATGTCGATCTACATTGAATTCAGCGTTAATACGACAAAGATCCTGTACTAAAGAAATTCATGAAATTAGCTTAAACCCACATCCGAGAGCACGAATAATCAATGTATCAATCGATGGCATTTTAATTCCAGGGGTACAAGTCAATGGTGGCTCCAATGTAAATTTAATGAACGCAGATACAATGGAGGACTTGGATCTAAGGCAATTGCTACCTACGACATTGGTATTACGAATGGCAGATCATAGCCGGGTTAAACCAATGGATATCTTATGGAGTGTTCAAACTATGATTGCCGATATTACATTTGAAATCGACTATATCGTCTTTCGGTTACAACGTTTGACTTTATCATATCCAATTTTATTGGAACGACCCTGGCTTTATCAAGCAAAGGCCAAGAACGATTGAGATCGAGATACTTTGACAATTGGCAAGTGCAGAGACAAAATGGTGTTACAAATGTACCCAGTACACTATCACGGGGAGTCTCAATTGCCAGCATCTGAATTAACATCGGACGATGAGCTTAGCTCCAATGATGACGTAGTAGCACCAATTACGGAGGCACCCATGGAGGCAGTACTACACCCTGGAGTGGTATACCAATGTGGAGGTCCGAGGGAGTACTTGATATACCCGACGGACTCGAAAAACTCGGATTATGTTAGTACTGATTGTATGACCAAGTATGATGTGCACCATATTAGTGCCCTGGACACATGATTCAGTACTTCATACATGTCGAACTTATTGACTCACTTTAAACCAATACAGGGGTTGAAACAGAACATCGTCGTTGCACCTTTATGTCAAACTATTAACTTGGCAACCACAGCAGAACCTCGGATAATTAAGGTCTATGAAGGTATTAAGGAACAAGAGTTGACCTGTTGGACCGAATTTTTCTTGCATCATAAATCCGCTTTTGCTTGGACTTATGATGATTTAAAAGGTACTCCCGTTGAAGTCTGTGAGCATCGTATCATTTTAGAGGAGAACGCTAAATCGGTACGGCAGAGGTAACATCGCCTTAATTCTAAATATTCCCTTATGGTGAAGCAGGAATTGGACAAGCTTCTTGCGGTTGGTTTTATTTACCCAGTACCAAATAGTGAGTGGATTTCTCCAATCGTGATGGTGCCAAAAAAGAATGGAAAAATCCAAATTTGTCAGGATTTTCGGAAACTTAATACGGCTACCAAGAAAGATTACTTCCCATTGCCCTTCAAGGATAGTATATTGGACGTTGTAGCAGGTCATGAATGTTATTCGTTCCTAGATGGATTTTTCGGGTATAATCAGGTTCAAATTGCAATGGAAGATGAGCTCAAGACGACCTTTACTACGGATTGGGGCACATTCACTTATCGCGTGATGCCTTTTGGGTTATGTAACGCCCCAGCCATGTTTCAGAGAGTGATGACTCAAGCCTTCGAAGACTATCTCCGGCTGTTTATGGAGATCTTTTTAGATGACTTCTGTGTATTCAGTACAAAATAAGATCACCTTAATTATCTTAGTAAATGCTTGGCTCAATGCGCTAAGTTTGGAATATCGTTGAACTTGGATAAGTGTCAATTTGATATTCCGTTAAGAAAATTATTGGGACATATCATCTCTAGCTATGGTATCGCTACGGATCCGGACAAAGTGACACATATAATGAACTTGCCCAGACTAGAGATGGTCTCCGGTGTTCGAGGGTTCATCTGCCATGTCAGTTATTATCGACGATTTATTCGGTCGTTTGCAGTTATTTGTCAACCTTTAACGAACTTACTGAAGAAACCTCCGTTAGATGGGACTAGTCCCATCTGGACCATGGAGTGTACTGTGGCCTTTGAAGCATTGAAGTCAAAATTGGTCTCTGCACCAATATTGGTGGCCCCTCATTGGACCGAGCCCTTTCATGTGTATGTTGATGCATCCAATGTGGCTATTGGATTAGTGCTAAGTCATAAAGATGACCAAGGTCTGGATCATCCTATCTATTATGCTAGTCGATAATTGGTGGCTGACGAACGTAATTACACTACTAGTGAACGAGAAGCGTTGGGTATGATATACTCGGTTCAAAAATTTTGACACTATTTGCTTGGGTATCCCTTTGTCTTTTATGTGGATCATGATGCCCTCAAATACATGATAAATAAACCTCAATTGGACAGACGAATTGCTCGATGGGTGTTACTTCTACAGGAATTCAACTTTACAATTAACGTTCGACCCGGCAAAAAACATGCCAATGCGGATCACTTATCCCATTTATTTAATATACTGGGTAATGAGCCGATAAACGATGCTATTTCGGATGCACAACTATTCGCTGTGGATGTCACTATACCCGTATATGGTAAATTGATCTAATATCTAACGTTTCAGACTTTTCCCATTTCTTATAATGAAAAACTAAAGAAACATCTGATTTTAAAAAGTGCGCCATATACCATGATTGGAGATGCCTTGTACAAACAAGGGCGGGATGGAATTTTACGCCGTTGCATCTTTCAAAGTGAAGTTCGTACAATTTTGGAAGGATGTCATTTGGATAGTTGTGGTGGACATTTTGTGGGAGACAGTACTGCTCGCAAGGCTTTAATGGACGGATATTGGTGGCCTACAATGTTTTCTGATGTGCACCAATTTGTTCGTCGTTGTGATCCCTGTCAACGAATTGGTCGATCCATGGGTACTTCAGCGATGCCGTTGGTACCAATCTTGGCACAGGCACCATTTGAGAAATAGGAAATTGATTTTATTGGACTCATTGCACCAGCATCAAGACATGGACAAAAGTGGTATATTTTAGTCGCTACGAACTATATAACAAAATGGGCGGAGGCTATTGCTACCCACAATGATAATGCCACTACGGTGGCCATAACTCTATATGAGAATATTATTACTCAATTTAGGTGTCCGAAGGAATTGGTTAGCGATCGCGGTATCCATTTCATAAATGCGACCATAGCAGCCTTGACAAACATATACGAAATCAAGTACAGGAAAACAACACCATATCATCTTTGGGCCAATGGGTAGATGGAAAAGACCAATGGTATTCTATGTAAGATTTTAACCAAAACAATTTCGGGTGTGGGAACAGATTGGGATACTAAATTATTTGTGGCATAGTGGGCGTATCGTACTGCATATAAAGTGGCTACCAATTCCACACCATTTTAATTGGTGTACGGGCAAGAAGCAATATTATCCATTGAATTGGAAGTTCAGAGTTTGCACATTGTGTTGGATGAACGTCTTGGAGATAAGGAATCACTTCAATATCAGTTGGCAGAGTTGGACAAATTGGATGAAATACGGGCTACAGCTGTCTTCAACATGGAAGCAACTCAAAAACGGCGGAAGAGTTACTATAATAGTAAACTGCATCCGAAGAGTTTTATGCCCAATAATTCGGTATTGTTGTTTGATAGCAGGTTTAATCATTTTTCGGGCAAATTTCAAGTTCACTGGCATGGGCCATATCGTGTGATTGAAGGGTTTTCCAATGGATCTATTCAATTGGAGGATTTTATGGATCAGCGATTCAGTACCCGCATTAACGGGAACCAATTACGGTTATATCATACAGGACGGGTTTTCAATTTCTGCAGGAGGTCACGTCAAATGTACGTAGGATAGACCTAATTAAGTGCATTAGGGTGTAGAGGCGGCTGAAAGGATAGTAATTACTAATGTGTCAGATGGGACGGGGGTGAGAAATGGACAGTAGGGGTAACATGTTGTCATTATCACCACTAGGTAAAAGAATAGGAGTGGGGCACCCATTTACGGTCATTCTCAGGTGTTGCATTCTATTATTGTTTCTTTTCGGTGTTACAATTTCAGGTGTTTCGGAGTACTAGAGCGTAGTATTGACGGTTAGAACTTGAAAGAGTGTGCATCATGGCGATGGAGAGTGCAAAGAGAGCTACGGACATAGAGGAAAGTGGCCGAAATGTGAAAGCTAAACGCAATTTAGGACCACCATCCATAGTAATCGTTACCAATATGGAGCCTATGAAGCTCCAGATTTGCTGAACGCCAAAGAAAATACGAGATTTTTAAAACGCGCAAATGTTTCAATTTTTGCGAAAGTCAGATAATTTGCCTTCAATTAATGTGGCATTAGTGGAAGAATACATCGCAAACTATGATCCACATGATGGATCGAGCGTAGTACAAGGGCGCATTATCGGTATTGATGAGAAGATCTTCGAAAAAGTACTGTTTCTTCCAGTTGGAGAGATTGCGGTGGGTGTTGAGGAGTCCACTAATTTTCGACCAGGAAGTTATTTCAAAAGTGGCATGTCATCATTTGAAAAGAACCAAGGTTGGCGGGCGGCTGAGGCAATTACACCAGAGCTCATGGAATAGTTGTACTTCGTGTTGAGGTGTCTAGGGTTGTATCGACACAACACATATATGTCAAAACGATTAATATTTGTAGCTGTAGGGACGTTTGAAGGGATGGTGTTCAATTAGTCAGCTTATGTAGTGACCCGTATTCATGCAAAAATGGGAGCCAAGTGCAAAATAGGAAAGTTTACAACATTGCTATGTTCCAATTATGTGTATGTTGTGATCGCGTACACATTGCGACAAACATCGCCAGTAGAGGGAAGTTTTGAACTAGTGATAGTGCCTCCACAGTAAGAACGGAATTCATTGGCACAGAATGTCAATACAACGGAGGTAATACATGAAATTGGAGAATCCAGTCGTCCAGTGGCAGCAGAAACGGATCCGATTCGTTCGGTGGTGGAAGAGGAGAATGAAGTCCCGACGTTGTTAGATATCAATCAGTTAGCATTTCCACAGGGCCGACTGCCGGAAGGCGTACATCTTAAAAATTCTTTATTGAAGTATATTTTATAAATACATTGCATGGTACGAGCATTGGATGTAGAGGACAGTGATAAACTAGAATTAGAGGCAAGCAAAAAGGTGATATCGGAGCAGACATGAAGAATTGAAGAGCAAGAATGGATTATTTAGGTGAATGCGGAATCCAAGCTGCTATTGGAGTGACAAATTGGGGAACAACAAGAAGCTTGGAACAAAGAAAGAGAGCGCATGGTAGAGACCCACAGGCAAGAACTATTCCGGGCTTGCAGTCATTCAATTTTCGAACTGAAAAAAGTGAAAGGTCAGTTGCTAATGGAACAAGAAAAGATCGAGTTATTGGTACAAGAGAAATTGGTATTGAGTGATCAATACAGATGTGAAATGGAGCGGTTAAGGGCTGAAATTGAGGCCTTGAACATCGAGGTGACAAGATTCGGAGAGGATTTAGTCAATATTGGTCAAGCACAAGTATCGTCGTTGCTAGTTTTCGAAGTTTCAAAAGAGAAGAGTCACTTTCAGCGCCAGTTGGAATTGAGAGATGCCCAAATCCTGAAATTGGAAGCTCAAGTCTATGAACTGGGTGAGTACAATGAAGATCTTTCAGCTCAGTTGAGGCAGGAACCGATGGAAGGATTGGAGGAGGACGAAGATTTGCAGTTGGAACCGGAATCAATGGAATCAATAACAAATACTGCGGCAATTGATTAATTAGATAGGTCAGAGGGATCGTAATTTTTGTAGAATTTTATTAGATAATTTTTAGATATGTCTCAATTGAGTGTTTGCGAGGACGTTACATAGTTAGGAGTGGGGCTATGTAGAATAAGTAGTTATTTTTAGAATATAGATACCTAGTATATAATATAAACAGGGATAGATAACTGCTGAAAAGGTGGTTCAGCAGGTAGAATGGATGAATAGTCATGAAAAGTAGTTATCATCTGTAGTATAGGAGTTGGTATCTCGGAGTAGTATAAGGAAGATAGGAGAAGAGAAGAAAATGCCCGATTGTGAGAGTCGTAAGCTGAGGGCCAGACTGTGAGAGTTGTGAGCCAAGGTAAGCTTGGTCCTACCTCTTTTCTTTTGTTTGTTATTTTCTTTGAATAAGAGGATTGAAAGTTTCTGAATATTGTGAAGTGAATTATGGAAATGTGATTGGTATTATTTGAGAAGAAGAAAGATTGAATGCTGAAATCTGATTGTAGTTCAGCAGAGAAAATGAGTCTGTGTTTGTGTGAAACAGTGTAATGTGAATGGCAGTTCTGTGTGAAGAATTCCAGAGATTGGAACGAGGGTAATTGTGTGCTGAAAGTTGTGAGGGCACAGTATTACAATTAGAGATTATGAAGGTGAATATTTTGGTGGAAATAGCAGTTATTGGTATGACTGAATTGTTGTAAGGAAGAGACCGATAAAGTAAAGGAAGAGATTATAGTTTCCTTGTGTGTTTAGAAATTAGAAATAGAGACGATACATTTAGGAGGTAATTGATTGTGTGACCCTAATGTGAACGCTTAAGCAACTAATCATTCCCCATGTTTGAATCTCCCTATACGGGTTTATTCAGGGAGGTTTCTTCCGGAATAAGTAAAATGAGAAATCACACTTACAAATGTACCAGCAGCTTTTCAACATCTAATGAATGATGTTTTTCGAGAGTTTTTGGATGATTTTGTGGTCTGTTATCTAGACGACATCTTGATCTATTCTAAGAATCCAAAAGAACATAAACTTCATGTTTGTCGTGTGTTACAAAAATTAAGAGATGTTGGACTCTCTGCCAAGATAGAAAAGTGTGTATTCCATACTACTCAAGTCGATTTTTTAGATTACATCATTTCAAATGATGGACTTATGATGGATCTTAAGAAAGTTCAAACTATTATATGTTGGAAGATCTCAAAAATGGTAAGAGATGTCCAATGTTTTTTGGGATTTGCTAACTACTATTGGATCTTCATCAAAGACTTCTCTCGAGTTGTACCTCCACTTACACGTTTGACTTATAAAGACAAACTCCAATGGAATGAAGAAGCGGAAGTTGCTTTTGAATCTTTGAAGACAACATTTGTTTCTGCACCAATCTTGTATCGTGTTCATTTTTCCAAAGCATTTTTTATCAAAACAGATGCATTGGATTTTGCTCTAGGTGTGGATTTATCACAAATGGGAACATATGACAAACTTCATCCAGTAGCCTTTCATTCAAGAAAATTCTTAGCAGCAGAAATCAATTATGAGATCCATGACAAAGAACTTCTTGCAATTGTTGATTCTTTTCAAGAATGGCATCATTATCTAGAAGGCGCTTCCAGTCTAGTCACCGTGTATACGGATCACAAGAACCTCAAATATTTTATGTCAGCACGCATATTAAATCGTCGCCAAGCTCATTGGAGCATGTCTTTATCAAGATTCGAGTTCATCATCATTTATCGGCCAGGAAAATAACAAGGTTTGTCCGATGCTTTATCTAGACGTTCTTATCTTTCACCAAAAGAAGGAGATGCAGCTTTTGAGCAACAAAAAACGGTTCTCTTGAAGCCAGAGCAATTTCATCTTCGAGCAATAAAATCAACATTGACTGTTGATTTAATTTTTTTTAATCAAGTCCAGTTAAGTATGTCTTCAGACCTTCTTGTTCATGATATCAAGAATAATTCTTCTAAATCTCATGATCCCTCTAAATTTGAATTCAAAAACAACCTACTCTATTTTGAAAGACGCCTATATGTTCCAGAAAGAGAAGCACATTTATGTGTTCTTCAAGCTCATCACGACTTCCCAGCAGTAGGACATTTTCGATATAATAAGACTTTAGAGCTGATATCTAGGGATTTTTGGTGGCCTCAAATATGGAAGGCACTCAAAGATTTTGTACAATCATGTGATGTTTGCTCAAGATCGAAAACTCCTCGTCATCGACCTTTTGAACTTCTTCAACCATTATCCATTCCAGAACAACCATGGTCTTCTGTTTCTATAGACTTCATCACAGATCTTCCAATCTCAGGTTCTTATGATTCTATATTCGTGATAGTAGATCGTTTTATCAAGATGGCACATTTTGTACCTTGTACAAAATCTATCACAGGTGAAGAAATAGCTAACCTCTTTCTTGACAATATCTATCGCTATCATGGATTACCCAAGGATATTATATCAGATAGGAGAACTCAATTTGTATCAAGATTTTGACGGATTCTTTTCAAGATTCTAAAAGTAGATATAAAACTATCTTCGGCATTCCATCCTCAAACTGATGGACAAATGGAGCGTGTTAATCAAGTTTTGGAGCAATATTTAAGATGTACCATTAACTACCAACAAGATGATTGGATAACTCTTTTGCCATTGGCATAGTTTATTTACAATAACACGATACATTCTTCTATAAAACAAACACCTTTCTTTGCTAATTATGGTTATCATCTATGACTTGATACTTTTGACTTTTCAAAAGTTGATAATCCTGCTGCAAAAGATTTGGCGATTCATTTATCAGAGCTATATGCAACGATCAAGGCGCAGTTAAAAGAGGCTCAAGAACAACAAAAGGTCAATGCGGATGTCTATCGAAAGGAATAACCACCATTCCTCTTAGATGATAAGGTATGATTACTTTGTCACAATATCAAGACCACTCATCCTTGTGATAAGTTGGACTATCGAAGGCTGGGACCATTTTCTATTTCTGCACAAATCAATTCAGTTGCATATCGTTTACATCTATCGGAGTCAATGAAAATCCATCCAGTATTCCACGTGTCTTTTCTTGAACCATACAAGACAGTGGACATACCAAGTAGACAACAAACTCCACCTCTTCCTATAGAAGTAGACAATAATGAAGAGTTTGAAGTAGAAGAAGTCTTAGATTCAAGGCAGCGCCAAAATAAATTAGAATATCTTGTCCATTGGCGCGGATATGGTATTAGTGAATGCACATAGGAGCCAATAAATAATCTTGCAAATGCAGCAAAGGCGGTGGAGGCTTTTTATTGATGACATCCATCAAAATCAAGATGAAAACCTTCTTTATAAAAGAAACAACATCTAGGTAAGATAACATTCTACTTTCAATCCTTGTTCGTAGCTTCTTTGTAGTTGTGATATTCAGGAGATGGAAAACCAACAACCAGTGGATTCGACTCAAGAGCCTTCATTTGTTGACCTGTCAGATGAGACATTATGATTGTCACAACCTTCAAGACGACGCAATCGAGATGAAGATCGTCAAGAATGACATATTTTTCCTTGAATAGATGGCGAGATACAATGCGTTTGCTATCATGATTTGGGAAAGGACTCCCGATGTTTGGTGATTTTGTTAGAGGTAAGAACAACTCATGATGGTATTCCAAATGTTCTATTCGAAGGAAGTTATGAAGGACTCAACAATGATCAAATAACTGGGTGGTCTTCCCGCCCTTGTATGGGACACTACCGATGGTTGAGAGGCCCTATCAATCATCTTCGAAGACAACAAAGATCAGAGTATGTGGCGAATACAATTCATTGCATCATAGATTTTCTCAACATATGATGATCGCTTCTCGTGGAACTTGTCCTTAGAAAGGGAGGTAATGTCATGGACATACTCATGTAAGCCAATAATTACATATACAAATAGGTAGAAGTAAATAAAAGTAGGTAAAAGTAAGTTAATTCTATAGTATTTAATATAGAAACTTCTTAGAAGCTTCATAGATGCTACTTTGACTTCATAGGTGTCTTTAATTGACTTTTTGGATTAGAAATATGGTCAACAAGTTGGCCATGTGCCACACATGTTGTTAGCTTGAAGATCAAGCTAACTATGTGGCCTACACATAGAAAAACTTGCCTTGTAAGTCAAGGCATATGTCCTACAAAGTCAACACATAATGGAGGTCCTATAGAACATCTCCACATAGCCTCTAGTTAGATAGTATATATAGAGACAAGAGTGAAGCCTTCTTCACTCTTGTCAACTCCTTTCTTGCTTCTAGTCTAGTTTCAAGGATCTCTAGTTTTCTTGTCTTTTGGCAATAGCCATTCCAGTTTTTTTTTCAATATATATAGTTGTTTATATATATTTTATTACCTCTCTTTGAGTGAAGGCTCACTTGTTTGAATTTTTTTTTCATTGAGTTCTTGTCCTTGACAAACATGCAATTATAAAAATTATAAAGAAAGGAATTGTCTTTAGTCATGTTGTTGTATATATTTACACCATTGAGTTTCAAAAGAGAGGTCTACGTCATATGCACATCTTGATTTTTTTTTATAGAAAAAGTAAGATTAAATGTACTAGAAATTTGGATTGTATAATTTTTATAGAGTTTCCAGATAAAAACAATGATCAAGAATTATTTGAAGTTATTCTACAATGCATGGTATATGGTCCATGTAAAATACAAAATTCTCAAGTGCCTTGTATGGAAGATGATCATTACATAAAGATATATCCAAAGATATTTGTATAAGAAATAACAATAGATGCCAATGGAAATCCTCAATATTGATGAAGAAATGATAGAAGAATGTTTGAAGTTCAAAGAATGGTTGTTGATAATAGAAATGTTGTTCCATTTTATCCAAAACTATCTCAGAAGTATAATTGTTATATTAATATTGAGGTATGTGTATCTATTTGTATGATCAAATATATCCACAAATAAATCTATAATAGCCATGATCGCACTATAATACAATTTGAATACCAAGAAGATGAGATCAAACAATATTTGGATGCAAAATAAATTAGAAATTTGGAGGCTACTTAGAGACTTTTTGGCATGTGGATCCATGAAGAAATGCCAAATATTGTTTGATTAGCCATTAATCTTCTAACAATGCAACAAGTAGTATATAATCCAAATGACGAGGCAGTTGCAATTTTAAAACATGTTAAAAGACAAAAGATAATATTAACTTCATTTTTTGAGACATGTACAACAATTGCAATGGCAAGACAATATATATACCAACAATTTCTATAACATTTTGTTTGGCATAAGACGAGAAGGATATAGATATTAAAAAAATGTGGATTTACTATTAGAAGATCATTTTTTATAAATCTTATAATAGAAGAAAGATATTATTTGAGGCTTCTATTAATCCACATTAAAGATCTATAATCATTTGAGCACTTAAAGACTGTTTATGGAATCTCTTATTCAACATTTAAAAGTGCATGTATAGCTTTAGGATTGCTTGAAGATGATAGAAAATAGCAACAATATTTGGAAGACGCATCAAGAATACAAACTAGATTTCAATTGAGGGTATTATTTGTTATTTTGCTATTATACGTAAATCTACTAAATCCATTAAATCTATAGGAAAGATTTTGGAAAAGCATCTTGGGTGATTTCAATAGCCATTTATAAAGAGAATATAGAATTAGTAATCCAATAGAAGAACAGATTAAGGATTTTGGACTTTTCTTATTAGATAAGATTTTATAAGACTCCAATAGAATACTTGCACAATTTCTTCCAATGCCATTATCAAGAAACAATTGGAATCCAATAGTTAATGAAAATTGATTTATTGCTAAAAAAACATAAGACATTCAATAATTAGAAGCAAATTTGAAATAGTATGTTCTACGATTAAATCTAGAAGAAAGAAAGGCATATGATGATATTGTAGCTTTTATAATAAAAGAACATGGACTCATGTTTTTTTTAAATGGACTTGTATGAACTCATAAGCCATTTGTCTACTATACTTTGGCAACTAAAGTTCGATTGATGCAAAAGATTATCATATGTGTTGCATCATCAGGAATCACCACATTATTACTTGAAGAAGGAAGAACCACCTATTTTACATTCAAGATTCCAATAGATTGTAATGAAGACTCTTTTTATTTAATTACTAAGAATTTTGACCATGCTAAGTTTATTTGCCAAACTTTGCTTATTATTTAGAATGAACTTCCAATGCAACATAGTTATTATTTTGAGGAAGTTGATTGTTCTTTTAGAAATATTTGGGATATTAATTGCCCATTTAGAGGAGCTACAATAGTATTTGGTCAAGATTTTTGCTAGTAATTGTAAGAGAAACTCAAGAAGATATTGTAGCAGAAACTTTTTAACATTCAATATTTTGGCCTAAAATAAAAATTTATATATTATAAGAGAATATGAAATTGAACTTATGAGTACTTTAAGTAGATATTGAATTTATCAATTGGCTTCTTCAGGTATAGAATGCACATATTTATTATATATATAAATGATAGTCCATTTGAATTTTTTATGGTTGCATAATCATTGACTAATATTTCTATTTGCCATTTACCAAATTGAAAACAGTACAAACTTATTGCTCAATAATGTAGTTAAGCTTTTTAATCACATGATTGTTAATAAAAAATTAATGTCTTTAGTTTATGTTGTTTACTTAAGATTGGTAGAAGATAATATAGCAAATAATACCTTCTTTAGAGATAGAATCATTTTATCCGCATGCAATGATGATATAGAAGATATTAATGACAAAGTTATAGCTATATTTTTCAAAGATAAATAAGAATATTTGAATGTTGATGAAGTTATCATTGAAGATGGTATCGACAAGAATAATGTTTATCTAGTCAAATTCATTAAGTCACTTGATCCATCTGAAATGCCCAAATCAAAGCTTTGTCTTAAGATTGAGACTCCAATGATACTACTAAGAAATATTGCTCCTTATTAAGGACTTTGCAATAGAATCCAATTGGTAATTATACGACTAATGGATTAAGTTCTTGATGCAAGAATTCTTAGAGGAAAATTTGTTGGAAACTTGGTATTTATTCTATGGATTACATTAATTTCTACAAGAAAAGAACTTCTAATTATTCTAAAAAGAAAGTAATTTCTAAATTTTCTTATATTTATAATAATAATAAATAAATTTCAAAGATAATTAATGAAGTATGTTGGTTTGGATCTATGACAACCTATTTTTCTACATGGTCAACTTTATATAGCATTCTCTCAATGCACTTCCTCTTATTCTATTATGATTCTTCTTCTTAAAAATGATAATTTAAATTCTATGTTGAATATTATTTTTTCACAAGTTTTAATTAGATAAATATTAGTAATTTATTTTTTATATTTTGAATTTTAATTTATTTATATATTTACTTTTTTATATCTTTAAATATCTAATTATACTTTTTTAAATATAATTTAATATTTTTTGAAACTAAATTAACTATTATTTTGTATATTATCTATAATAAAGATATGGGTTTACTTATCCTACTTCATACATGAAAGCTCCATTATGTATTTTATTTATTTTTATTTATATTTTAATTGATCTTGAAAAACATTCTTTGGATCACAAAAATAGCTTCATTTGAATCACACTTTCTCTGACAATGATATGGGTTCATCTAATCTAAATGCATTATATGTATATATATATATATATATATATATAAATTTTTTATTGATATAATTTTATAAAATATTAATAATTTAAAATTAAAAAATATAATAAATAATATATTTTAAAAAAATAACTAGTAAAAAAATGATTTTCAATCTTTCTTAAAAATATAAAAATTGTACATATCAAAAAACAAAAACAAACATACAAAAATCCAAAATAATCAAGTTTACTTATTTGAATGAAAATTTCAATTGCATTAACAAAGTTACATATTTTACATCATTTGCCTCTGTTGCTATTATTTCAATTTACATTTTTGCATCATATACTTAACATATTATGTGTATGGAATTAATATAAAAAGAAAAAAAATATATGTTTTTTCTTTTCTTGAATAATAGAGTCTTTGCATAAACATTGATATTGACCTGTATATTTTTACATATTAACAACACGCTTTAAGTATTATACATGAGATAGAAAATATGCATCAAATGCAAGTGATAATTAATTAGTTAGATCATAATATTTACTTATTTTTTCATTGAGAAAAAAAATATATTTACTTATAGACACACACACACATATATATATATATATATATATATCACAGTAAAATCAGAAAACAACTAAAAATGGGAAATAAATGTTGCATTAGCATTCTTTAAAAATAAGCCTTATTATCTTGCATAAAAGTATTAACAACATGAACAAAAAAAATAAAAATAACTTGCACAACCGTATACACCACACTCAATATCTAAAGTGGGTAGGCTGGTGAAAAAAATGCTTACTGAAACTTTTATGCCATTCTCTCAAAACGATAGAAAAAGTAAAAATAGTATACAATTTAATTTGGTGATAAACGTAACTCAAATACAATATCCTATAATTGTACTGAAATTAAACAGACAATGACAAACTCCCCACAAAAATGAGAAAACACAACAATAACAACACATACAACACTTACTTTACATGTGAAATATTAACAATAATATTGCATGTAAAATAATAACAAGAATAAGAGAAAACTTTTTATCTTCTAAAAAAATATGATGAAATAGAAAAAAACAAGCATAGGTCTCACTATGTTCTCTCTACAATATTGAAGCAACGAATCAACCAAACTCAAATTCAGAGCCAACAAACTTTTTGCTTTCTTCAGTAGGACACAAGTTCCACTATTACTCAGGTAAATTCGAGATACCCAAGCGTCGCAAAAGAGCAATGTCATTCCCTAAAAACACAACTTAGAACTGTAGCTGGGGCTCGATTCTCAAACACACAAACACCAAAATCTGACTAACTACTTCGCAATCTCACAGACCGAGCCCATTACAATAACAAACAACGACAAAAATGCCAATGTGACGTGTTCCAAAGCGACAGCACATCATTCGAAACCGTCATACATAACATCAATTTCCTCCCAAAGCACGACCAATATGGTATCAAAATTACACCTCTACTTCTAGCCGAACAAACCGCTGCAGCTGACACAATCAGCTTATGAAACAAAACTAACAGAGCCACTAATCGATCGACAACCACAAAGCATGCCCACCCACAAAAAGCATGACGGAACCCAGAAGCTTCCAAGATAAAAGCCCGGGTAGAAGCCAGACGAGGCGGTAGGAGCCCACTAGGGTCGCCAGGACTGGGGGGGGGAGGGGGGGGGGGAGGGGGGGGAGAGGATTTGGCACCAAGGCAAGCCAAAGCCATAGCACTCAATCGCAAAAGGAGCCACAACCCTTCCCTGCTCACACCCGGGCCTCCTCCCGTGCGCCGAGGCTTTTGCGTGTTCCTTGTTGCGACCTCTCGTTCTCCGTGTTTCGTTAGCAGCAGCAGCAGCAGTTATTGTGTCGGTCGTGATCCGGAGTCGGGGTTTCGCGGTGCGTTGCTCGTAGCGGCAGATCGGAGCGGGCTGAGGGCGGAAGGCAGCAGGTCGCGAGAGCGCCGATCCGGACGACACGATGAATCCCGAATAGTGAGTTGCTCGTTTTCCCTGGGCGCGTGTTTGTGCCTGCGTTTGTCTTGTACTTTGTCTCGTTTTGTGCTGTGATGTGCTGTGTGTTGTGTTTGTGTGTGTGCGCGCGTATTTATTTATTTATTTATTTCCTTTCTTTCTTTCTTTTTTTCTTTCTTTCTTTCTTCTTCTTCTTCTTTTTTCCCTTTCGGTCTGGGGGCGGTGCAGGTGGTATGGTTTTTCGATTGGATTTTTGTGGTAGTTCGGGGTGGGAGGGAGAGTGAGGTAGGGTTGGGGCGTGGTGCACGTGGTCGGAGCGGATCGTTGCCGAGTCGGGAAGTGTGCGGGCATAGAGAATTTTGGTTTGCCTTGGTGGCTCTCGTAGACCTGCAGATCAATGGGTGGTGTTGGCGGTGATGATGATGATGATGCATGGGAATCCGAAGGTCTGGACGGCCTTTGGTAGTGGTGCTGGGAAAGGGGATTTCGGGTCGGATTAGGGAGTGGAGTCGGTGCAGCATGTGAGGAGGTGGATGGTAGAGCTACTTGCGATTGAGCGGGGACATACGAGTGTGGAAACCGGAAGCGTGGATGTGGCACGCCACATGTTTGAGCGGGCAGAACGATGAAAGATGCATGCATGATGTGAGCATGACGGAGCAATCCTTTTGTACACTTTATCGAGTGATTTGTGTGACAGCGACGTGGTCGTTATCAACCTGTTGAAGTTCCTCCTGATAGTCCGTGTAACTGAGAGCAGAAAATTGTGAAGGTCTTCTGAAGCGTGTTTTGGCGTTAGGTTTTTACGTTGGCGTTTGCTTTGACCTCTGCTGCGTGCGACGTGAGGCAGCCTCAGTTGATCTTGAACACACACACACACACACACACACATATATATATATATATATATATATATATATACATAATTTGTTGGTCGGTGATTTGTGTGAAAGCTTGCAGACCTTTGAGACTTGTTCGACCGTAGTCGGTCTGATTAGGAGAGCCAGAGGAGGTGTCGAGAATTGTCGTGGTGATGTATTTGCATGCCGTAGCTCGATAAGGACAATTGTGACCTTGTGGTTCACGTAGCGTGAGAACCCTGATTCGCTGTATGCAGCTGACATAAATGGGATGACGCATGGATGATGTTTTGCAGTGACTACCTTTTTAAGCTTTTGCTGATTGGAGATTCTGGTGTGGGAAAGAGTTGCCTTCTTCTCCGATTTGCGGTATTCTCCTATACCTTTATTCTTCTTTTGCACATGTTATAGATCACTGCATCTAAGCTCTGAGACAGCCACTGGATGGCGATTGATATTCTATTGGAGCGGTATACTGAGGTGTTTGCTTAGCCAGGGTTTAACGGTTTTTGGGTTTGGTTCTATGTAGATCAATTGCATTTCTTGAATCAGAATACTTTATGTGTTAATTTTTATGCCCCAGCGTTTGGGATGAAATGATGAGAAGGATTGCAATGTGAACGTAGTAGGTGTGAGAGGTATTTTGAGTTGGATTTACGAGAAATGTGAATTTTGATGTGTAGGACGACTCATACCTGGAGAGTTACATCAGCACAATTGGTGTCGACTTTGTGAGTAACCACATGCACTACCAGTGTGGCATGTTGAGATATTGAATGACCTGGAGGCTTTTGATTTACATGTGAAATGAAGCTTACTGTTGTGGTGGAGATTCGCCAATTTGGAGGTGTTCGAAGTTCATACTCACAGTAATTCATGTACTGAGTGAAAGCAATTGTGTGTTGCAGAAAATACGTACAGTGGAGCTTGACGGAAAGACTATCAAGTTGCAGATTGTGAGTTTATTTATTTATTTATTTATTTATTTTTGGATTCTAATGTGATCAATCGTTTCCTCAGTAGTGAAGAATGCAGGTTGCAAGAACTGGGTATTGTACTTGTATACCACGTGCAGATTTTGATGTGGATTATTTTGTATGTGAGACGTGTTTTGCTTGGGAACCTAGCACTTGTACGTTGATGGGATTTGTGTTCACCTTTTAGATGACGCATGACTGAATTTTGTGCAGCTCCATATTAGGTGGGGGTCATTGTTAAATGTATTTCCTTTGTTGTTGGTCATCTTCTGACTGGTGCCGACGTGGTGGGTGCAGTGGGATACCGCTGGTCAGGAGAGGTTCCGGACCATCACAAGTAGCTACTATCGTGGAGCCCACGGAATCATTGTGAGAAATAATCCGGATACGTTTGTGCACGTGGTTGTCTGTTGCATCTAACACCTCTCTGGATGGGGCTGAGTTTGATTCAATTCTTAGGACTTGACTGATTGAAGTCTGAACGTCCATAAGGATATCTCGCTGCATTTGGTTGAATCCCGCTCTTGAGAGACTCTGCTGAACAGTCTCTTGGCTTGTGGCAACGATTTTGTAGATGGTCATGTCAATGGATGGCTTATATGGAGCAAACGGGACATATCTCGGTCTTACTTGGATTCGGATTCTGACAAAGTCTCGTATTTGTTATTGATTGCAGGTTGTTTATGATGTGACAGACCAAGAGAGCTTCAACAACGTGAAGCAATGGTTGAACGAAATTGATCGATACGCCAGCGAGAACGTAAACAAGCTTCTCGTGGGCAACAAATCAGATCTTGCTTCGAAGAAGGTGGTGGATTATGAAACCGCTAAGGTGTGTGAAGCGAAAACCGAGGCGATGTTTTCCATGCATGGGAAGATAGTGATGTTGTAGGTTGGATTTAGCTGTGTGTTTTCCATCGTTGGTGGTGATTTGTCCTTTAATGGGAGTTACTTGGTTTGATGTCTATTTCGTTGATGGAGGCTCGACACCTCTGTAGTTGTGGAGAGGTAGAGGCTTATCGGTTCGTTATTTTTGGGCAGGCATTTGCCGATGAGATTGGAATTCCTTTCTTAGAAACAAGTGCAAAGAATGCTACCAACGTGGAGCAAGCTTTCATGACCATGGCAGCTGAGATCAAGAACAGGTGAGCATCTCTGCATGTATTTACTACCTTGTGTTCATCATATCCCAAACGTAGGAAGCAGTAGAACTTAGAACTTTATGAATGTTACGTGTGTTGAGGTTGCAGTAGCAATGCAGAGTCGTTGGTAGACCGTGACGCCTTTTGGTTTGAGATAGATTGTGATGATGAGGAGCGACGTGTAGTAAGTCCGGTGTGTTGGGTTGTTGCAGGATGGCCAGTCAGCCCGCGTTGAGCAGTACCAGCAAGCCCAACAACGTGACAAACCTGCGAGGACAGGCTATTCCCCAGAAGAGTGGATGCTGCTCATAGGCCACCTCTGATGGCATGCAGCTGGCACCACAGCAGTTTGTCACGAAGATCCTTTGTTGGTCTAATTAGCAGACTCTGGGATGTCTACTTGCTGTGGCCTGGTGCTGCATGAGGGTTGCTGAAGTCTTCTAGGGTGGTAACAAGAGCAGGAATTGGGGGCGCAGCGTTTAGTTGTGCGCTGCCTGGAAGATAATGTCTGGACTGTGCTCTTCATTGAGCAAGAATTGTTTGAACCATTTAAGGTGTCCGAGGTCCATTGCAGCTAAGGATAGGGAACTTGCAGGGTACACATAAGGGAGTGCATTTCCTTGTGTGCATTCGAACTATTGTAAAGTGGGGACAGAGTAGGCAGGTGTATGTGGGCGTCGTTGTATGTAATACCATGGTTAGGTATTTGCTGACTGGAAAGAGGGGATGGATGTGAAGTATCCTGACAGTGCAACATGGCCAGTTGACCCTTTCTGTTTAGAAAATGTGATGGGTCAATGATTTTTCAGCAGTAACCCACATTGTTTTTCAAGTGATTCATGTGTAGTAATTTCATAAGTTTCGTATACATGAAAGAAGTGCGTATTTTTGCATCACCCCTTGCATTAAGATCCTTTGGACTGCCGTTGTGAGCCAAACTTCTGTCGTCGAAGTTTGAACAAATGAATTACGGATTTGTTCTTATTGGTGATGGCTTGCTGATAGATATCCACTCCTTCAATGTGGAGTGTGCATGGTAAATTAGAAGAGCATGGCTTACGGCGATTGCTTCTTTCAAGGTGCACATGACATTACAAAACAATATGAGGATTGTCAAGGTCCACTGGAGAAATCAACAGTTGGCAACAAGTTATACATGCATTTTTGTGACCTTGAGATTAGTCTTCCCAAGGGATTTTTTACTAGCATTTGGATTATCGTACACCATGCTGCAAGTTGATATGGTTGTTTTCAGGGATTACATTGAGGGGATTACAGAGAGAAAAATTATTAAGCATTTAAAGTTTCCAACATATGTGTCCTTCTCTTCTAAAAATAAGCCAACACATAAATAGAGTTATGGACTGTTGTTGTTAAAGTATGTTTTGTTCTAATTCTTAGCTTTAGAATCCTTGTATTACATTTTTTTACCTAGCGTGGAGTTCGAAATTGCGGCAGTAGTGTTGATGTTGTTTGTTTTTTGTTTTCTTTTTTTCTTTTTTTGATTCGTGTGCCTGTGTTTTTTGATGGTGGTTTGATTTCTTTATTACAGTGTGTAGGTTTTAGGTTGAATTCTAATAGTAACGGAATTGTTACATTAGTTGAAATTATAATGCAGATTGCAAGATTCCAAGGTGTGGTTCAAATATTGCTATTTTGTGGCTTGAGGGTTTCTCAAGTCTTCTTTGTAATAATAGTGGTACCATTTTGAAGTTTCATTGATGCATAAGAGTAATTATTTTGAAGTTTTAATTTCATAGGTTTTAAAAGTTTAGCATTTTTATTTGAATATATATATATATATATATATATATTGATGTGCATTTTTGTTGAATTTTAGGCATGAAGAAATATATCTATATAGTTGTTTTTGTAATTGATTGGCTTTTGCCAAATACTAATAATTAGTAGAATATTTAAACTAAACTAGATAGTAAGAAAGATGTAGATTGAATTGACAATGGTCTTAACCTTGCCTCCATATATATTAGCAAAGTAAAATGCCATGTTGAAGCTTTCTATGAATTATAAAGCTTGTAAGCCTAGTGTCTCAATTATGTGTTGCTTCTATAATATCTTTTTGAAGTTAGAAAATATTACAATGAAGTTACTATAAGCACATGGCATATTTAGAAGAATTTGTATATTTATTCTAAGTCTAAGAAGCATTTTAAATATGACTTTTGGAAGAAATTAACAATCTAAGTTATTACTACATATTTATATTATTTTTATATATTTTATCAATATATGAATTCAATACATTTCTCTATTTTCTTGCATAGATGAATTTTGCAAAATAAGCTGAAGTTACTTCACAAATTGATGGAGCCTAAAATCTATCAAATCATATTTATATAAATACCGACCTATACTTTAGATAGAGTTATTTGATAGATCGTTTTAATATTTAATAATAATCTATATTTAAACATTAAGAACCTCTAACTATTTAATCAATTTAAAAAAGGTTTATAACTATCTTCTTATGAATCAATTAAATTATTGTTATATGTATTATATACCTCTAATAGTATTTACAAATACAAAGATTTTTTTCTAAAGCTATAGTACCACTCATGTTTTATTATTCTATTTATTTGAAGAAAGACATGTCCTTGCTAAAAATCCTCACTTCAAGTTTCACATTGTGAGGATTAAAACTGATTAAAATAAATCTATTGATTATTGGATTTTATTTTATTGTACTAAAATTTACAGTTTTTAAAAATATAAATGTATAAAAAATTATTCTAATAATATATATATATATATATATATATAATTTTATAATTAATAGTTGATCTTTGGTTTGAATTGATATCTTTGAAAAATGTTAAATCTATTTCTAGTGCATTGATAAGATTTTTAGATAGTTGCTATATGTATTGATTTATATCATATTTATACTAATATAAAAGGCAATTTATTTTTTAAAAAAATTATGAAAAATCCAAGGTTTCTTTTATTTTAAATTTTTTATTGTCATTATCATAGGCACAAATCTAGACAAATAAAAAAAAAAAATACTTTTTTTTAATTAAAAAGTATGTAAAAAAAAAAGAAATAGTTATAAGTTTGAAAAGATCTAAAATGGCTATTGCCATATACAATGAAATTGGAGAGTCTTGAACCACAACTAAAACACAAGAAAGGTATTAAAAAGACTAAGAATGATCTCAATCTTCTCTTTATATACATTAAATACAATGAAGGTCTTGTAGAAGCTTCTTAGAAATGGCTAGGCTTAAGACCTAAGTGTCAAGTTGTAAGTTGCTTCTAATGCAAATTCTTCAAAGTACAAAACTTATGTGATAAATTTCAATAGTTACATGGTATATCTAAAAAAGTTTAAATATCTATTTGGCATCTAGAAAACTTCAACAAATTTTCTTAATAAAGTTATTATTTTTTTAACATAGTTCTATTTAATTCTAGTTATTTCTATTCACTTGAATCAAAAGAAACACTATTGGATTTATTCCCTCTTCTAAACAAGAAGTCCTATGAGAAGCATTCAATTTGCTTTATAAATTGATGAGGTCCAAGCTTTTTTAGATTGTATTAGCAACAAGTTCTTCTCTATGTTTTACAAGGTGGTAGATAGCTCCCTTCAACCATTGATAATGTTCCATGTCAAGGTAAGAAGACCACCAATAAAATTACTAATTTTTCAAGTCTCTTCTAAGATTGTTGTACTAAATACACTCTATCTAGTGATTTGTTGGAAGAAGACCTATATTTCTTAAGAATCTTTATTACAATTTTGATGTCATTTAAGTTGACACAATCCAAGTGCTTTATTTGACAATTTTACATATGACGATTCTTGAGATGAATTTTTTAACTATTGGTTCTTTATATGCAAAGTTATTCTACAAGTTGATGTTGAAATTTTTTTTCTCTTGATTAATAATATTTTTTTTTAATGGATATTTTTAATGTAATGCATTAACAATCTCCAATGCATCTATAAGATTATTGGATGCCTTGTTTTTGATTCATTAATATCATATTTATGATAATGTATAAGATGTATCAATTTTTGTAATGATTGCCTTGAATTTAAGACTATATGTACTTTAAATTCTTATTGTTATGTATTTGAAAAAGACTTGATGGTATTTGATTTCTTATTAGTGTATTAATTAGGATATAATATTTAGTAATAGCTATCTATTATAGATAATTAATTTTTATTAAAAATAATAATTATAATAGATATGCAATTATACTAATATTTTTTTGATAATAAATAGAAAAGGTCTTATAATTTTTTTCTTACAAAATTATTTTGAATTAATATTATAATAGAGTAATCTGTCAATGACATGACTTGGAAGAAGATACATAAATGTGAAAAATCTGTATTAAGAGAAAAGTGACAAATTAGCAATAAAATAGTATGTATATTAAAACAAGACTAGAATGGCTATAGGTATAAGACAAAAAAATTAGAGACTCTTTAATCTAATCTAGAAGCAAGAAAGGAGTTGACAAGAATGAAGAGGGCTTCACTCTTCTCTCTATATATACTATTCAACTAGGAGTTATGTGGCGATGTTCTATAGGACCTCTAATATGTATTGACATTGTAGGACACATGCCTTAGCTTATAAGGTAAGTTTTCTATGTAAGGGCCTCATAGTTAGCTTATTCTTCTAGCTACCAACATGTGTGGGACATGGCAAACTTATGGACTAGATTTTTAACCTAAAATGTCAATCAAAGATACTTATAAAGTGAAAGCAGCATCTATGAAGCTTTTAAGAAGTTTTTATAAAAGCTATTATGGAATTAATCTATTTTTACCTACTTTTATCTAAATCATATAGATAATTATTGGTTTACATGTGTATGTCTTTGACATTATTCTCGCCTTCTAGAGACAATTTTCACAAGAAGCAGTCTTCACATATTGAGGAAATCTAAGATGTGGCAAATTGTATTTGCGACATATTCTAAACTTTGTTTGCTTTGAAGATAGTTGATAGGTCCTCTTTGCCATTGATAGTGTTCCATACTAGGGTGAGAAGACCACCCTATTATTTAATCATTTTTGAGGTCTTTATAACTTCTTTCAAATAAAATATTTGGAACATCGTGAGGAATTGTTCTTACTTCCAATAAAATCACTAAACATTGGAAGTCCCTTCCAAAGACATGATACCAAATAATTTGTATCTCGCCATCTATTTGAGGAAAGACACGTCATTCTTAAGGATCTTCATCTCGATTTTGTGATCTTGAAAGTTGGTACAATCGTAATGTCTCATTTAATAAGTTTGCAAAGAAAAGCTCTTGAGTTGAATCTATTAGTTGTTGGTTTTCCATCTCTTTAATGTTACAAATACTTAGAAGCTATAAAGTAAGATAGAAGGTAGAATGCAATCTTTCCTGGACCTTGTTTGTTTTATACCAAAGACTTATTATTCTTCATCTTGTTTTAGATGGATGTTGTTGATGAAAAGCCTCCATTGCCTTTGCTGCATTTGCATGATTTTTTATTGGCTCCCATGTGGGTTCACTAATATCATATTCGCACCAATGTGCAAGATATTCTAATTTATTTTGGCATTGCCTTCAGTCTAAAACTTCTTCCACTTCAAACTCTTTATTATTGTCCACTTCTTTAAGAAGAAGTGGAGTTTGTTGTCTTCTTGTTATGTTCATAGTCTTGTATGGTTCAAGAAGAGATATATAGAAGATAAGATGGATCTTCATTGCCTCTAATAGATGTAATCAATAAGAAACTCGATTGATTTGTCCACAAATAAGAAAAGTTTCAAGCTTGTGGTAGTCAAACTTACTACAAAGACAAGTAGTCTTGATATTACAACAAAGCAACCCTACCTTGTCATCTACATTAAATTGTGATTATTCTTTTCAATAGGCATTCGTATTGATCTTTTGTTATTTTTGGAGCTTCCTTTAATTGCACCTTCATTGTTGCATGTAGCTGTGACAAACAATTTGCCAAACCTTCTGTCATATGATTATCAACTTTTGAAAAGTCAAAAGTATCAAGTTGTAGATGATATCATAATTAGCAAAGAAAGATATTTTTTGTATAGAAAAATATATTGTATTATTATAAAAAATATAATAATAGAAAAGATTCTCTAATTGTCTTATTGATAATTGATGATACACCTTAAGTATTACTCCAAAAGTTGGTTTACATGCTCTATTTGTCTATCAATTTGAGGATGAAAAATTGAAGAAAGCTTTATGTCCATCTTTAAAATCTTAAAAAGAGTTCTCCTAAATCTTGATATAAATTGATTCCTCCTATCTGATATAATATCTTTCTACAATCCATGATATCGATAGATATTGTCAAGGAACAGCTTGGCAGTTTTTTCATATGTGATAGATTTTGTGCATGGTATAAAATGTGCCATTTTGGTAAAACAATCTAAAATCATAGATATAGAATCATACAATCCTGAGACTAAAAGATCCGTAATAAAATCCATAGAAATAGAAGACTATGGTTATTTTGAAATAGGCAATAGTTGAAGAAGTCCATAAGATTGATACCGAGGAGTTTTTGACCTTGAAAAAATGTCATACGATTGAACAAAGTCTTTTACTACCTTCCATATTTACGACTACCAAAAATCTCTAAATATTAATTCTAAAGTCTTATTGTATCGAAAATGTTTTGCTATTGGAAGGTCATGTCGTGATTGAAGAATACATAAACGTGCTTCCTGTTCTAGTATATATAGACATCCTTCGAAATAAAGTAGGTTATTCTTGAACTCAAATTTAAAAGTATCATGAGACTTAGAAGAAGTATTCTTGATATCATGAACAAGAGGATTAGAGGACATACTTGATTGAATTTGTTTGAAAAAAGTTGAATCAACAATCAATGTTGATTTCACTACTTCAAGATGAAATTATTTTGGTTTCAATAAAATTATCCTTTGTTGGTCAAAAGCTACATCTCCTTCTTTAGATGCAAGATAAGAATGTGTCGACATTACATCGAACAAACCATGTTTTCTTGGCCAATAAATAATATTGAAGTCAAATCTTAATAAGGACATGCTCCAACGAGCCTAGCGATTATTCAAAAGACAAACTGATATGAAATACTCAAAATTCTTGTGATTTGTATACATGGTGACTACATTGGAACCAATAGTTAAAAAATTCATCTCAAGAATCGTCATATGTAAAATTGTCAAATAAAGCACTTGGATTGTGTCAACTTAAATGACATCAAAATTGTAATAAAGATTCTTAAGAAATATAGGTCTTCTTCCAACAAATCACTAGATAGAGTGTATTTAGTACAACAATCTTAGAAGAGACTTGAAAAATTAGTAATTTTATTGGTGGTCTTCTTACCTTGACATGGAACATTATCAATGGTTGAAGGGAGCTATCTACCACCTTGTAAAACATAGAGAAGAACTTGTTGCTAATACAATCTAAAAA
The DNA here is from genome assembly GCF_059467195.1 of Physcomitrium patens. Taxonomy (NCBI): domain Eukaryota; kingdom Viridiplantae; phylum Streptophyta; class Bryopsida; order Funariales; family Funariaceae; genus Physcomitrium; species Physcomitrium patens. The sequence continues at coordinate 5,940,862 of NC_143421.1, forward strand.
AGCTTGGACCTCATCAATTTATAAAGCAAATTGAATGCTTCTCATAGGACTTCTTGTTTAGAAGAGGGAATAAATCCAATAGTGTTTCTTTTGATTCAAGTGAATAGAAATAACTAGAATTAAATAGAACTATGTTAAAAAAATAATAACTTTATTAAGAAAATTTGTTGAAGTTTTCTAGATGCCAAATAGATATTTAAACTTTTTTAGATATACCATGTAACTATTGAAATTTATCACATAAGTTTTGTACTTTGAAGAATTTGCATTAGAAGCAACTTACAACTTGACACTTAGGTCTTAAGCCTAGCCATTTCTAAGAAGCTTCTACAAGACCTTCATTGTATTTAATGTATATAAAGAGAAGATTGAGATCATTCTTAGTCTTTTTAATACCTTTCTTGTGTTTTAGTTGTGGTTCAAGACTCTCCAATTTCATTGTATATGGCAATAGCCATTTTAGATCTTTTCAAACTTATAACTATTTCTTTTTTTTTTACATACTTTTTAATTAAAAAAAAGTATTTTTTTTTTTTTATTTGTCTAGATTTGTGCCTATGATAATGACAATAAAAAATTTAAAATAAAAGAAACCTTGGATTTTTCATAATTTTTTTAAAAAATAAATTGCCTTTTATATTAGTATAAATATGATATAAATCAATACATATAGCAACTATCTAAAAATCTTATCAATGCACTAGAAATAGATTTAACATTTTTCAAAGATATCAATTCAAACCAAAGATCAACTATTAATTATAAAATATATATATATATATATATATATATATATATTATTAGAATAATTTTTTATACATTTATATTTTTAAAAACTGTAAATTTTAGTACAATAAAATAAAATCCAATAATCAATAGATTTATTTTAATCAGTTTTAATCCTCACAATGTGAAACTTGAAGTGAGGATTTTTAGCAAGGACATGTCTTTCTTCAAATAAATAGAATAATAAAACATGAGTGGTACTATAGCTTTAGAAAAAAATCTTTGTATTTGTAAATACTATTAGAGGTATATAATACATATAACAATAATTTAATTGATTCATAAGAAGATAGTTATAAACCTTTTTTAAATTGATTAAATAGTTAGAGGTTCTTAATGTTTAAATATAGATTATTATTAAATATTAAAACGATCTATCAAATAACTCTATCTAAAGTATAGGTCGGTATTTATATAAATATGATTTGATAGATTTTAGGCTCCATCAATTTGTGAAGTAACTTCAGCTTATTTTGCAAAATTCATCTATGCAAGAAAATAGAGAAATGTATTGAATTCATATATTGATAAAATATATAAAAATAATATAAATATGTAGTAATAACTTAGATTGTTAATTTCTTCCAAAAGTCATATTTAAAATGCTTCTTAGACTTAGAATAAATATACAAATTCTTCTAAATATGCCATGTGCTTATAGTAACTTCATTGTAATATTTTCTAACTTCAAAAAGATATTATAGAAGCAACACATAATTGAGACACTAGGCTTACAAGCTTTATAATTCATAGAAAGCTTCAACATGGCATTTTACTTTGCTAATATATATGGAGGCAAGGTTAAGACCATTGTCAATTCAATCTACATCTTTCTTACTATCTAGTTTAGTTTAAATATTCTACTAATTATTAGTATTTGGCAAAAGCCAATCAATTACAAAAACAACTATATAGATATATTTCTTCATGCCTAAAATTCAACAAAAATGCACATCAATATATATATATATATATATATATATATATATTCAAATAAAAATGCTAAACTTTTAAAACCTATGAAATTAAAACTTCAAAATAATTACTCTTATGCATCAATGAAACTTCAAAATGGTACCACTATTATTACAAAGAAGACTTGAGAAACCCTCAAGCCACAAAATAGCAATATTTGAACCACACCTTGGAATCTTGCAATCTGCATTATAATTTCAACTAATGTAACAATTCCGTTACTATTAGAATTCAACCTAAAACCTACACACTGTAATAAAGAAATCAAACCACCATCAAAAAACACAGGCACACGAATCAAAAAAAGAAAAAAAGAAAACAAAAAACAAACAACATCAACACTACTGCCGCAATTTCGAACTCCACGCTAGGTAAAAAAATGTAATACAAGGATTCTAAAGCTAAGAATTAGAACAAAACATACTTTAACAACAACAGTCCATAACTCTATTTATGTGTTGGCTTATTTTTAGAAGAGAAGGACACATATGTTGGAAACTTTAAATGCTTAATAATTTTTCTCTCTGTAATCCCCTCAATGTAATCCCTGAAAACAACCATATCAACTTGCAGCATGGTGTACGATAATCCAAATGCTAGTAAAAAATCCTTTGGGAAGACTAATCTCAAGGTCACAAAAATGCATGTATAACTTGTTGCCAACTGTTGATTTCTCCAGTGGACCTTGACAATCCTCATATTGTTTTGTAATGTCATGTGCACCTTGAAAGAAGCAATCGCCGTAAGCCATGCTCTTCTAATTTACCATGCACACTCCACATTGAAGGAGTGGATATCTATCAGCAAGCCATCACCAATAAGAACAAATCCGTAATTCATTTGTTCAAACTTCGACGACAGAAGTTTGGCTCACAACGGCAGTCCAAAGGATCTTAATGCAAGGGGTGATGCAAAAATACGCACTTCTTTCATGTATACGAAACTTATGAAATTACTACACATGAATCACTTGAAAAACAATGTGGGTTACTGCTGAAAAATCATTGACCCATCACATTTTCTAAACAGAAAGGGTCAACTGGCCATGTTGCACTGTCAGGATACTTCACATCCATCCCCTCTTTCCAGTCAGCAAATACCTAACCATGGTATTACATACAACGACGCCCACATACACCTGCCTACTCTGTCCCCACTTTACAATAGTTCGAATGCACACAAGGAAATGCACTCCCTTATGTGTACCCTGCAAGTTCCCTATCCTTAGCTGCAATGGACCTCGGACACCTTAAATGGTTCAAACAATTCTTGCTCAATGAAGAGCACAGTCCAGACATTATCTTCCAGGCAGCGCACAACTAAACGCTGCGCCCCCAATTCCTGCTCTTGTTACCACCCTAGAAGACTTCAGCAACCCTCATGCAGCACCAGGCCACAGCAAGTAGACATCCCAGAGTCTGCTAATTAGACCAACAAAGGATCTTCGTGACAAACTGCTGTGGTGCCAGCTGCATGCCATCAGAGGTGGCCTATGAGCAGCATCCACTCTTCTGGGGAATAGCCTGTCCTCGCAGGTTTGTCACGTTGTTGGGCTTGCTGGTACTGCTCAACGCGGGCTGACTGGCCATCCTGCAACAACCCAACACACCGGACTTACTACACGTCGCTCCTCATCATCACAATCTATCTCAAACCAAAAGGCGTCACGGTCTACCAACGACTCTGCATTGCTACTGCAACCTCAACACACGTAACATTCATAAAGTTCTAAGTTCTACTGCTTCCTACGTTTGGGATATGATGAACACAAGGTAGTAAATACATGCAGAGATGCTCACCTGTTCTTGATCTCAGCTGCCATGGTCATGAAAGCTTGCTCCACGTTGGTAGCATTCTTTGCACTTGTTTCTAAGAAAGGAATTCCAATCTCATCGGCAAATGCCTGCCCAAAAATAACGAACCGATAAGCCTCTACCTCTCCACAACTACAGAGGTGTCGAGCCTCCATCAACGAAATAGACATCAAACCAAGTAACTCCCATTAAAGGACAAATCACCACCAACGATGGAAAACACACAGCTAAATCCAACCTACAACATCACTATCTTCCCATGCATGGAAAACATCGCCTCGGTTTTCGCTTCACACACCTTAGCGGTTTCATAATCCACCACCTTCTTCGAAGCAAGATCTGATTTGTTGCCCACGAGAAGCTTGTTTACGTTCTCGCTGGCGTATCGATCAATTTCGTTCAACCATTGCTTCACGTTGTTGAAGCTCTCTTGGTCTGTCACATCATAAACAACCTGCAATCAATAACAAATACGAGACTTTGTCAGAATCCGAATCCAAGTAAGACCGAGATATGTCCCGTTTGCTCCATATAAGCCATCCATTGACATGACCATCTACAAAATCGTTGCCACAAGCCAAGAGACTGTTCAGCAGAGTCTCTCAAGAGCGGGATTCAACCAAATGCAGCGAGATATCCTTATGGACGTTCAGACTTCAATCAGTCAAGTCCTAAGAATTGAATCAAACTCAGCCCCATCCAGAGAGGTGTTAGATGCAACAGACAACCACGTGCACAAACGTATCCGGATTATTTCTCACAATGATTCCGTGGGCTCCACGATAGTAGCTACTTGTGATGGTCCGGAACCTCTCCTGACCAGCGGTATCCCACTGCACCCACCACGTCGGCACCAGTCAGAAGATGACCAACAACAAAGGAAATACATTTAACAATGACCCCCACCTAATATGGAGCTGCACAAAATTCAGTCATGCGTCATCTAAAAGGTGAACACAAATCCCATCAACGTACAAGTGCTAGGTTCCCAAGCAAAACACGTCTCACATACAAAATAATCCACATCAAAATCTGCACGTGGTATACAAGTACAATACCCAGTTCTTGCAACCTGCATTCTTCACTACTGAGGAAACGATTGATCACATTAGAATCCAAAAATAAATAAATAAATAAATAAATAAACTCACAATCTGCAACTTGATAGTCTTTCCGTCAAGCTCCACTGTACGTATTTTCTGCAACACACAATTGCTTTCACTCAGTACATGAATTACTGTGAGTATGAACTTCGAACACCTCCAAATTGGCGAATCTCCACCACAACAGTAAGCTTCATTTCACATGTAAATCAAAAGCCTCCAGGTCATTCAATATCTCAACATGCCACACTGGTAGTGCATGTGGTTACTCACAAAGTCGACACCAATTGTGCTGATGTAACTCTCCAGGTATGAGTCGTCCTACACATCAAAATTCACATTTCTCGTAAATCCAACTCAAAATACCTCTCACACCTACTACGTTCACATTGCAATCCTTCTCATCATTTCATCCCAAACGCTGGGGCATAAAAATTAACACATAAAGTATTCTGATTCAAGAAATGCAATTGATCTACATAGAACCAAACCCAAAAACCGTTAAACCCTGGCTAAGCAAACACCTCAGTATACCGCTCCAATAGAATATCAATCGCCATCCAGTGGCTGTCTCAGAGCTTAGATGCAGTGATCTATAACATGTGCAAAAGAAGAATAAAGGTATAGGAGAATACCGCAAATCGGAGAAGAAGGCAACTCTTTCCCACACCAGAATCTCCAATCAGCAAAAGCTTAAAAAGGTAGTCACTGCAAAACATCATCCATGCGTCATCCCATTTATGTCAGCTGCATACAGCGAATCAGGGTTCTCACGCTACGTGAACCACAAGGTCACAATTGTCCTTATCGAGCTACGGCATGCAAATACATCACCACGACAATTCTCGACACCTCCTCTGGCTCTCCTAATCAGACCGACTACGGTCGAACAAGTCTCAAAGGTCTGCAAGCTTTCACACAAATCACCGACCAACAAATTATGTATATATATATATATATATATATATATATATATATATGTGTGTGTGTGTGTGTGTGTGTGTTCAAGATCAACTGAGGCTGCCTCACGTCGCACGCAGCAGAGGTCAAAGCAAACGCCAACGTAAAAACCTAACGCCAAAACACGCTTCAGAAGACCTTCACAATTTTCTGCTCTCAGTTACACGGACTATCAGGAGGAACTTCAACAGGTTGATAACGACCACGTCGCTGTCACACAAATCACTCGATAAAGTGTACAAAAGGATTGCTCCGTCATGCTCACATCATGCATGCATCTTTCATCGTTCTGCCCGCTCAAACATGTGGCGTGCCACATCCACGCTTCCGGTTTCCACACTCGTATGTCCCCGCTCAATCGCAAGTAGCTCTACCATCCACCTCCTCACATGCTGCACCGACTCCACTCCCTAATCCGACCCGAAATCCCCTTTCCCAGCACCACTACCAAAGGCCGTCCAGACCTTCGGATTCCCATGCATCATCATCATCATCACCGCCAACACCACCCATTGATCTGCAGGTCTACGAGAGCCACCAAGGCAAACCAAAATTCTCTATGCCCGCACACTTCCCGACTCGGCAACGATCCGCTCCGACCACGTGCACCACGCCCCAACCCTACCTCACTCTCCCTCCCACCCCGAACTACCACAAAAATCCAATCGAAAAACCATACCACCTGCACCGCCCCCAGACCGAAAGGGAAAAAAGAAGAAGAAGAAGAAAGAAAGAAAGAAAAAAAGAAAGAAAGAAAGGAAATAAATAAATAAATAAATACGCGCGCACACACACAAACACAACACACAGCACATCACAGCACAAAACGAGACAAAGTACAAGACAAACGCAGGCACAAACACGCGCCCAGGGAAAACGAGCAACTCACTATTCGGGATTCATCGTGTCGTCCGGATCGGCGCTCTCGCGACCTGCTGCCTTCCGCCCTCAGCCCGCTCCGATCTGCCGCTACGAGCAACGCACCGCGAAACCCCGACTCCGGATCACGACCGACACAATAACTGCTGCTGCTGCTGCTAACGAAACACGGAGAACGAGAGGTCGCAACAAGGAACACGCAAAAGCCTCGGCGCACGGGAGGAGGCCCGGGTGTGAGCAGGGAAGGGTGGGTTGAGAGTGAGTGCAGGCAGGGCAATGGGGTCTGCGAACGAAAGCTTTGGCTATGGCTTGCCTACTTGCCAACTCTTCCTCCGCCTCGTTTAGAAATTTCCTACTACACTACTGGAGATACAGACCCGTCGCCCTGGTCCCCCCTGTTCCCCCTCCTCTGCTGAGGTGGCGCTCATCCACCCCTCCTCCGCTGCTACTTCTTCTTCTTCCCCCTCCACGTCCGTAGATCCGCTCCCCTCTTTGGCTTCGGCCTGGTAGTACCCGGTCGCCTCTGCCGTGAGTCCCCTATCTCGGCTGGGGTGAATGCGTGTGCCTTTAATTTTGTTGAGTGTAGTGTTTCGCACTTTTTCAGATTCCTATTCGAGGTGTTGACTTCGTCTAGGTCTACTAATGATGTGGGCATCTCTTGGTTTGCGAAGCATCCTGATTATATGTTCGTCTTTTTTCCTTCGAATAGGTGGAAGTTTTTTTGGAAACCCGAATATTTCACATCGTGTTGCTCGGCTTTGGTTTTATGATTGATTTTGTGGTCTTAGATTTGACCTTCTGAATTTTGACTCGGTGTTTTTTTTTTTTTTTTTTTTTTTTTTTTTGTTGGTTGTTAGTCGAATTGTGAATGGAGAATGTTGTGTTATTGCAGGTTGTTGGGTTAAGCGTATTTGTTTTTGTTGGTCAAGTCTTTTGTTTTTTTTATGTAGTTGTTGTTACGATTTGTTTGCTTCAGCAGTTTTTTTGCTGCCTAGTCTTTTTGGCGAGGAAGGACGAATGTGGTTTTTTCTTTTTATTTATGGTCATGTATGATGCGTTTGTATCAGATATGAGCTTTGGTCAAATATGTCTCATACTTAATTGTAATAATAACACTTTGTGATTAATAAAATAATTCACTTTATTTGTTTTTTGTGATTTGGATTGTTTTCAATTTATTCTTGCTTTAGATTTATTTTATCAGAATTCGAGTTGCTATTTTGTAGCACTTGGTATCGAAGCGTGTTGGTCCTAGGATGTGGAAACAGTATCTTCAAGGCTTTAATTTTTGGCGCATTGTTGAATCTGTTTGAATCATACCATCTGGTTTGAGGCGTCACTTCTGATAGGTTTCTAAACCCAGCGTGAAAGTACTTGAGAGATTGTGTGTGTTTTTGTGTTGTTTTATCGTTTTTTTCATTCACTCCAGCACCACTCTGTTCTACTTTGTGGTAAGGTAGTGTTCACGGTCCGTCTGTCCTTGACATACAGTTTCAGCTTTGTGTTAGTATGGTTGTTGAGCGCAGCGCGCCATAGAACTGCTCCACACAATACATTACAGTGCATCAAGAGACAGGTACTGGATTTGTCTGAGACTGCGATGGATCCATAGGTAATAGTACGACGTTAAGATTACAAAACCGACAAGATACAGTTAGCCATGCACTCGGGACCCAGAGGATTACTAGAGCACATATGTAGTTAGTGCTTATAAATCAAGTTACTTGGAAGCAGAAGAACAAGCAGATTTTGGTGGTTTAAATGAGAGCATTACATCGAAAAAACTTGGTAAACGAGGAATTCTGAACACGCTGATGGACGTCGGGAAAAGAGCATTTGAAATCTCTATGACTTGCTTTTCTACATTCTAAAGTGTACATATTTACAAGATGTGCACCTGTGCGAACTAGACACCGTTGTACTTCTCAAGATTCCGCCATTTGTCCTTCATATCGACTTCAGTGCGTTCATGAAAAACATCTAGGTTCCTTTCCAAAATAAACTTCCAGCGACCTTTTCCAAACTTCCGAACCTCCCTCTTCAGAGTTTCAACCTCCTCATCAGTCCACTTTCTCTTCTGCCGTCTCGGCTTAATGCCCGACATATTTGGAAGTGGCAACGCACTTGCCATTGTGCTTTGAGGAAGCAAATTCGGTCGCTCAGGACTGTGAATGGGTGGCAGTTGGATTCGTCGTGAAGCAGACGGAGTCGGTTGAGATGGACTTCCTTGAAGGTCACCAGGTTCTTCATCCCAGCCTTCTCCTCGTGCCGATGGATGAGGTTCGAATAAACTGCGTCTTATGTCAGGCTCATCAGTCTTACCTAGAACAGTCTCTGATGCTTCTGTAGTACCATCTCGATTTCTTAGAAGCGCAGGAAGCGGGTCCTTCACAACCTTCTGAAGCTCCACACAGCTGTTTGCTAACTCTTGTCGTGCTCTACGCAAGTCTTCATTTCCCCCACTAACATCCTTTTGTAATTCCACACCACATTCATCTAGCACTCGTCTGGCATTTTCAGGAAATTCTTCATTTCCAGGGCTAGATCCATTTTTACCCTCTGTACCAAGCATGTTCTGAGCAGAAGCAGGTGGTAAGAGCAATGAGACTCCTTCAGGCTTATATTGTCCATTGATGACAGCTGCTTCGGTCTTCTCCAAAAATACAGGCCCAAAACCTGCCCACGCGCTCTTTATCAAAGCTGACAATTCGCTCTCAATGACCTTGACCTTCGCATTCTGTGCTTCAACTTGCTCACCAACTGAAGACGTGAGCAACTTCTGCAACTTTTCTTTGAGCTCAAATGTAGGCTGCAGGATCCCTTGCAACACGAACTCTTCGCCAGCATTGTTTCTCACTTTCGGTGCTCCAGAACTCGATGCTTTAAATCGCTTCGACGGCACCACATTCTCTGGCTCTGCTCCCGCTTTGTCCAAACATTCTCCCTCACAAGCATGACAGAGAGCTTCAAGAATATCCAAAGTCTTCTCAACATCCAGATCCTTCGATACTTGAAATGAGAGCTCTTTAATCAGTATCATCTGTTTCAAGCGTGCAACATCTTTGGGAAAAAGTAGAGATTCTGTTAATTCTCTTATAAAACTCACATCTGAGGTGTGCTTCAGTACATACTCCCATATCCAAACCCCAAGAAGCTTCTCCTCTGGCGTGTCCGCTCTCACAAGCTTGCGGCCCTCTGGCGTGTCGCTTACCATTTCTCTTTGCGGATTCAACGTTAATCCCTCTCGAAAACTTCAATGCAAGGCCACTTATACATGATATTAATAAATATCCAAAAAAATAGCTTATGATTGGCCTTCACCTCTGATTCATTACAGCAAACTCACACTGCCCAAGTAACGAATTATCGTTCACAGACTGTCATGGCCTGCAGAGTCCAAACCAGACTAAGATAAGCGAACGACCCGAGTCAAAATTATGACACTTGATGTTAAAGGACAACACCAAGATTTTTTAAACCCGAGAAAACATACAAACCTTACGTGTATAGAAGTATAATCAATGATTCAATCTTAAAACTTGCTGAATCAAAAATTAGCAAAACACAGCTTCAAAGTCACGCAAATATCTGATTACATCCATAACCATAAAAATAAAAATAAATTACATCTCTGCGTCTAAAACAATGGTCCCCACGAATGCCAACTTGTGATGCGGAAACTATTCAGGGATGGACGTAGACTTACAAGATAAGTACAAAAACTTGAAAGGGAAAAAAACGAAAAAAAATGAAAATTGCGAAAACAGTACTGTTCGGATGCAATCTAACGCAAAAACATGCAGAAAAGTCTAAAAAGTCGGAAAACAACTCAAGAATCGAAGAGGACATACCCACAGAAGAAGAGCAATAGTGACGGATACGCGATTAATTTCGTCATTCCCTCACGATAGAAATTCGACGCCCTTCAACCATCAAGTCCTGACACTCAGCGAAGTGCAAAACGTGGTCTCTGGATGCGCAATCGGTCTATAAACTCATTAAACCCTAAAGCTTGCTTGGTTCGCCTTCTCAATCACGCTTCGTGACGTTCCCCTCCGTGAAAACCCAGGAAGGCAAACTTCACTGATGATAAGCATCCACATATGAGTTCATCTAGGTGTAATTAGTTTATCATTCGTTCGACCCACCGAACATATTAAAACGCTTCATCTATATGTCATAACTTCTGGGACTGTTGTGTACTTTTTTATGTGGAGAACACATGTTATTTAGCGTTCCCTATTCTGGGAACTGCGTCTCTCTCCACTCACACTCCCTTCATGAGACTCTTGCGATTGTGGTAACAATCACCGAAGGGTTACAAGCCTGCTATGTTAGTTATCGCTCCTTCTTCCATTGCTCTACTACCTTCACTTACACGAGATTTTGATCGAGGTACTACTTGAATCATTTACTTTCGTATTATAAATATTATTATTATCTTTATTTCAGTGTCACAAGTAATTAGAGGTTTCTGTAGCAAGTCCCGGTTGTAGACTTGCTACCAAAATGTTGGGAAATACAGTCTGAAACTTCGCATCCTTTGTCTTTTTGTAATCGTAAAAAAATTCTGCTGCAATATAGCAGCTGAAATACATGGTCATTATTAGACTTGTAGAGCTCCTCTGGCTGCGTTTGTTTTATGCTCGCGATTTTTGAGCTACCAGGTCGATTCGTTTGATTCATGCGGGATAATCGTGTACATTGATGGTTTTCATAAGTCAAGTTTTTCTTTAATCGTTTGGTGAGCTAACTTACGAGAGTAATTTATTCATTTTTATACCTTTGATCAGTCATGATGTGATAGACATTTTTGTTTGTGTGAAAACTGCAAGGATTGAGTTGTGGCTGTGATCAGTGAGGAACAGGGCCTCCTTCCTAGCCTTCATCTGCTGCGACGATGGAGGAGCTCGCCTCATCTGATGTTCCGAACAAGTTGAAGAAGAAGGAATCTAAGATGTAAGTTTTTTTTTTGATCACGACTCTGTTTTGAAGTTGCAACTATCGTTGTATTGATTGAATGTGAATTAAGAGACAACATTGGTGCACATTAAATGTTGCAAAATTGGATGGTTACATGGTTTAAATTGTTGCTGAATGTGCGATGTGAGGAAACGATGCACTTGAAATTGAAATGCACCCTAGGGTTTTGCTTCTGCGATGGTATGTGAAGATGCTGTAGAAGTGACAACGTATAGGCCTGGACGCTGATAAGATTTCGGACGCTAACTGCAGGAAGAAGAGGGTTATAACTCCAGGGGCCTTGCTGAAGGCAGTAGTAAGGTCTGGAGAGGGGACTAAACGTCCTGTAGAAGGTGATCAGGTACGTGTACATTGGGACTCAGCTTCTTTCGAGAATTATTGCAAAGTCCTGTGATTTTTATAGCAGGTCCTTCAGGGCAAAAACACTATAACGATTTCGACGGGATTGACACTTCAGGGGAAAAACAGCATTTGTGAATGTTAGTTATTCTAGCCACATAGGGCTTGTGGTGACGAGTTTCAAAAATCAGATTTATCTTTTTAAAGTGCCCTAAATAGGTGAAATAGTGGATGATGCAAGTCATTGAATCGAAGACGAGAGATGTTTCAGTACCCTGAGCATTTTGCCAAATTACGAGTGCTCATAATCTGTGGCCTATTGTCAGATACCTTTGGTCATTACAATTTTTGTGTTGATTCTAACTTGTGAATGAGATGTTCACAGATAAAACTGGTTAATAAGATTATTTTTAGATTGACAGTATCGTTTGTCTGGCTCTGATTTTGAATATTGCATGTATAGATTATCTTCCATTATGTCACACGAACAAATCAGGGAGTGGTGGTTGAGACATCGCGATCTGACTTTGGAGGTCAGTGTTTGTGTATCTCATTCTCTGGCACATCCAATTCTCAATTCGTTACGGTCTCCATTCGTGATAGTGTTGCAAAGGGAATCACTTCTTTTGTTATTACTATTTTCTGATTCTCTCACTTCACCAATTCTAGGGCTATTTCTTAAAGGCTTCAAATCTAGCCTGAAGAATTTATTTAACGCATAGGAGTCTTCAGTCAGTGGCTGCATGGTCTTATATCCTATTTAGTTATAGCAGCATCATTCAGGATACGAATCAGTTCCTGTGCTTGAAGAGAGACTGTTCGCGAGTGAATTCTTGGCTGTCAGTTTTGAGGACAATTTTACAGTTCTCTTATCCGAATCATAAGTCTACCACGTGACTGTTGTAGGAAAGGGAGTTCCTCTTAGACTTGTTCTGGGAAAAAGCAAAATGATTGCTGGATGGGAGGAAGGCATCACCACCATGGCCAAAGGTGAAATAGCTATGGTAATATTTTTATAACTTTCCTCTCAAGTGAATATTTTTTCTTTTCATGCAAGTTGCCCAGTCCTAGTGATGGTTATTGTGTGGCCTTTCCACATCAATCTTGTAGGTTTCGGAACAAGCAAGGAAGACTCACGACCACGTATTATCACCTAGTGTATGTGCTTTCATTCTGTTCAACATCGGCGGTGTATTATTTGAGATCATGGACATTGGGTGATCCCTGTATAATTCCCCCAATTTGTGTGTGCAGCTGAAAGTGCAACCTGAATTACATTATGGTGACCCGGAGTGTCCTGTACCAGTGCCCGAGAACTTTCCAGTTTCTGATGAGCTCCTTTACGAAGTGGAGTTGTTCAACTTCTGTAAGGCGAAGGTACCTTAAATTGACAGTTTTATCTCCCTTTCTGATTGATTGCTATCAAAGAAAGTGTCTGTATGAATCTTTGTTTTGCGTTATCTTTTTGGCAACGTAAGAGGTTATGTGCAGTTTTTTGGTTAAGTTCCCTCAGATAATTTCTCATGTATAGTTTACTTCTACCATTTCCTGTTGTCTTGTGTAGATTATCACAGAGGATCTTGGTGTGACAAAAGTGGTACGCATCACTCATTTGACATGGATCCATTTCACAATTCTAATTAAACCTTTCACCTGGCTCAGAAGGCCCACGCCTTTGGGTAAATGGCATGTGTCACAAAAATGTATTGAAGTCATGTAGACATATGACTATTTCAATATTTCTTTGTTTGCGTTGTATAGATGGTGATAGCTTCGTCATTTTTGTAGAATTAAATATGATCTGATGCTCTTTACTAATATGCATGATCGTGACTAAGTTTAAGTTGATAACAGAGACTAATGTGAGAACATTATTGCCCAGTTGAAGTTCTGACAGTGCTTGCTGACGGTATCTGTACAGGTCTTAGAAGAGGGTGAGGGCTGGGAAACTGCAAGGCCTCCGTACGAGGTGAAGCTTTGGTAAGTGATCTAAACTGGGTAGATGAAGTTAATCATATTTTGGATTTTTGGCGGTTGATGTTCGTAAGTCACTTAAGTAGTCCATTCGCTAGTATTGCGACGATATATTGTTTATCCGATCATATATAATACAATTGCCTGTGCTTGTGCTGGTGAGATTGGTATGACCGAAAATTGTGTATCCTATTTATCCAAATGAATGATTCAATAGATATTCTTGATATTTGCTTGAACAGGATTACAGGCCGGATCTTAGGTGGGTCCACATTTTTTACTCATAAAGAGTGCGATCCCATTCATGTTGAATTCGGCAAGGAACAGGTGAGCGACAATGTGGAGCATTGTTTGCAGTATACAGAGTTTGTATGGATGTAAGGATTAAGCATCATAGAGTCTTTTTTTGATACCTCTGTTCAACGTTAAAAGTATTTCTCTCAACAGTCAAGCTGAGATGCAACCACTTCGGATCAAGTTTCTCACTTTCAGGCATGCGTGATAATCAACATGTAAAAAGAGCTTAGCTTAGTGTATTAGTCTTGCTTTGCTATTGCAGTTGCCAGAAGGACTTGAGAAGGCAGTCGGCACTATGACGAGGAAAGAAAAGTCAATTATCTACATTTCAAGTTCATACTGTACGAATTCTTCAAATGCATACAAATTGAATATATCTCCTCAAGCGCAAGAACTAGAATTTGAAGTGCAGTTGGTGCAGCTCATTCAGGTAAGAAAATCCATGCCTAAAACAGTTTTAACTTTCTTTCATTACCATGTCTCTCGGAAATTTTGAAGCGATCACCTGGTGCATCTCTTCTTTGGTGTTCTAAAGCTCTTATTAGCTTTAAATTCAGGGACATTTCTAAGATTTTCCAAGATGTCAATATAGGCTCAGAGTATGATTGTTAATTTTTCTTTTGCACTGTAAGAGTTACTCCTAGATATGAGAAGGGCTTTCTCTTGTATGAGAATCGCTTGTCTCACATGCAATTTTTAACTGTAACAGGTAAGAGACATGTTTGGAGATGGAGGATTGATTAAGAGACGCCTGCGAGATGGACTAGGTTGGTTACCTGAACTTTAACTCGTCCTGGTAGATGAAATACTTGTGTCAGGATGTTCTCAAGAAATCTTGGCAACTCTGTTGAAAAAATCTCTTTGTGCTACTTTGCCAAGTTCAATAATTAAGATCATCCATTCAACCCTATCAGTATTCAAACTTTAAGCAAAAAGCTACATATATATTAACTTCCTATCTTAGGTGCTGAAATGGGTGTGTTGAAGAAGGGTGGCCAGCACGCTTAGAGTATGTGTCCTCTAACAGTAACAGTGTTCTTTAGAGTAGCTGTAATGAAGTGGGCTGTTATTTGGACAGGTGAATTTCCTGTGGACTGTCCTCTGCAAGATAGTGTGCTTAGAGTCCACTATAAGGCTATGCTACCTGATGATGGCGGCAGAATATTTATTGACACCAGAAGTAATGGAGGGGAGCCTGTTGAGTTTGCTTCTGGTGAGGGTGTGGTACGTGGTCTTATATGCTCTTTTCTTTTTTTTCTTTTTTTCCTGATATAATAGTCATCATAGACCTGGATTCGATGTTGTTTCCTCTTTTTGCTAACCCTGCATTAGATGTGATGCTGTGGCTTGAATTGGGTTTAAGGATAAGATGTTGAGTTCATCCTTAAATGCTCTTGGTCAATTATACACTGAAATCCCAACGTCCGGCCCTAGAAGGATTATGATACTGGATGGTTTGATGTCATGGATTAGTATTAGCTTGGAAATACCCCGCAATCTGCAATTTAGTGTATTCGTGCTTCTGGATTTCAGTCTAGCTCAGCATACTATCCTTTGTGTAAATAAAAAAATTATTAAAAAGATGTTACTTACATCAAATTTTCTGTTCTATCATTATTCTTCAGGTACCAGAGGGACTTGAGGCAAGTTTGAGGTTGATGCTTCCGGGGGAGCTTGCACTGATCAACAGCGTCTCTAAGTACGCATATGACAAATTTCAAAGGTAGGGAAATGAGTTTCCTTCTAATGATTATACAATTATTCTGGAAGTTCTAACTTGTTCAAGCTTGGAGGGAGCTCCTTCTGAATGCTTAAATTGCTGGTGTGCAGGCCAGAGAGTGTTCCAGAGGGAGCTTCAGTCCAATGGGAAGTGGAATTACTGGAATTTGAGAGTGCAAAGGTGAGATCTTAAAATTCACAATAGTATTGCTATCTTGCTACATAACTCTCCATGCCACTCTTATTTCTGTAACTATCAAAATTCATATGTAGATCTGCCATGCCCTAGGTGTCCTACCTGTGATTTTATCATAAAACTCACAGAAATCAAGCAGATGTGGTCTGCGCAGTTGTTGTTGATAAAGTTTCACCTGGGATGATTTTCGTTGACATATCAGGATTGGACGGGCCTTAATTTTCAAGAGATCATGGCTGAAGCTGATTCCATAAAGACCACAGTAAGCCCTCTGGCTCATCTAGTGCATTGTTATGTTTAAAATTTTGTAAAGAACGTGAGGTTGCTTTGTAGTGATTTCCACTGTTATAGAGCTGGGTAGGTTGTGCATAAACTACCCCTATAGTTTTTAACAGGATGGCGGCTTCAGGCATGATGTTGATTATTTCGTTACATTTTCCAGGGTAACCGGTTATTTAAGGAGGGCAAGCACGAGCTGGCTAAAGCTAAGTACGAAAAGGTAATTTATTGCCTCGTGTTAGAAACAATTCAACTTTTTAAGTTAGTTTGGTTTTGCAAAATATTCTTCATTAGCAGTTAACAATCAATTGCAATATTGTCTTAAAGTGAAGGAATGCTGAATTTTATGGTTTTGTCGAAACTGGCACCAACTTGCATTGCATTTGTTGTTTCAGCTGCATTTGCATGAACTGATAATTGACATGATCAGTCGTGTCTGCAACTTCCTGTTTGTTATCGGCTAAAGTAGTGGTTGAAACATGTGCGAGACCCCAGGACTTTTGTGGATGTGAAACGACTCGAGGAGTGTCTTCCTATTTTAGGATTTCTTTTTTTTGTCGGAATCTTAATACTGTTCCTGTGACTTGCTATCAAATGTAGGATTGTAAAGCTCTATCTTATGTTTTAAGCTGACATGGTTTGGTATTGATATTCTCACCTTTGAATGAGCTAAAGACATATGACATCTTTTCCACTTTTGTATTTCCGACAGGTGTTGAGGGATTTCAGACATGTAAACCCTGGCAGTGATGAAGAAGCAAAGGAACTACAAGACACCAATGTAAGGATCATATACCTTGAAGATTTCAATGTTGATCCTAGAGTACTGAATTTCAAATTTTCACTGCCGATCACGAATTATGACCATAGATGTACGTAAGTTTGCCACATGATTAGTGCAAAATATCACCGCTAAGTGTGATGTGGGTCTTGTTTCAGAACGCACTGCAGCTTAATGTAGCAGCTTGTTATCATAAACTCCATGAGTACATCAAATGCATAGAAACATGCAACAAGGTAAGCTCCCTAAATATATCCTGAGTCACACCGTCGGCCTAGTTTAATACCTAATCATATATGTACGCTTGTTAACATTAGATTTAAAGCCTATTTTTGTGCAGAAGAGAGAGCTTGAATTAAATTATTGCTTCAGTAAGCATCAGTTTCTTCTTCTTTTCCACACTTAAGCTAATTAGAGGTAGCTAATAGTTTGAGGTTCCTCTGAATAATAGGTGCTAGAAGGTAACCCGCATCATGTCAAAGGGTTATTTCGCCGAGGAACTGCTTACATGGAAACGGGGGACTTTGATGAAGCTAGAGCTGATTTCAAGCAGGTTTATTCAATCTCTTGTCATGATGTTAGCCTTTCGAATTAGTCCCCATAAAAGAGGTTATATCAAATACCATTTTTGGATATTCGGCGTGCATAGATCTAGAAGTGAGAAGGTTTCCACTAAACCTCGCTTTTGGCAGATGATAACAGTTGACAAGGCTGTCACAGTTGATGCAACTGCTGCTTTACAGAAGCTCAAGCAAAAAGAACGGGTATGTTATCAGCAGCTAGGCACAGTTATCCTTGAAACTCTCATGAATAAATAAATATCGAGCCAAACACTATCGAGTAAAACGTTACATATCTGCATATATCTTTTGGTTGTTCTTATATCCTAGGTTTTGTTTATCGATATACTATTAGAGAGCTTGGATTCTTCAAAGATTGTCCTTTTTACAGCTTTTAATTTTCACCTGTGATACCTGTTATTACCGTAGGAAGCTGAGCTGAAAGCTAAGAAACAGTTCAAAGGGCTATTTGACTTAAAACCTGGAGAACTCTCTGAGGGGCTAGAAGAGGTAAAGCCCGTAAGCGAAATCCATGAGAAGACTGTTGTCAACGAGGAACTTCCGATAGCATCTATGGATCAACATCAACACTCAAAGCACGAAACAGAGGAAGGGAGCCATGAATCGCCCAGGGCAAGCAGCCGATTGTTAAGACTTCTGAAAGGTGGAGAGCACCTGATAAGGACAGTCACTTTTGGGAAGTGTACGATTCTTTAATTTTTCATATTGCTACTGCTAGGATCTCCCCTTTTTACTGTACTGGTGACTACCTTATGCTCATTTACATTTCTAAGCCGTTATAGCTGTTATTAACCATTCGATAATGTACTATGAACAATATTCCACTAGCGTTTTATGGCTATTTTTCATTAAGTCCTTCTAAGCATTACACAGCTCAACCTTTCACTGCTTTGCCGTATTTTATACCAGATAGGTTCAGTCACAACAATGTACACACATATGAAATCAATCATGCACGCAGAGGACTAGTTGCAGAAAGCAATTTAGAAGCCTCTCACTAACGGCCCTGATGATTCAATTGTAGAGTTCAAAGAAAAGCGAAAGAAAACATAAATTATGGAAGGTTGAGAGGATGTTTTGCTAGTGCACTGCTGTGTTGGACAATCGAGCTTGAAAGCTACTAATCAAATTTATTACAATCGTTTAATAAAAAATTGTGCCCTTCATATGTTACTATTAACACACGAGTTCAGCCAGACTTGTGCAAGCTTGGGATCCATCCTTGTGGGCTATTGAGAGAACCGAACTGGCATTTTGCTGCTGCTCTGAACTACTATTTTCTGGCGTTTTGCAGTCAGCATAAGACTCGTTCTTTTTACCGAATGAGTTGCAAGGTCCACAACAGCTGCGTCCTCCGTCATCTTTTACTTAAATTACTCTTAAAGGTCACACACTGTGAATTATTATTCTTACTAATTTTTTAGTAAGTAAAAAATAATGTGAACAAATGAAAAAAAAATTATTTTAACATACATTTAGCAGTAGTTTTTAATTGTATAGTACACTAATCTAGGTTATGAAAAACTAATGTACATCACCTCATGTGTCATATTTAGCATTATTATGGTTTTTGAAGATAATGTGCTTTGATCCACACTTCCAAGTCCTAGATAGCATGATGTTTAAGTAATAGTGCATTTTGTAATACAAAGGGGATTGCATTGGTTATATCGTGAGAGAAAAAACTAAATAAGGATTGTAAGAGTATGTCAATTATTATAATTTAAACTTTGCATATTAAAACATAAAGAACCAATCTTTAGCAATATAAATTTAGGTTTTTAAAGCCACAACTCAATGTTGTTAAAACCACATCTCCCTTGCCATCTCATGATTGATTTTGTCCATCTTCCATTCTTAGTCATATCCCCCCCTTCTACCCACCTCCCTTGAGAATGAGGGAGGGGAATTAAGACAAGGAACTAGGAACAAGAGATGGACGGAATCAATCATGAGATGACAAGAGAGAGTATGACATAGGGATGTGGCTTTATTAACTCCTCAAATTTATTACATTTATTGTTTATAAAGTAAAACAAATTTCAATTCTAATATGAAAATTGAATTTATTTTCATTCTATAAAATCTATAATTTTTTCATATGACTTCAAAAAAAAAAAAAAAAAAAAAAAAAAACTTTATTTAAATACTTATAATGAAGAAAACATGTGATAATCAAATACAATAGTAATGATGCAAGCTTACAACTAAAGTGTTTTAGTAAAGTAGAATAGAAAGGTTGCTATGTAATAAGATATTTAGTTGATAAATATGCTTTAAGATTAAAGACTATTATTATAATATATTCTTATAATAAAAAAACTAATATTGTATTCTTCTCTTGCAAAAGAAAATGAAATGTTGTAAATCTATTGATGATGAATTTTTATAATAATCTAAAAGAACAATACATTGAATATAGGAATTAAAAAAAAAAAAAAAAAAAAAAAAAAAAAAAAAAAAAAACTATTGCATTATAAATATAACTTACATTTTAATATCCTATATTGATTGAAGAAGAAATAAGTAGACAGAGCACAAGTATCATTCAAATATTCTTTGAATAAAGAAATAATAGTCAATATATTTATTAAGATGCTTCCAAAAGAAATTGTTTTTAAATTTAAAATAGAAAAATAATTTACCTATGAAAGTAGAGTATACACTGCATAATATATTTTATATGTACTATATCTTGGATTTATTCAATTATGGTTTTTGTAATATAAAACTTCAACAAGCATGAAAAAATAACTTTGAGACAATTTAGTAA
Organism: Physcomitrium patens; assembly: GCF_059467195.1. NCBI lineage: Eukaryota > Viridiplantae > Streptophyta > Bryopsida > Funariales > Funariaceae > Physcomitrium > Physcomitrium patens. The sequence goes on from NC_143421.1 coordinate 5,961,301, forward strand.
ATTCTTTTCTTTTTCTTTTGTAATATGGACTTTTTTGAAGTAATTTTGAGAAATTCAAGCAATTTGGACAAAATTTAGGTATTTTTTTGCTATATTCTAGAAAGAATAGATTAATTAACAACTATCAATATACTTAAATTCCTAAAATATAAATCATAGCAATTCAAATATAAATAAATTATTCTTGATATATTTTTATATTTTTATATTTTTTCTAAATAAAATTATTTTTTAGACTATTTCAAAGTATATACATTTTGCAACTAATAAAAAATTTTTGTAAATAATTCATTTATAATATGTTATGATTTTATTATTTCTTTTTTTCTAATTGCCAATAGAGAGTCTATTTTGATTATATTCTTGCCAATCACACTTGCTTGAACTTAGAATCCTTCTAAGCTTAATTTGAGTTGGCCCACATATCAATTATGGTTAGGATTCTTATATCTTTGTAAAGAGATTTGATTATTTAAATGAAAGACTCCTTCAAAAAATCAATTATGAAAATAAATGTCATGAGTGTTAAAATATTTAAATATGTATGTGTTATTTTTACATATGTGTTTTTTGACAATAAGTAAGGAAAAAAAATAGTATTAATAAAATCTATTTTATTATCACGGCAGTTTGCAAACATTACCAATGTTCTTTTATATTTAAAAAAATTCAATATTAAAACATTTAGCTATTTTTGTCAATCTGTATCAATCATCAATTCAAGTAGAAGTCTTCTAATATTGACATAAAAACTGACATAATATTGACTTGATTCACAACAATGGAAAAAAGGAATGTTCCAGGGACCAAATATAGTTATGAAAGTTTATTCATAACAATTTCCATTGAATTTTACATAGTGAAAGAAACTATTCTAATGCAACTCACGTCTCTGGATTTGGTAATACTTTTCCTTTATAGTGTCTAAAGCTGTTGTAATCAGAGCTGGTCTGATTATGAAAGAAGCTCGGATGCGGTGCCACACGAGCCAAGCGGTTCGAATAGATTAGTAACCTTAACTTGTATAGCTCATTCCGAAGCTCTTGCAGATAATGGCCACACAGATTCATGTGTTTTGTTAATACAATGAATGGCTTATTAACTGGTGACTGAAGGACGAAGGCCAGTCAGTTTCGTAGTCTGTGTAAGAGTGGTTGAAAAGTTTTCATGGTCGTGTTAGAAAACTGCCGTTTACAGATTGGTTGCTGCGCATGGTTGCGCTACTGTAGGGGTGGGGCCAAGAGGAGATTAAAAGTTGACTTCAAAACAGCATCAGGATTGACAGTTGGTTGGGTATTTACATTGACAGTTTCTCTTCGCCTTCTGCCCATGGAAACTAATTTTGATGCATTGAAATTTGAGCTTCCCCTCTTCGTGTGAAGGTGCTGGGACAACCCACTTTTCTATCCATGAGAAGAATGAACTTTACTACTTGGTTTCAAATTGGCCTCTACTCCTAGTGTAGAGAAGCCCCAAGCATCAAACATTTCATCTGCTTGAGTACAGAGAGGAACCCAAAGTAAGAACTATTTTCAGGACATATTTACATCACATAATTACATCAAAGCTGTTAAACCATCAGTTAATAAGAAATTCTTCGATGACTCAGTAGAGGGTGCATCACACCTCACTGGAGAAATGAAAACTAGTGTAGGCGAAAATTCATCGCTTCTCTATCTTGCCATTTCCATCAGTGTAGAGATTCGGAGTATAAATCTATCAGAAAGCAACTTGATTCACTAGGAAGCAAGTAAAGATATTAACTACTGGGAAATTCCATCAATACACATTAAACGAAGGAATGGAGAATGTTCAAAAACAAATTAACTACTTCCACCATTGTATTAATGAGATGGTTAACTTTGCAGGTACAAAAAAGAGCTCAATTGATTTCTACAAAGTTCTATAAATGGAATACTTGACCACAAGAGAAATAAACTGGTTCACATTACCTATTGGAATCAAGTACTGGCAACCTAATTAGGATCCTAATGTCTTTGATATAACAGACTTTTGCTCGTCTGACAATGATGATGGAAAAACGACCTCAAACGTAACAAAAAGGTTGCCCTTCTTGTTACTTTCAAACAATGGCATGCCTTCTCCTGGAAATTTTCTAACTTCTTTGGGTTTCGTAACTAGATTACTTCCAACATCTACTTTGTGACCATCAAGATGATCGATATTTTTTTTGAAACCCACGAGTGATTCTAAAAGTGTTAAGGTAACTGTTACATGAAGATCATTTCCCTCTCTACGAAATCGACTGTGAGGTTTAGTGCGAACAATGAACTTCAGGTCTCCAGGCTCTCCATCAATGATAGGTTCTCCATCTTCATAAAAGATAATTTCTTGGCCATCCCGCATTCCTTTCTCAATATCTACCGTTAAGAATTGGCCAACGCGCTCAAACTTCACGTTGGGGCACTCCTGACAGACCTGCTCTGTGTACTGTTGATACATCCCAGGTCCAATCTGTCGATGAACAACTTTGTTCTTGCAGTTACATCTACGCTTTCCAGAAGCGGGCTTCACCACGTTCTTATCCCTCCATACCTGAAAGTACCACCACAGTATACTTATAAGACTAATACAGTAGGCGCACAAAGTACAAAGAACCAACAAAACCACGAGAATTTACTCATATTATATGAGGAGAACTACATCCTATGCTTTGCATATCACTCACTTAGAAATCCAAATGAACCCTAACGAGAAAGCTCTAATAACTAGCTGAAGAAAGCTTGCAAAAAATACAGACAAGTTGATATAATTAACCTTCTAGTGAATTAATAGCTGCATGATAAAATATAATCACTCTAGACTACTTGTGGAAGGAGAATGTAAAATGCGCTGCTGATGGTCTCGAGAAATAATGATTTCAATCTGTCCTTGTTCCAACCACGCTAAAGAGCACTCATGAGTCTTCAGTGTTTTCGTTCATAAATGATGATCAACCGAATCGTTGGCTAACCTAGACACGTTTAATTCTCAACTTGGCGTTTACGAGACACACAGACCCGTTTGCTAGCATGCAATCCTAACCCATGTAATCGAGCGATAAAATCAGCAGGGAACACCAGCAAGCGAGGGATGCGTTCATTAACCTACGCTCCAAAATGCGAAGGACTACCTTACCCCTACAGCTCCAAGGCAGGCACGCAAGGAGCATGCTGAGCACCTTCTACGTGCTAAATGTGAATTATCAGATGAGGGTTGATTGAGGCAGGTTATCGAAATTTAGAAACTTAAACGACTAGAAGCTAGCGTAATGAAGCGTAAGAGGTGAGTGGGAAGAAAAACCGAATAGGAATGTATTCTGACCTGGTATGAATTTCCGACGTAGAGATCTTCCAGTGTGGCATATATTTCAACCAACACATCTTCTCCCTTAGGAGTTCTTTCCTCCTCTTCCTCCTCGCCGCCAAACCGAAATCCTCCCCCAAAAAATTGTGAAAAAATATCTTGACCAAATCCTCCACCACCGCGGCCACCCCCCTGTTGATGCTCTCTCAACCCTTCCTCACCGTACTGGTCATAAATCCCTCGCTTCTCTTTATCAGAAAGAACCTCATACGCATTATTTATCTCTGCAAACTTCTTAGTCGCTTCTTCATTTCCAGGATTTTTGTCAGGATGAAACTTCAAAGCCAACTTACGATACGAACGCTTAATCTGGTCGTCTGAGGCCTGCCTCGAAACTTGAAGAATGTCATAGTAACTTTTCCCAGCGGAAACTAACTCTACAACTGAAACCGAGAAAAGAAGCAAGAACACGGAAACCTTCCCGATCCACATTGGGAATTCCGATGAAGCGAAAACCTAATCGTCGCACACACCACCAAAACGAAGATAAACAGCTACAATATGTCTCCACCAGAATGTGCCCTGGAATTCGACCCTGAAACCAGTTCACCAAAACACATCGAGGACAGATCTGCACCAGAGAGGTCACAACCTCTTAACTCATCTGGATTCCAAATTTTACTCAAAAGCTTCCCAACACGCAGCGCCAGCTACAAACCAGATCGCGGAAAGGCTGACGAAATGCTCCCACCACCGCACAAAGCTCCTTACAATGCCACCTGATTGCATGGACTGGAGAGCGCGCAGCTGCAATCACAACCAAACGCTCTCGTAGTAGCTGATCGCCATAGCCTTGACAACACTCGAGCTCCGACTGAGCTTCAGTCAGTGCGCTAGGGTTCAACTCGCGGGGACAGGAATGCAGAGAACACGTTCCCAATAGTGCCCATAGTGTTCCCACTCTTCCTCGCCGTCCACGTAATCGGACCTTTTTCTTCCAATCAGGACGTGCCATGTCATTCTCATGGTTCGCCAGTTGTAGGGTAGGAATGCCCAGTCACGTATTCATCCGTTTGGATTACGTTCATCCGTTGTTTATTTCGTCCCGCACCATTTTTGTGGCGTGTGGGGGAGAGTTTGTTGGCTGGTGACAGATTCCATAGTTGATTGATGATTTCCTGATTGAACACGGTTGCCGGAATTTGGTTCCCCTGTACTAACCCTGAATGTCGATATTAATATATATATAGATTTAATGTGCGATGGTCGAATGTGTGTAGAGTATGTTGATGTCTATTCACTTGTACCATATTGAGTAGTTAATGCTCACACCAAAATTATACACTTTAATCACATGTATTCCATCAAATTTAGTAGAACTGAACGTCAATGAGCATCGTTACAAATTACCTTAATTCTCATGCAAACACACACACACACACACACACACACATATATATACATATATATATATATAAGCATTTTTTTTTTTGACATTAGCATAAAATCCAAATTGACTGATTAAAGTCTTGGAATATTGGTAGATGATCTAAGTATAGGACTTAAATTACATGGCATTTACAGTTGCACTAATTAGAAATCCTTGCCAAATACTTTTTCAAAATTTTGATAGCATGCTAGTTTTTTTCAAAGTAAGAAATACAACGACAATCAAACACAATATTATTATTTATATGATGTTTAAATGCAGAATTTTTATTGATGACTTGAATGTTGTACAATGATGAAAAATGGACTACGAAACTCCGATTTTGACAGATAACATTGTTATAGAACAACAGGTAGGTGAATATGCTTCAACTCATTAAACATAGTGAATGAACATAGTAAATATATAGATTTGTACTGCCATTTGGAAAATACGAAACATAGTAATCATATCATTCATTAACTATGTTTCATATTTTCCAAATGACAGTACAAATCCATCTTGTTGTGAAAATACTTACATGTTTGTTGCATAAGTTCTATCTCCCTGAAAAATATAAATAAAGAACATAACATAATATAACAATTCGGTGTAAAAAATACATAACTTCGATCAGCATAGATAATATCTTGTAAACAAGTCATGATTAAGATCTTTGACACAGTTGTGAATAAATCAGTCGGATCTTAATCTAACGACAAATATGAGTATTAAATGTTCAAGTTGGGCACGTGTTTACTTTCACAAATGGGTCCCGCTAGATGCTTATCACGAAGCTAAAGTTCAAGCTCCGACAACATATTCAAATAAATAAATAAATAAACACATAATTGACGCATACAATGCATGTTTACATGATGCAGCAGACACGTCGCATTCATTTCTAATTTAAATTTTTAGGCGCTCTAACGTGTCAAACTGAATCGTGAAGGAAGGCAGATCATTGAAATGATAATTACGGATTCCGCTTCTGACGCTCGCAATACCGTCGGGGAGAAGTGGTAGCAGACGAGTCAGGAGGCGACGAAAAAAGCTGCCTCATGTGAAGGCGAAGTAACGAGTGGATGCCACAGCGAAAAGAATCTCACAAATCCTGTAAGCTGGCTGCACAAGCCTCGTTGCCTCACCGAGAATTTTGTGCCGCCAGCGGAGCCCCGCACACCAAGGAGTTAGCAAGTAAAGGCTCTCACTGACGTGATGGAGCTCCTTCGCAAGCAGCCTCTCGACAACGCAAGCGCTGGACAACTTCATGGGAGTGTGTCGAAGACAAGCTTCAAGCCCTAAAAATCAGGGCGGATGACATCTGGATGAAAAACGAATGAAACCCATGTCCCAGTCGAAGTGTTGAAATCACCATGCGTCATGTCTGTAGTGCATCAATTTTACATAGTTTCAACATAAAGTTGGAATCTTGTGTGGTGAATTTATGAAAAAGGGTGTACAAGTTGTAGATCAATGGATATTGACAAATGTAAAGTTTAGATTGAAAGTGACTATGAACATATTTGATATTTTACTGTCTAACAAAAACATGTAATTTCAACATTGTTTTTGAAATATGTGTTGAAATTGCAAGTTGATATTATTATTGTTAGCAAAGTTTGTATTAATTGTATTGTTGTCAAAGCTTCCAGTAACCTATTCAAAGTAATCATATGACGTATACAAAAACATATATATTTACTCAAATTTTGCATCTTTCACTCACTTGAATGTTCTCACAAACATGTTGATTAGCGCAGAAACCACATAGATAAAAAGACGTTTTAACCAAGTTCTTAAAACATTATTTTTTTTAATGTAAGATCATTAACCACAAAATATCTCATGGTTTAAATACACATCATTGATATAAAAGACATAAAAAGTATTATTATATGCAAATTATGCACCTAGTATTCATAATTAAGAAATTTTAATGCTCACATAATCATTGGACTTCACATTAATAGAATTCATGTACCAAAAATAAAAGTCATGACACATTTTATATTACTAAAATTTTAAAAATGTAACATTTTCTATGTGCAAACATTATTTGTCAAGTCTTTTGTAATGAAACACTAATTAACTTAGTAGTGTAAATATTGGATTCAATAAATTTAATGTTACAATAAATATATTTTAATACCTTACAAATACAAACACCAACATTACTTAAAGTGTTTTGAAAGATTTAATCGACAAGAGAAGAACAAACAAATTAAAACATTAGTAGTAGATATGAAGTGCCAACATAATTGTAGGAAAAGCATTCATATCAAAGGAGACCCAAGCGAGAGCATGCAAAGATACCGTCAAAGGACCAAAATAAGGGATTCTTACACAAGTCCAAAAGTTTTATGGATGCTTTCTATTCAAGGCACTAAAAGGAGTGTTTCCCAAAAATGGATTCCCCACTTCACGTTAGCATTCAAGCTCCCACACTCTCTACTCTCGCACAACAAGGACTGTCACCTTCGTTGGATTTCTGAGAGTCGAAATTTATCAATGCAATTTATTCTCATGGCATTAGCAACATTTTGAGCCTTCAAAATCCTACGTGGGCGCAAACACTGTGGATTGGACCCCGTTCACACGCGGGCAACTTGGAGGTCTTGGAATGCATCGAACGACGAGGCTCACAGCTTTGGCGCCCCTTCGTAGAATTCCATCGGCGTGGACTCCCTGCACAAGAGCGAGAGAGAGCGAGAGACCTAGCGCTGCACTGACTGCATTGCTGAATTAGTGCCCAGAGCTTGCGAGCGCTTCTACGCAGTCGGTCGGAATCCGTGGAGATCCCTTCATTCGAACGGTGCTGCGGCGGGGAACAATCAACTCGATGTTCATTTCTCGAGAGTTGGTGTTCGTACTCGGTAGGGGTTGATTGTGTGTTTGGAGTTTCATATCCCATTTAGCGATGAGAGGATCGGAGTGGTGAGTTTTTTGAGACTTGGTGTTGCTGGAATGTCTTGAGGTTCGAGGTGAGGGGGATGAGGTGATCTGTGTTTTTATACGGTGGAGGTAAACTCTCTTTCTACTTGTATGGTGTAAGGAAGGGCGTTTCGTAGTGTTAATGGTTTGTTTTTGATTGTTTTTTGTTTTGCTTTCGAGCTTCGTGAGGAATGCACGCTTTGGTGGCATTATTTTCCGGCTGTACATGTGCCGCCTCTGTTAAGTTTGTGTCGAGGACGAGAGTGCTTTTTATTGAAATTTACTTCCTGCTTTGGAGTGGTTGTAGGGATTGTGGTGAGTGACCTGGTGATTGATTATTTCGAGCCTAGCGGAGAGCGCGATTTTTTTTTTTTTTTTTTTTTTTTTTTTTTTCGTACTTCGTGAACTTCGGATTGGAAATGGCCTGAAGCAGTGGTTTTCTCTGTCATCATATTCAGAGAGATTGAAGGCGAAATCAGTAGTTTGACTATCTAATTGGAAGAACCGAGGAAGCCACGTGTGATAAAGCACGTCTAATTAGAAAGACGCCAATATCAGCATGCTGGTGTAGGGATTGTTCGGGGTCTTGAACGAGTCGCCTTGAGCGGTAATCCTGGCAGTTTGCGAATAAAGCGAGGAGATTCACAGGTGCCACTCAATTGCCGCAATAGAAATCATGAATGTATCGTGACAAGCGTTCCTTCCGCAGCAGTCATGAGTTTCAATGCTCCAAAACGTCGTCACGGAACCTATGTACTGAACATTTTCTAAATGGATGGTCCATGTCACATGCACGTCAATTACTGGGAGTCACAATTTCTTACGGCTGGGTGGCTTGGGCTGGATTCCTCTTGTCCGTCATGAATTGCATGCTGAGTCAGATGTGGAAATTTGCAGCTGAGGGATGTCCTTACTGTACCGTATACTCTAAAAGTGTGTCATTGCTGTGGGCTGAAAAATTACAGTGCAGCGGAATAAGTATGGGCCTCTGCAACTTTAAGAACAGCAAACAATAGTGTATTAGTGAGCAGGTTGGTGCCACGGCTACATCGTGTACCTCTTTGTCTTCGAAGTGCTCTTCTTTGCAGTTTATTGCAGTAGGCATTGTCGATAGTTTTATACTTGCAGCGGATTATCTCATCAGGAGTTAAATTGATGTTGCTTATCTCCTCAATATTGTTTTACTTAAACCCCGATTTGAGAATGTGTGTTGTACTATGTGCTTGGTATCTGTTGAATCCGAGGATTCGTTTCAACTTGAACATATTTTTGTAAGTAAATCTTTGAGAGCATCGTCTTGACACTTCTTCTATTAAATTGTTGCGCAGGAGCATGGTTTAGGAGCACAACCGCAGACGCTTGGGAATAGAGCAATGGCTGGAGACGCATGGAAGCCCCACGCGGCATTGGTCTTAGTGCAGCTAAATTATGGCGGGTACCATGTAATTACAAAATTAGCGTTGAGTGTGGGGCTCAATCAACTGGTCTTCTGTGTGCTGCGAGACCTGGTTGCACTGTCGATTTTGGGGCCGCTGGCATATTATTCTGAAAAGTACGTCCAAGTTCAGAAACCTTTTGTCATCGTCGTTCTTGTAACATTTCTGGAGGAATCTTCCTCATCACACGAAAACAGTTGTCGAAGAATTTGTAATTCGAGCAAAGTTGTGTCACTTTAGCCGATAATTTGAGTGAGTCGTTAATACATCTTGCTACTGTTGTATATCACGTGCATCATTATTGGAGATGATTCTTGACGTATCTTCTATGCGAATCACAGCTGAAAGCATTTGTATAAGCGTGATCTCAGCACTGAAGTTCGAGTATTAATAGTTATCTTTGCTTCGAGCCCATTAATCGCGAATAATCGTGATTCCCCTCTTGCTCTTTTGAATTTCACAGTGATTTTAATGTTTCTTTTTGTCCCTTGCAAATGAAGGAGGGTACGACCGCCGATGTCAATCTACTTCTTATTTTCCTTCTTTTTCCTCGGGTTAACAGGGTGAGTCCACTCTTCTCAAAGCACTACCATATTTTAGTTCTTTTCGTTAAATATTGTGTTTGTGATATAATGGCGAATCTTAATGAATCAATGAGGAATTCTTTAAATCCTGTGTTCTGAGGTATGATTCTGTTTTTTTGAATTTTCAGGATCTTTGCGAATCAGTTACTTTTTACGCTGGGGCTCAACCTCACATCACCATTTTTTGCTGCTGCTACGCAGCCTCTTATTCCTGTGTTCACTTTCTTACTAGCGGTATTGCTCCGGTCAGTTGCCATCTTTGATGAATTTTTTTTTATCTTACCTTGAAAACTCGATAAAGCATGGGAAATGAGACCTCGAGGGTATGAAGCAAATATGTTCGATTGAGAGAGGGATGTTGTGTACAATGAGCATTTATTAATTCGTGGTGGTTGTAACCTTCTTCTCTTGCGATGTGCTGGTAATTGTGTTAGTCTTATTACTTGTGTTGGATATACTTAAACTATCAGTTCGGAAAATATCGCCTTGTAGATTCTTGTATGAAGTTGCAGCTTCTTATTGATCGTACGTAGAATGGCATGTTATGATTCAACAGAACAGAGACTGTGCACTGGGGACGAGCAGATGGCAGAGCAAAAGTTGGTGGAGTGATAGTGTGTGTTGCTGGTGCATTATTCATGACTCTTTGCAAGGGTCCTGTTCTTCTCGGCGATGGGTTCTCTGATTTACATCTGCAAGGGATGGCTGTTGCAGGCAAACCTGCTCCCGAACCTGTTGGATGGCTTGCAGCCGTCCTGATTGATTTGGGCATTGACCTTTGGCATATTGGTGTCCTCTGCTTGATTGGTAACAGCTTGTGCATGGCTTTGTATATTGTCTTTCAGGTACTTATCTATGTTTGGTTGCTGAAGTCTGATCTCTCAATACATTTTGTAATGTCTTTTCACGCCTCTCCGTTGCGCATTAATCTTAATCGTCACGTGCTCTTACCTTTTTAGTTGTTAAACGATGCGATATTATCATTCTAAATATTAAAGCATGCAAGGTGACGTTATTCAGTAAGATATTCAACCTTGTCCTGAGAGTTGATTTATCCCGGTAGTCGATTGTGACTTACTTAATATGAAAATGGATCAAACCTTTGAGAAGATTCGTCCTCTCTGTTGCAGGCTCCATTGCTGGCCAGCTATCCTGCTAGTCTCTCTATGACAGCGTTTTCTTATGCGTTTGGGGCATGTCTTATGTCAATGACTGGATTCTTTTTTGCCAATGAACCGGCTGACTGGAACCTCACTGGTGGAGAAACTTTCGCCGTTTTTTATGCTGCAAGTGTTTCTAACCCATCCTCCTGTATTGTGTCTATTTTTTATCAGTGTCTTCGTTACTTGTAGTGCTTTGATAATTGGAAGTGTTGGTTTAAAAATTGAGATCTGTTATTCGTGATTGGAGTAATGTGAGAGTTCACTTTCAGTAAAAATTGATGACTTCATTCAAGATTGTATGCTTTCAGGTTATTTGAACAGTAAGATAACACGTTATGTTGCTAGTATTTTGCATCGACTCTCCTCTTTATTTACTTCAATAGGTTATATTCCTCATTCTATGTTAATTCAACTGCTTGGAAATAAAGGCATTTTGTGCTTTTGCAGGGAATTGTTGCATCAGCTGTGAATTATGGACTGCTTACTTACTCAAACAAGATGGTGGGGCCATCTCTTGTTGCTCTGTATATTCCTCTCCAGCCAGTCGCTTCATCAATTCTTTCTCGAATATTTTTGGGTAGTTCGCTGTACATGGGGAGGTAAGTGCTGAGACCTTGGGAAATTTCCATGTTCTCCTATAGTTTTGTATACTTTGTCTAAATATTAAATTTCTCGTCTTGTTAATAAACACGATTTGTTGTTAAAGCGAATGCTGTCTCTGAAAGCGGGGATCTATTGTCTCATTGTCAGTGAGCTCCCGGATCACTGCACCCCTACAGAGACCCAAACAAGGGATTTAGTGTTTTGAGCTTCACAAGTTGACTTGACACTCTCATTAACGAATACTGTAGCTTGGTTTGTGAGGATTTGCGTCTTGAATTGATGAAATTCTGTTCTCAGGAAGTTCAAAGTCTTCAGTCGTTTTCTGTCATATGATTCAAACTGCAGCGATATTACATTTCTTTGGATGTTGCCCTTAACATCTTGTTTGAGTGGTATTGCAGTGTCGTTGGTGGATCACTGATCGTAGCAGGCCTTTACATTGTCATTTGGGGCCGACAAGAGACTGAAAAATACATGATTACCAGTCGCCGGTCACCAAGCACCTATCCTCTGCTTGAGGTGCTTCATCACAGAGGACCTTCTATTCCTATAGGCCCTACGTTACCTAGTGCTAGATCACGGTAGTTTGCCAATGAGTAGGAGGTTTTGAGCTCATAACTGGAACTGTGAACTTCTATTGTGAGAGTGAAGTTGGAAAATTAATTCATCTAGGTAATCTTGGATTTAAAGATATTCATATCGAAGCTCATACAATGCGTTCTCTTTGCAAATTTCCCATGGTTACTGCCAGGGTAACTTGATTTCTCTTGCATGGCAGGCTTCAATAGCTGCAGGTTTGTATTGAAAGTTGTCAGGAACTTAGAGAGGAGCTATTAAGTTTTAACTTTCATAAACTGGCCGTCTGATGTAACGCTCAGGCCATGTCTAGGTTTTCATCAACTAAACTGATGGTAAACAGCTACATGCGAAGTTCGAAGTAAGCTTGTAGATTCGTGCTTTTGCAATCGTGCTTAATGGCGCATGTTTTGAGATCCTGATTCTGTGCATGATGGCCATTATTTAATAAGCCACCCTATCGTGTAGAGACGGTCCTTTTTTCTCCATTTGGTCCCTCATCTATGCTTTGGAGTTTTTGGCCTGAAGCAAATAGATCCTTTTTCCCGTTCACTCGAAGTTGGATCAGAGTCGGAACTAGTAATGGTGATTTTATAGTCTTCCTGGAAGCCAGAAAATAATGGTCTGGTCTCTCGTGTTTAATTTAGGCTGATCTATCCTTATGGACATAGTTGATTGAGATACCCGCATATTCTCTGCATCTAGGTTCTGCAGCTGGACACTCCGGCTACTATGAAGACCCAACAGCGACGAGTTCTTTTTGTGAGAGCTGATGCTAAACTGCAGACGTCTTGATATGGACTACATTTCACTATTAGGCACTCATGATTGCCATAGCCGTGTACTGTAGACACTATCATTACTTGACAGCAGAATTAGCTCTTTAAAATGAAGTGGTACAGTGCATCCACTCGGGTGGGCGTTGTTAACTAAGAAAACAATTAGTCCTCATAAACGATATCAAGACTCCTGTCCATTTTGCTAGTGTTATTAAACAAGTTCCTGACGCTCATATTATGCATTGCATGGGTTTAATGAAAGATCTGGGATGTATTTGGATGTGGCAGTGAACGACAGGAAGTCAAATGCCCGTTTAGATGGGCAAATGTTTTGCACCATATTGGCGTGCTGGTGTATTGACTTTCTGGTGCTGCAGCTTCCTCCTCAGTGCCGGTACGAAACATTTCGATGTACACATACTGAGCTTTGTGAACCACACTTTGTTTTAGAAGATTGCAACAATGTATATCTATCTATCTATCTATCTATGTATGTGGACTGATTCTTGGAGAAAGGGTTTTTACTATTACACTGATCAGAAGCATGCAGTGCTGTTTAACTTCTAGTCTTCCTCCTTTGGGTTGGAAGAATAAATTTTGTCTTCAAAGAAATCCAAGACATAGAAGCGTGATACAAATAAGCCGACGTAGTATACATATATGTCATGGTGCGTAATCTCGTTTTGCAATACAGTAATGGGTGCTGCTGCCTGACTAACAATTTTGCACCTTCCCTTCAGAAGGTAAAATTTCAGTGACTATGATGGTTTACTTGCCACAAAACTATGAACTAGTGAGTTCATGAATGAAAATAATTAGAACATTTCTCTCGTTTTATGCCCTACGCTAAACTACTTCGCTTTGCCAACTGATGAGTCTACAGTCTAATGTACGTCTGAATGTTGCAGTGAGTTGCACTGTTACTAGGGATCACACTGCAGTTACACAAAAGAGAGATGAGAGGTAGGGGGATGTCATATTGCTGTATCGTCTGAACTGTTGAGGCTAATTTACGGGCTAATGGATAAATCCATAACCAAAAATCTTGACAAATGATATTTGCCTTCCATTACTGAATCAAATATGCATCGCTGGAGTAGCAGAAATGCCTGGTGCCGTGTCACTGACATTCACTTTTACTAGAATTGCAGAACGCATATACTGATAACAGACCCCAAAAACTATATTTGGTAAGCAGCTTGTACCGTTAACTGTTGTAGTTTCACGTTGTGCGTAAGCATTGATACAGAATCTTCAAATTTGCTTCTGGAGGGCTAGTTTGAGAACTTTTCAGATAAGCCTTCCAACAAGGTACCTTGTTTCTGAAAGCATGCTACAATTGCCATAGCACAGCCCATTCTGGTACGTCTCCACTGTTCTGAACGTTGCGTCTCTACTGAAGTTTCCATTGTACCTCGGCCTAGTTTCAGCACCATGACGAAGTTCGAAGCCTTGTACACTTCACGTCCAGAGCCTCGGAGTAATCCTTCAACACATTTGGTCTACGGAAGAAGAAGCCAATAATGCAAAGTAGATCCGCACATGTACTCGACATTCTGCATTTCCTACACACTGTACAGGCAATGTCTAACGTTCAGATCAGTTCTCTACCGTAGAAAACGAAAATCATGTTGTAGTTAATTTTAGACACCATTTCTGCGATCCCGATTGTTGCAAAATCCAGCATAGTCCACATCACTACCACATTATACAGTATACACAAGTACCCAATAAGTTCGTAAAACATGCGGATTCTCTCAGATGGTAGGTTCAAAGTTGCTCGGAAACCCACACGAAGAGGATGTCGAAAGCTATGAAGTGTTGCAGACGAGAATGCCTCGGAATCGTTATTGAGAAACAAGTTAGGTAACATCCCGTCAAAGACGTCAACTCGTCTCAACCTTTGTGCTGTTCAGCAATACCCTTCTTGTGCTCGCGCTTGTGCTTAGGCTCCCCGAACATATCCCAGAAGTTGTATCCATCTCTCTCAAAACTGCCATCACGTGACCTTGATCTCTGCGATTTCCACAACGTAATGTCAATTTCACTTCCAAAGAAGTTCCTAATCTCCAAGATACCCTTCGCCCCTTACATAAACCTAAAAATCCACGCCATGTCCACAAAACATGATCGCATCGAATCACTCTGTCATGACCGGAAAAAATAAAAAAAATTCTCAGCGCTTTCTACAACAAGCAGACCTCGTTGACAGAGCCAGCTTAACACATTAGAGACGAGGAGTGAGCAACGTAAGATGTAACCTCGATGATGGAGAAGTAAGCCACGGCGACAGTGGTCTGAAACGCAGCTAGAACAGCAAGACGCTGATACAGGGGCAGCTTGGCCATGCTGTCGGAGCTTAGCTTGACCAATCCTACCGTGATAAAATGAATCAAGCATACAATTCTGTTTCCTTCAAGGAATTTTACAACAACAAAACCCTAATTCTAGTCACCTACGCTGGAAAAGAGTAGGCGATAGTGCACACGACGGTGAGGTTCCGCGTAATTATATGTAAGGCGGTCATAGGGGTGTTGTACCTAATGCCGCTGATAGCAAGAGCTTGAGAGAGCATGACGCTTGCTCCAGACCCTCGAAACCTAAAAACTCTGCTCTCGCTTCCCTCGTGAACCTTATTTTCTTTGATGTTACTGCGGATTGGTATCAACATGGACGGCGTGGCGATGCAGAGGGCGCGCGAGTCGCTTGACACCGTGCACATGATGTCCAACCTGCTCGGCACCGGTCTGGACCGCCCGACGCTCGCCATTTTGGTTGCGCTTTGTGAGCACGGCGTTAATCCTGAAGCTCTGGCTGCCGTAGTCAAAGAGCTGCGCCGAGAGGCATCTGCACTTGCTGAGAAAGCAACTCATTGATACTGGTCGTGATGGCGCTCACGTTTCCTGATCTGAATTTCACTTTGCGCTTTCGTTTGCTCACGATTGTGCGGATAACTTAGTTGAGCCGAATGTATATGGATTGCTACAGAATGCAATCACACGGATTTTTCAGCATCGTCAAGTTTGTAAAAGCATACACTTTCTGATGAAAAGAGATTCTGCATCTGCGCTTACAAGCGGCATAGGCGGTGAGAATGACTGCAACATAATGCTGTTGTAATACTCGATGTTCCGAATCTTCAGCTTGATAATAGAAGATTTGAATTTGCAGGTTATGCTGCTGTTTTTTGTGTTTCGATGCCCGTTACAATCTTGAGCGACTCTGAGGCGATATGCTAAATGAATGCTGAGGTCCTTTAGTGTTCTCTTAGAAGCCTATTCTAAACGACAGCTTCATTTGGAGTACCTATAGCTTGAACTGTAGGATCTGTCTGTCTGTCTTATAGGAGGCTCTCGTAAAAATTGTACAGGAACATACAGATGATTCATTGGATATGACTTGTTTGTGAAGAGTTCTTCTGCATTCTCTATTTTAATATTCAAAGTTCCTTTTCACACTGCGTTTCTGCAATTTGGTGCAATTGTTGCTCGAATATGTAGCTTCTAATTCCTTCCACCTGATTGATTTGCATCATCGGTTCAATATTTATGCGTACGCTTGCATCTTTGTCGAGTAATTATATTTCTAATGTGCTTGCATACAAGCTTCCGTGCTTTGCTTTTGCAGGATGGCGTTAGCTACCTAATTTTCCTCATTACTCGTACTTGATAAGTACTTAACATTTTCATATGCTCAATTTCACATCCCAAACCCCGGCAAGAGAAGTACAGAAAATAGTTTTGCACTACTGGGTTTGATGCCATGTCAACACTGCCAAATATGCAAAGCTTTGTGGCATTGAATATAAGCTCAATATGAAATTCCAGATTACAACTACTAATCAACAGTAACTCTAACCGGTGGGAGTCCCAGGTGTTGGCATGATGTAGCGACAGTATTAGTGTGACTGGGTTGTGGCACAGAATCTCATTTGTTGATGATAACTGACGCCGTCATGGTTTCAATATAAATACGAGCACGAATCACAAGTCGCAACATCTTCATGCTGCCAGTTGTGCCGCTGATGAACAGCACACGCCTGTGTCCAGAATAGTTGGGGGCTATCATATGGACTGGGGATGTGTTGTCCCAGTCTGTGAGATAGAAAATCACTCGCGAATGGCGAGCATCGTCCTCGGTTTGTGTGGACTACGTACTTCCGACTTCCTGGATGATTGGGAAGTTTGGAATTGTGGCCGCGTGGAAGAGGTTTTCAAAGGAGTTTTGGATGAGCAGCAGCAGCTGGATGAGTGCATCAAGTCGTATGTCGCCTGCAGTATTTGCGTGTTTTCTCTGTTGTTGTTGTGCATGAGTCCGTGGAAAGTCGGAAGCATGCGGGAACAAACGTAGCGCCAGCTGAACCCGTCGAAATGCAAGAACGCGCCTCTTGCTGCTTCCAGGCTCATTTGGATCGGAGTATTCCAGGGTCAAGATTTGCATCCGAGCACTTCCGCTCGTGCGGTTCATGTTTTGTAGGGCTGTCGAGAACGGTTGAAGGCGTAAACTGGGGCGGTTGGCCTGGAAGGATCTCCAGCGGAACTTCATGAAGTGTTGGAGAGAAAGTTCTTTCCAATTCGCGATTCCCAGACTTCTACAATCTTGGATTGGCGTCGGCGTGTGCCATGT
This sequence comes from Physcomitrium patens, assembly GCF_059467195.1. Taxonomy (NCBI): domain Eukaryota; kingdom Viridiplantae; phylum Streptophyta; class Bryopsida; order Funariales; family Funariaceae; genus Physcomitrium; species Physcomitrium patens. Next base: position 5,978,737 of record NC_143421.1, read on the forward strand.
TGTCCATGTGTGTGGTACTTTTCGAGTGCGGTACTCTTCCTGTCGGAGGAATATCCACCGTGCCAATGCAGGAGGCAGTGGTAGCACGAGGTAGCGCTGCGAGGAACACTGGGGCAACTGCAGGGAGGAGAAGTCCCAAGCAACAAAGCCCCAGAACGCATGGCGCCTGGAATACACACCACGAAGCAGGCTACCCAATATAAAAAGGCACAAAAGGGTGCGCCATCGCCAAGGAATGAAGAGCAGAAAGGTGCGGCAGCTGATCTTGTGAGGAAGAAAGCATTCGGATGTGAGGGTGTGCGCAGTGTGCTGGGAGTTGTGATGAAGAAATGTGAAGCATAACGTGGATGGTCTGATTGGTTGCTAGCGCGTGCCGGTAGATGAAACATTGAGCGACACACGGAACATGCTGTGTAATATGTGGGTGTGTGTGTGTGCTCTGGATGTGGTGGTTTCATCAAGACGTCAGAAGAAGAAGAACATGCCCAGGAGATTAGGCATGCCAATGTTCAATAGGCATTTGTAGGGGATCCTGTTGCACGCAGGGCGGCAGGGGAGTGGCAATGGGGGCGGGGGGTCGAGGCAAGGAGGTGAGGGCACAGGGGAGAGGGTGACAGAAGTGCGAGGGGTGGGAGAGTGGGAGGGTGAAGGAGAAGGTTTGGGGGGAGGCGCAGGATTAGGAGCAGGAGGCAGCGAGTGATGGCAGCGGAGGGGTCGCGAAATGTCCCATAACGTGTGGGGGAAGTGAGGAGGAGGTCGGGGTATAATGAGGGCGAGGCGGGAGAGGGATGGTATACCTTTCTCGGCCTTTTGGCTAAGATCAAGTGTAGTATCTGTTCTTATCAGTTTAATATCTGATACGAGGCTCATCGAGCCTCATGATATTAATCTAATTTTTCTCGGGTGCGGGCCCATTCGGCAGCTTGCTGCCCGGGCCAGCGCGCGTCGCCTTGGTATTGCACTACCTCCTAGGCTGGCACAGCCCTCCCCCTCCATCCCCGGAGGGACCCAAATGAAATGCGAAATCGGAAGTATCGCTCAGTTGGTCAAGCTAGTGAAAGCATGTTTCTCGAAGTGCTCAGCGCTGTTTCAGCGACGTGGCTGATGCCTCATGTTGAATTGTTATGTCATGGAGAAACTCGTTTGGTGCCAAGTGCATCAGATTGATGTGAGAGGGGCTTCCCAGTCTGATCCTAGCACTGTGTTGGTGTCCAATGTGTTGGGTGTCAAAAATGCCTCCCATGTATTCAAACCAGGAGGGACCACCACCTACACCAGTTCTCATGATTGTTGCATGTCCAAATGCCAAGCAACTCTTTACTTTTACTTTTTAATTTTTTTAATTTTTTTATTGAGAAGTGTGAGTGAAGTGTGAAGGTTAGAAACATGTGGAACATTGGAATCTTTTTGAGGGCTCAAATTTTGAACTAATTGTCTTTTTTTTTCTTTTTCTTTTTTTTTTTTTTTTTTTTTTGGTTTTCATTTATAATGGAATGATGTAATATTGATTGATTTTTTATTTTTTATTTTTTTAAATGTTTAGAACCAAATTTATTAGACATAGAGAGTTTGGTTGCATTTATGTATAATATATATATGTGTGTGTGTGTGTATATATATATATATATATATATATATTATTTATTTTGTGCTTTCTAAAATAACATAAGTTAATAATAAATATTTTAAAAGCCCACACTATTATCTACAGATTTATGAAAAGTTTTAAAATCATCTAAATTTATTTCATGTTTTTAATAATCATCTATTATTATCTTACAGTCTTTGAAACCGTCCACAATTTCAATTCATATATTTTTTTAAAGTTTCATCTAAGGCTCTTGTTAGTATTTTGAAAAATTATAAAAAAATATTAATTATATTTACAAAATATTTCTTTCTAGAATTATGTAATATGTAATTTTGTGATGTTTGATTGCAAATTTTGATGATACTTTAAAGGAATTATAAAATGTTGTCAAAGATGTAAGCTTGCCCAACTTCTTTCACAATGATGTCAAGATATAGCACCTACTCGTTCTTCATGTTGTTGAATCAAGTGATCCATCACAACCAATCACTTAATTGGTTGTTTGCAAGGATTTTCATCTTTGTTAAAAAAAGAACAAGCAAAGGTGCAAATTTTTTCTATGTACTATTAAATCTTGATTAAAGTATTAGAGGACTTATTGATATCAAAATGTATGTTGAATAAAAATCAGTGTACAAGTTTGGATATTCAACTTGTGCATGTGATGAATGTAATTGACAACCTATTGAGTTTAAATATATCATTGGAAAATAATGGCTTTCATTTGTTGCATTATATTTTGTGGTAAATAAAACATACTTATTGATAGAAAATTGTGAAAATGAAAAAAACATATGAAGCATCTATTTTTCCATTGTAGCACAATGAAAGTTTTAGAGATTTTTAAAAATATGTTGTATTGTTACAATATAACAAGTGATTTTGTGACAATGCACTATTCAGAAGAATTCAAAGGCATTACACATATTATATGTAATATTGCTACATTTGATGAAGTTGACAGAAATGATGAAAGTCTCCATGAGAATTTGATATTTGGAATCTAAAATATTTGTTTTAAAAAATATGGATTTGCTAAATATCTTTTGCAAAGATCAAAAAACTTAAGTTACATTGAATATAGAGAGTTGGATACATTGAAACTTTTAAATAATATTCAAAATTAAAAAATTAGTAATTTCATAGGCAAAGGTTGTAGTGGAGTTTTTTCAAATCAAAGTGGTTTGGAATGTTGAGTACCACAAAAATAATAGAACTACCTTCAAAGAACATGTCTCCATTGAAGTGGCTATTTTCAAAAGTTTGAGTAATTTCAAGCTTGTAATTTTTACTTTTTACTTTTTTTTTTTTGCCAAAGTAAATATCAAAAAAATTGTTGAGAATTGCCCTATAAAAGAAAGAAATAAAACTTTGTATTTAGTAATAAAATAAATGGACATGACTCTAGTGCGTATGTTGAAGAAAAAAGAAATCTATAGCATATGGTTTACTCATTGATACAATGTATCAAATTACAAAAGAAATATATTATTTATATGACATAGAAATATTTTATCAGAATTTTAAGCCAAATAATTTATTTATTATTATTTAAAAAAAAAGATAAATTAAAAATAATACTTTATAATGTGTATTTATTAGTTAATTAATAGAAACAAATTAATAGAAACATGTGCTTATGAAACAAATTTATTTTCATTTGGAATAGTATGTTTAGAAATTATTTCAAGAAAAGAGTTATTTTATGGAATTTTTACATCAAAAAAATTGTTAAAAAATGGTTAGAAAAGGAAAAATACTGATGTTACTTTCAAATTGTGATGAATTGACTAAGTTGATTAAAGAAGGTTGGAGTTTCAACCCTTCACAACATCTAGACTTTGGAGATATTTGTGAGAGATTTCAAAGTATAAAGACAAAGTTTTTAATTGGATTTTATAAAAATAAAGATGTGTCTTTTAGTGCTTCAAGAAAAAAGTTCATCCAATAATGGAAAATATAAATATATATATGTAGTGACGATGAAGTGGTGAAATTTGTAGTTATTCATATTTTGTTTATTTGATTGATTGATATAGACATCAAATAGATTTAAGTGGTTGAATGGTGTGTATAAAGAAAACATGTATTTATATAATAATATTAAATGTCAACATGTATAATGGATATATTTTGGCATAACAATTGTAGTTGTTTATGTAGGTACATTTATAAAAAGATCAATTATTAGATAGAGAAGAATACTTAAACAAGTTGTTCGAACTATAAAAAATAGGTACTAATGCAATATAACTTATTGTCATGGAGACAATGAGAAAGAAAAAAATGACAAAGTTTACATATAATATTGGGAAGTGTATCTATGAGGCAAGATGTTTTTTTATACACATTCAAAATAGAAGTGATAGCTACACTATTTGTTATAACACTTTGAAAGAATTCAAGGTTGAAAAAACATCAAAGACTTTGTAAGATGTATAAGTCTTATTGAAATCATACTTGATGTCAAAGAAAAGAATCTTGGTGTTTGACAATGTTAAAGAACAAAGTGAAATTGACAATGTTGTACCTATGGATGTATTGTGTATAAGCAATAGAAGCACTTTAATTGTAATTATATAATATTAGAATTATATGATGTATTTTTCTATAAAAAGTTTAAAATTGGATATTAAAAAACTTAAAGAGATTCTAAGTCTAAAGTTGTTTATTACTCATTCTCATGGAAACCAAGTTAAATTACCTAAAGAACTTGATGATCTAAGTAGAAAAATTGTAAAAGCTTGCATTGACTGACTTTTATATTTGAAAGATATAAGTGTATTCTTGACATGACAATAGAAACTAAGCTTTACAAAGGTTAAAAAGATTAAGAAATATAGATAGAGATGAAAAAAATAGTGACCATAAGATTTGAACAATATTGAGAGTAAGCTTTAAAAAGTTAAAAATTGAAGAAAAAATCATGTTCTTAAATATTTCTTATTTTTTTATTGGTCATGTGTATCCACATGGGATGTTGAAAGAAAGAGCATTGCAAATATAAACTAAGAATGAGAGATTTATATTTGAAGCAAGATGTAGAGTATACATTGGATACATTAATTTTTATTCACTACTAAAAATAGATAAAGATAGAATAATAAGAATGCATAACCATCAACAAGAAATGGGTCAAATGATTGTTGAAATATATAATGTATATAGACATAAGAATATGAAAAATGAATATGGTACCAACTAAGAATTTTTCAACAAAAGTACTTAACTTAACTCATGTATAATTAATATGCATAAAATTAAAAATAGTAATAAATATTTTATATCTAATGATTATAGCTATGATGTTATATCATTATTTTGTAAATTGATATGATAGTACATAGGTAATTATAAAATATCTTATGTTCATATTAAATATTTATTGATATTAGATTAAATATATATATATATATATATATATATGAGTTGAAAATTTGAAATTGGTTTTATTTTATTATTTAATAGTTAGAAGGTCTATATTACAATGAAAAGAAGAATATCATATAAAATAATATTAGAAATATAGATTATTCTTTGTGAAGACTATTGAACTAAAAATTAAGAAAAATACATGAAAAGATGATATAAAAATATGGAATATATTATTATTATTAAGATGGTTATGCCAACTAAAACCACTTTTGTTATGTATAAATTTGCCAAAAACTATGTATAATGATATTATGGACATATTCTGTTAAAATCTTTAACAAAAAAGCTTTAAAAAGAAATAATTATTATTACATAATTGAAGAATTGGAAGCTTATAAAATATTTCTAAATTTATTATTTGTAATAAATGAATTAAAAGAATTTAATTTGTAGGATTTTTTAATTTTAGAAATATTACCAAAAGAGTTTATAATTTAACATTATTAAAGATCTTAATTCCAAAAGAATATAAAATAATAAAGGTACTATCATAAACAAACAAAAAACTTAATTTTTATGCAATGGTTTAGCATTGAATAATGCTTTAACTTGACATCATTACCAAAGGCATTGGACAACCTTACATCTTTGTCAACACTTGAAATGAGTCAGTGCAATAACTTAGTATTATTGCCAAAGGAGTTGAATTGAATTATACATCATTGTTGAAGGAATTTTACATCATTAGTGAAGGAATTGGACCACCTTATAAAGCTAACAAGATTCAATATAAGTAGATGGAAGAACTTAATATCTATGTCAAAAAAGTGTGACAATTTTACATCATTACAAATACTTGATAAAAATTATTACAAAAACTTTCAATCATCCAAAAAAAAATAAAGAAATCCTACATCTTTGACAATATTCTATATAAATTGGTGTAAAAATTTGACATCATTGCTAAAGAAGTTGGACAAAGTTAAATCATTGACAACATGAAGAACGAGTAGGTGCTATATCTTGACATCATTGTGAAAGAAGTTGGACAAGCTTACATCTTTGACAACATTTTATAATTCCTTTAAAGTATCATCAAAATTTGCAATCAAACATCACAAAATTACATATTACATAATTCTAGAAAGAAATATTTTGTAAATATAATTAATATTTTTTTATAATTTTTCAAAATACTAACAAGAGCCTTAGATGAAACTTTAAAAAAATATATGAATTGAAATTGTGGACGGTTTCAAAGACTGTAAGATAATAATAGATGATTATTAAAAACATGAAATAAATTTAGATGATTTTAAAACTTTTCATAAATCTGTAGATAATAGTGTGGGCTTTTAAAATATTTATTATTAACTTATGTTATTTTAGAAAGCACAAAATAAATAATATATATATATATATATATATATATATATACACACACACACACATATATATATTATACATAAATGCAACCAAACTCTCTATGTCTAATAAATTTGGTTCTAAACATTTAAAAAAATAAAAAATAAAAAATCAATCAATATTACATCATTCCATTATAAATGAAAACCAAAAAAAAAAAAAAAAAAAAAAGAAAAAGAAAAAAAAAGACAATTAGTTCAAAATTTGAGCCCTCAAAAAGATTCCAATGTTCCACATGTTTCTAACCTTCACACTTCACTCACACTTCTCAATAAAAAAATTAAAAAAATTAAAAAGTAAAAGTAAAGAGTTGCTTGGCATTTGGACATGCAACAATCATGAGAACTGGTGTAGGTGGTGGTCCCTCCTGGTTTGAATACATGGGAGGCATTTTTGACACCCAACACATTGGACACCAACACAGTGCTAGGATCAGACTGGGAAGCCCCTCTCACATCAATCTGATGCACTTGGCACCAAACGAGTTTCTCCATGACATAACAATTCAACATGAGGCATCAGCCACGTCGCTGAAACAGCGCTGAGCACTTCGAGAAACATGCTTTCACTAGCTTGACCAACTGAGCGATACTTCCGATTTCGCATTTCATTTGGGTCCCTCCGGGGATGGAGGGGGAGGGCTGTGCCAGCCTAGGAGGTAGTGCAATACCAAGGCGACGCGCGCTGGCCCGGGCAGCAAGCTGCCGAATGGGCCCGCACCCGAGAAAAATTAGATTAATATCATGAGGCTCGATGAGCCTCGTATCAGATATTAAACTGATAAGAACAGATACTACACTTGATCTTAGCCAAAAGGCCGAGAAAGGTATACCATCCCTCTCCCGCCTCGCCCTCATTATACCCCGACCTCCTCCTCACTTCCCCCACACGTTATGGGACATTTCGCGACCCCTCCGCTGCCATCACTCGCTGCCTCCTGCTCCTAATCCTGCGCCTCCCCCCAAACCTTCTCCTTCACCCTCCCACTCTCCCACCCCTCGCACTTCTGTCACCCTCTCCCCTGTGCCCTCACCTCCTTGCCTCGACCCCCCGCCCCCATTGCCACTCCCCTGCCGCCCTGCGTGCAACAGGATCCCCTACAAATGCCTATTGAACATTGGCATGCCTAATCTCCTGGGCATGTTCTTCTTCTTCTGACGTCTTGATGAAACCACCACATCCAGAGCACACACACACACCCACATATTACACAGCATGTTCCGTGTGTCGCTCAATGTTTCATCTACCGGCACGCGCTAGCAACCAATCAGACCATCCACGTTATGCTTCACATTTCTTCATCACAACTCCCAGCACACTGCGCACACCCTCACATCCGAATGCTTTCTTCCTCACAAGATCAGCTGCCGCACCTTTCTGCTCTTCATTCCTTGGCGATGGCGCACCCTTTTGTGCCTTTTTATATTGGGTAGCCTGCTTCGTGGTGTGTATTCCAGGCGCCATGCGTTCTGGGGCTTTGTTGCTTGGGACTTCTCCTCCCTGCAGTTGCCCCAGTGTTCCTCGCAGCGCTACCTCGTGCTACCACTGCCTCCTGCATTGGCACGGTGGATATTCCTCCGACAGGAAGAGTACCGCACTCGAAAAGTACCACACACATGGACAACATGGCACACGCCGACGCCAATCCAAGATTGTAGAAGTCTGGGAATCGCGAATTGGAAAGAACTTTCTCTCCAACACTTCATGAAGTTCCGCTGGAGATCCTTCCAGGCCAACCGCCCCAGTTTACGCCTTCAACCGTTCTCGACAGCCCTACAAAACATGAACCGCACGAGCGGAAGTGCTCGGATGCAAATCTTGACCCTGGAATACTCCGATCCAAATGAGCCTGGAAGCAGCAAGAGGCGCGTTCTTGCATTTCGACGGGTTCAGCTGGCGCTACGTTTGTTCCCGCATGCTTCCGACTTTCCACGGACTCATGCACAACAACAACAGAGAAAACACGCAAATACTGCAGGCGACATACGACTTGATGCACTCATCCAGCTGCTGCTGCTCATCCAAAACTCCTTTGAAAACCTCTTCCACGCGGCCACAATTCCAAACTTCCCAATCATCCAGGAAGTCGGAAGTACGTAGTCCACACAAACCGAGGACGATGCTCGCCATTCGCGAGTGATTTTCTATCTCACAGACTGGGACAACACATCCCCAGTCCATATGATAGCCCCCAACTATTCTGGACACAGGCGTGTGCTGTTCATCAGCGGCACAACTGGCAGCATGAAGATGTTGCGACTTGTGATTCGTGCTCGTATTTATATTGAAACCATGACGGCTCGTTTGAGTAACTTTTTATGGTTTTAAGTTATTGAAGATTTGAGATTTGGCATATCATGGCGGAATATGTGTAGCATGCGTGTTGTGGTTTCTCTTAGAAATTAAGGGGTCGTTGGATTCATTCTTGAGCTAAGAGTCACTGGTGTAATAAACATGTGGGTTTATTCGAACATCGTAGTTTTTTTTTTTATTTTTTTGGGGATTTTCTGAATACTCTAAGTACGGAAAGTTAAGAATTCAGGTTAAGTTTGAGTGATTTGATTTGTAACTTGTCTTTGATTACCTTGCAAAGTCATAATTTATTAAAGGATGGATAAATTCTCAAATTTAGAGTAGATTCATAATGAGATTATGAAGTGTCGTACAGTTTAGTATGGGAAATTACTCTGTAAGTTTTATTAGCTCGATATTGTTTTAGAATATGTGGATTCATTTAAATGCAATGTATTGTATTACAATTTTTTTTTTTTAATTATAATGGAATATTTCTTCTTGAAAGTCGTTATTTATTTTATTTGTATATTTTTTATTAGATTATTTTGGATATTTCACTTTGCGACGTGACTATTTATTGTTTGTATTTTTTCTTTGTTGTAATGTTAATAAAGAAGATTGTGTTGTTTAAAACCAAACTTTCAAGACGTTGTTATGTAATAAAAAAATCAGTTGTAAGACATAATTGCATGTTTCAAGAAATATAATCAAATGATAGGAACTTTTTTGAATGATTCAAACGAAACCATTGTTTGTGCTAAGCAACTGTCTAATGCTACTATAAAGAATCAGTGACGTTCAATTATAAGTTTTTCAAAAGATTGTTTTATTGCTACATGTATTTTTTTTTTTAAAAATTATATGGTTACCAAAATAATTAGTTGTTCCTAAAATTTAGACTGTTTTACTTTACTACGTGTGCATGGAATTCAAAAATTGAACAAGTGCTTTATTTATTTAACAAAATCAGAACCAAAATAATAGTATGAAGAAAACTAACTGAAATTAAAATTAGACTCGTTGAAAAGTTTTTATTAAGATGTATAAAATTTTACTTTCCAAATGTTCATTAGTAATTTTTTTTAATGATAAATGATTTTCTAATATTAAAATTTTTAAAAATAAGAAATAAAATCTATACAATTAAAACTCTTTAGAAACAGTTTAATTGTTTTTTCTCTAGAGTTATTAAAGAATTTGTTGTTACGAATTTCCAAGTCATGTAAAAGAATTGTTTATTATTATTATTATTATTATTATTATTATTATAATAATAAAATTCTACTTAGAAAATCTTTTTAGGAATTAACCATTTTTTATTTTTTATTTTTTTAATCAACAACCGAAGTGGGTTTTGTTAGTGGAAATTAGTTTTATGAAGTTAAATGTATACCAGGAATCATATGTGTAGAATTTGGTCTCATTTAAAAAAAAAAACTTCTTTCATGTCAGAGATTTTGCAAAGCATTAAGTATTTTTTTAAAATTAAACTTTGTATACTTTTCATACATATTTTTCTATATTTTAAAGAATTACTGATTTATACATTTGAATGTTTTGAATATCTTTAGAGAATAGTTAGAATCATAGCAGGAAAAAAATAATGTGGTTTTTTAATATTTGTATAATAATAGTATGCAATCAATAAAAATAATTTAAATTTATTAAGAAAACATGATTAAATACCAAATTAATTTTCTGAGCATAGTCAAAGTTTGTTTATAAAATTTTTAAAAATGATGTTGTGCTAAACATAGACAATCTGAAAAAATTATGGTAACGTACGTAATAGAAAATAATGTGTAAGAAGTTTTTTCACAAGTCTCTTCTGTCAATTTAACCTGTTTATTTATTTTCTACAAAATAGTCACTTAAGACCCTTAGAGCTAATTCTACAGATTGTCAATTACCACAATACAAAGAAAAATTTATTTGTTGTTTTGAATTCTAACTTCTTATAGAAACTTTATTAAGAGTAAAAAAATTAAATTAAATTAAATTAATAAAATACTTGAAAAAATTGAATAAACTAGGAAAAAATATGTTGTTTTAAGATGACTGTTATGGTAGAATAGTAAAAACATAATAATAATAATAATAATAATAATAATCATATCCTCTAATAATCAATAAAAAATTTAAAACTCTTACAACTTTAATTCTTTTTGTACAGTTCTCAACCGTACTGTGGTTATTCATGTATTGTATTATTGTTGAAATAAACAAGATGAGGTCTTAAACTATTTAGTTATTAGATTTATTTTTATAAAACAGGTTTAGGTTAATCGATTTGATTAGAAACTTGGGTCGAATTTTAAAAGAAGATAAATTTCCACTTGTAAAAAAATCAACATGTCCCACAATATAATAAACTACCTTTAATCATGTATACAATAAGTAAAAAGAATAAATTTTATAGATTAAAATCAAGTGTAACTGAAGTCTCAAAACAATTTAATCATATATATATATATATATATATATATATATAGAAAATACTATGTACACCTAAATCCTATATATATATATAACCAAAGTTATGTGTTCAAATTATAACCAATTTATTTTTTTAAAAAATAAATCATAATAATCTGATTTAATTTAATTGGTCATTGTATATTATGAGAAAAAATATTTTTTATATCTTTTTTAATTTTTCCTATTTCATATCTATATTTTTTTCTAATAAATAAACATAGCATATATTTAATTATATAACGTACTGGATTATAAAACTATGTAGATAGAAACTAATATGATAAGTATGAATTTCAAAAAAATATTTGTAGACATAATATAGTGTATTTTATTATTGAATATATCATATATTGGCAAAAAGTACCCACAATGCTCTATAACTGAGTATGCTGAATATAGATAGAAAATATAAATGATTATTCTACCAATTCCTATCAATTCATAACAAATATCACTGCATCATGCACACAACTCTTAAAATAATGAAAACAGAAAAAAAATAAAAAATAAAATGAATAAACCAAATCTGACATCTTAAACGATAATCATCACTTTGCCTTGGGGACATTGATAGAAATAATCTGGTGTATTTTATAATTGAACATATTGCTTGTCGGTAGAAAATACCCAGTATTCTTTATATTAAAAAAATATTGTTTACTGGCAGATATCATAAGTGATAAGTCTACTGATTTCTACAATTATATAACAGGTAGCACTGCATCTGATATTCATTTTTTTACAATAAAATAAAAAAACACAAGCAAATGCGAATTTGGGGACGGAAGGGGCACGAAGCTCCGGTTCCGTTATTTTTGAAGGCTCTGGAGCCGCGTCGCAGTTTAATTCCCAGCAACGTCTTCGTCGTCGTCGAGGGCGCGATGCCGTCGTTTTTCTCCGTTTTAATCTTCGTCCACTCGTGTGGAATTCTACCAGGGTAATGAGCGTCGTGTTATTACAATTGTCACAATTTATCTGCGGCCGAGGAGTGTTGACAACAGTGGGTGGCAGAAGAATCGAACCACTTGGCAGAATCCGCATCCGCGTCTGTGTGGATCTTGCCATTTATTGGTACTTGCTGAGTCGGGCCCGACGCCTTTCCAGTGTCCTCTTGCCTGGACAGATTCCGTCCCACAGGTGATCGAAGGAGCATCCACTGCGGATTGGAGGATGGCGTGCGGGCCAACTGCAGGGATGCGTGACGTCTCACGCATACAATAAATACTGGTTCTCCACTAGTTGAAAGATTCAAATCCTTGCATTGTGTGATGCTGTCTTTTTCTCTGGAGCAGACGGCGTGAAGTCTGTGTCCTTTCGTACTTATTCTCCCGATGTACAAGGAGAAATTCTTTAGAGGAGGTTTAACGCTCGCTAGCACATGTTACTCTGATTCCCGTTGCGATGCTTGGAGATAGTGCATTGATTAAATAGTCAAGCAGCGTTTCCGCGGGATTACTAACAGGTAATCTCCATGGTCTCGTCCTGCCGTGCTTAGAAGAAGTCTTGCTTCGCTACGAGTGGTCATTGCATCATCTGACTCATATAGCATAATACGCGTAACATATCAAAGTTTTTCTAATTCGATGGCTCAGCAAGGAGCGTTGGTTGTTTAAAGAATGGAACTCGGTGAAGCCATCAATTCTCCAGTCGTGAGGCAAACGTTGACGATTTTTACAAGTGTGACCTGTGTGTCCTCCATGGCTCTTTCGTTTTATCGATAAATGGCAAAGGCAGATGAGCAGAGGATACACGCAAAACGTGTGGACAATGCAGGTCCAATGTCGTTGTCCGAGCAAGGTATCTGCCCAGTAAGGATTTCCAAAGCTCATATCCTCTTTGCTGACTTGCTTCGTGTCTGGTATACTTGATGCAGTGGAATGCCATCATCCTGCAATGAAGCACCTCACTGGTAGCTTTCCATCCGATCGGTATGTCAGACGACACAGACCATTTTGGGTCCAAATTATCCAGGTAATTTCGGCTCATGGGAGGGCTCGCGTGCGAAACCATGCACTGGATAAGAATTTCTAGCCGACCAGATTCAGAGGAATCTTATAACGGCGATACGTGGAAGATTCAGAAGCTTGGTAAAAAAGCAGATGCGAATCAACATGGTTTCAACACGGCAATAGGGGTAGTTGTTTGATTTTCTTTTGCATTTCGTCTTATTCTTCCTTGATTATTGTTATTGATCCATTTTTCGCAAGGCAAGGCCCACGCCTAAACACCAAGCTGAATATATTTTTAGTTTCAAACCATCTTTAGTGGTAGGAAGTTGTCGACGCTCATTTTCAAGTGTCTCGACTGAATTTTTCCACCCTAAACAACACTAATTATTTGACTACTGTTTTCGATGACCAATTTCCAGCAAATGCGCTTATGAGTAACAGTTTGAGCTCGCGCATGCCATTAATGGCCGACGAAGTCCGACCTTTAAATCCAGATCTAGCCAGTTTAAGCCTAAATTTGTCATCTCAAACTCGAGTTGGACATTAGTATGAATCAGAGCAAATACCTCGAAGAGAACCGTCAGACGATATTGAAATCGAGGATCTTAGCGGTTCTGCTAAAATTTCTCTCCGGAACTGGCTCTGATAAAAACGAGGTGTCAGTGACGCACCCAGTACACCATATGGGCCCCACCTTCAATAGAAGCTTGAAAAACACATCTGCGAAGTACGTAAACAATGGCACCTGTTTAAATCCGAAGTGTCCACGCATGAACTGCATCAAGCTGTTCAAGTTTTACTTGGAATATAATTGGATTGTTGTGGCTTCGTTCTAAGCCGCCTCTTGGTCAAGATTTACATTGCCTCTCCTAGGATCCACCACTGTATTCTTGCATCTAGTTGACTGGTTACCACGGGAGAATTGGTATATTCTTACTTGGCTCCAATCTCGATATTCCTTCAAGGTCTCGGAGTACCATTCCTGCTTTTGTGACATGACACTGTAACCTCATATATTGCAGCTCAAGCGGTACAGTCTTGCTCCCTGCTCATCTTTTCTGTCTGTCTGTTTATCTGGTTTGAAGGCACGTAGTAATTACTTTGTTTGCACCTTGACAAGGACCTCGGCTCTGACAATTGTAACGCGTGTTAGGTCAGTGGCCATCATCGGGTATTTGTGCTCAGTTTGTATGAATCGGGTTTTTAAGGTGTATGCGCACGGTTTTTCCCTAGGACGAGAGGCCACCGTAATGTGTGTTTCTTCCCGCTTGATGGGGTCGTCTTCTTCAGTACGTATTTCGTTTGAAAATGCCGTTCTGTGCGTGAGAATCTCTGTGCTATTACGTTCTGTAGGGAGAATAATCTGAGCTTTCTAGCGCGATGTGGGGTTTTGCGTCTGTGAGACATTGATTTGCAGCAGATTAATTTTTACTTTTAGACTTAAGTTCCTTAAAAGCGACACAACTGCAAGCCTAGCTGGCTCGCACAAGTCTAGTGCACTCTTTCACAGTTTGATTCACCGTCGCACGAAATCCTAGGGTATCTATGTCATTCTGGAGTGGTCCGATTCTACCTCAGGAATACTCAGCTCCTTCGGTGATAGAAGATAAAATTAGGCATTGTTACAGATTCTACAAATTGGGTCGCCTGCGCTTCGTCTCCGTCACTGGTGTTTCAAAACTAAACTCTCTTCTCGGGGTCAAGCTACGTAGTTTCCCACTATTTTGAGACCTAGTATTTGCATAGGGCAATTCAGGGGACGTTGCAACTGGCGCGATAGACCCTCGGAGAAGGAAGAGCGCCGCCATGACAGCAGAGGTGGATCCTACAGAAGTACAGAATGCAGCCGCTGTACAGGTGCAAAAGGCGTACCGAGGGTACCGAGCTCGGCGCAAGCTTGCAGATGCGGCAGTCATGTCCAAAGCGTTTGGCTGGTATGCCTCCACAACTTAAATCCTCCGGCAATGTAGCTTAACCTTAAGCTGCTTGAGTTTCTGTTAAATGTCTCTTGTGACCTCCGTAGTGACAACCCTATTCATTTATGAATTTCAGCTCTTCTAAAAATCTATTGCCACTGAGAATGTTGCATTTGTGGTGTCTGGTGACAAAGTGAAATGAATCAGAGTGATGCTATTGTAAGCATACATGGCTTTTTGGTTCGCTTTCCATGTTTTGACGAGATTGGTACTGCGTAGAAACAGGTGGAATATTGTCGATTCTGTGGTTCTGCAAGAGCACACTCAACAGTATTACGCACACAGTAAATCTTGGAATGCTATTGACCATTGGAAACGCCTGAAACGAAAGGCCTCAAAGGTGAGCATTTTATTCAACACTTTCGACAATAACTAAAAATGAAAATAACTTAATTCAAAAATTGTGAAAGGCAGGTCCTTTTTTAATTAGCAGAGTGCTGTTGTTTTAACCTGGGAATGCAGTGAGCGTCAGAAATGTGTTTCACTCCTGGTCTGTAGTTGTGTTCAAGTTGAGAGTTTAACAATAGGCATCTGCTGGTGAGTTGCAGGTTGGAAAAGGATTGTCGAAAGACAACAAAGCTCTCAAGCTTGCTCTACAACATTGGTTGGAAGCTGTAAGACATTCGTTCTTTCCTTCTTGCTAAGTTTATTAATAGAGTAACCAGAAGTCAGCATCAGTCCATTGTCTTCCTTAAGCGTGTTGCTTCTTATCACTTTCAAACCCACTTACCCACCTTTTTCTTATGCCTGATATGTCCAGTTGAGGCCAGAGCTATTTTTCATGTATTGATTTTCATCTTGGCTTCCCCATCATGTAGTTGAAAGGTTGAAGGTTTGTATGACTGATAACACGCAGGTGGACGCAAGACACAGATATGGACACAACTTGCACGCGTACTACCTCCACTGGATTGCAAAAGAAACCGCTGAGCCTTTTTTCTATTGGTACGTTTTACTCGTGTTTTATTTTATTCCATTCAAAAGAGGTTGTGGCTTGTAAAACGGATGTTGATTAGGACACTCTTTCATTCGTTATTGTGGCAGGTTGGACCTTGGAGGGGGCAGGCAGATTGAATTACCCAAGTGCTCGAGAGCCATTCTCCAACAGCAACAGATTAAGTATTTAAGTCCTGTAATGTGCTCTTTCTCCTCGGATGTGATATTGAGATTAATTCATGCATTATCATCGTGTGGAACCTCCCAACCCCCATGTTAGACCTACTGCAATAGAATCCTCTCAAGCTAAATCAGGCATATTAATAATTCGGTATGACTAACAAACTCTTGTGAATGAAATTCTCAGGAGCAGAGAAAGCATTATGAGGTGGTGATTTACTGCGGCAAATTGTTTTATACAGCTTCAGGAGAGCTTGTGCACACTCCCGACGGGGACCGTTGGATTTTCGTTATGAGCCCTCAAGGAAAGCTCTACATTGGCAAGAAGAAGAAAGGTGTTTTTCAGCACTCAAGCTTCTTAGCAGGAGGCGCCACGACTGCTGCCGGCCGCCTTGTCGTCAATCACGGAGTCTTAAAGGTAGGACCGTTCGCTTGAAACAGGATGCTTTTTTCATTGCCAAATAAAGTAGATACTAGATTGGCCGATTCGTCTCAATCTGATATTTGAAGAGTTTTAATTTTGTGACTGTTTAGAGATAGACAGGTTAACATGGATAGCCATGTTCGTACTTCCTATTTGATATAATAACTGGAATCTTCAGCATTTAAATTTCAGTCGGTTTAAGCTTGTTTGTGCTTATGAAATTGATGACATTGTAAAGTTTGAGGAGTTTCGAATCTTGATTTAGGAGTTGGAGGATTCTGATATGTGACGAATTGCATCTAACTGATTTTTTTTGCCTTGGTAATAGCTGATGGAAGCTCACAGTGGGCATTACCGGCCGAGCCCAGAGAATTTTGAGGCGCTTGTTAGGAAATTGATTGCTAGTGGGGCTGATTTGTCCTTGGCTAAGGTAATGCTAATAAGATAGCTTTCGTGTGTCGTTATACTTCTTACCACTTCACTTTGTGGATATCAAATGATTAATCAACTGAACGTTTTGATCAGGTGAAATTGGTGTCGGATGATTTAGTAGAAAAGAAGGAAGGCAATAAATTGGCAGGAGAAGTGCGGGAAGTCATTGAAGAAGTTAGTGCAGATGAGCATGTTTCAGTGAAAGTTGAAAACCAAAGTCTAGTGTCAATGGATAGCGGGTTCAATGAATCGAGTGAATACCTCGTCACTAATTTGACTTTTCCACAAGAAGATATTAATGCTGCAAAGAAAAAGCTGGAACATCCAGAGGGAGAGGTGGTAGTGAAGGAGAAAGTGAAGAGTGAAGGCCAAGGATCCTTAGGCTTTTCGAGAAATGGGAGCCTGGCAAAGTTGCAGCGTGATGAGCGTTGCCAAGCACTGGATAAGTATGTCATGCAGTCTGCTGCTCCTGTGATGGCATTCTAACTGCTGTCACTGTTGTATCTGGGTCATTTCATCTTGTTATTGATGGTATTGGATTCGTGGAAACTTTTACAAAGCCACTTCCGAATATCTGATAATTGAGCACTAGGTAGGAAGCGAGAGGTTAAAAATGTGAGTAAATGTAAAGAGTGTAGTTCGTAAATGTAAAGCCAGTGAAAATGGAAGTAAGCATGTTACCAAACATAACCAAGTAAACTTTGGTAGACATTTGTGTTGTGGATGGAACATTTTCAGTAGTGCATTTATTGTGAAATATGCATATATATCATACTGTGAACAGTACATAAGACAGTGAATTTTTTTGTCCACCAATGTTAACTACGGAACGATCGCAAAAGAATTTTCCACACATGTAGACAATATGTTTTTCTCCAAACTATAAACACACACCAAGACCAACTCTCGGTCCACCAGAATATATATTGATGAATTGTTATGTCCTCTCGTGCGGTAAATAATATTAATGAAAGATAGAAATACAATAGTTAATGTAACCAAATACACCGCAAGTAGAAAGCAATTCGCATCCAATATTATTAAAAGATTTTCAATCTGTACAACATCAGCAATCTACCAGAGCATTTGGTAGTTGCGCTCAAAAATTCAACTGCCTCATCTACAATTCTATTTACAGTGGTGCAATGTCCAGTTGTGCATTTCCCCAGCTGCACGTTGCACACCATACATCAGTAATGTACACAAGAAAACTCCACTACCAGTAATTACAAGGAAACTTGTCATAAAACCCTGATTATGCACAAGTTATGTGTATCGATGTAGACATACACCAAGCAGGGTTCTATTATTCCAACATCCGCCAGAGTCTTGCAGAGATGGAGATACTGGGACACACGTCCAGCTTTCTGTAAAGAGCGAAGGACTGCCAGCATGACGTGAAAATCAGGACGTAATCCCTTGGTTAGCATCAAGAGCAGTGCTTCTGAGGCCTCTTGAAAATTCCCCCCTTTCAGAAACCCACCGATTAAGACGGTGTACGTTTTCTTCACTGGCATAAGACCCAGAGCCTCCATTCTGCACCCGCCCACATCTCCGAATATCTTAGTCTTTGAAAAGTTTCGTTTTGTACAAAGCACATGTATTCGATGATTTCATGACTACATACACACTAGAATTAAACTGACCAAAATAGTCTAACAACACAACCAACGAATTGCTCTAGGGTGGAAGAGTGTCAGCTTCCCACCTGCTTAGAACACGAAAGGCAGCCTCTCGATGGTTTCCAAATCCACACACGCCGACTACAGTGTTATACATTTCGACTGGTGGCTCCCGTCCTGAAAATTTCATCTGCCAGAGGGCCCGCTCTGCAGCTAAGCCGTTTCCTGCGATGCAATACATAGCCAGCAGCCGTTCGTAGATAACTGGCAATTTATCAGGGGTCCCTATCTTCTCGGCCCACAGGACAATTTCTTCCGCCTGCAAATGGAGAAGGTATTCATAGGTAGCAAACGCTTCCTTTTCGTGTTTCTCCAGCTCCTGCAGTTGACCATTCTGAACGAGCATCCTCACTTCCCGTTGAACCTTCGTGAACTGCATCCAAAAGAAAAAAAAATTAGAACACTAGTATCTACCACTGTGGCTGCAAATGATTACTCGAATAACAGTTATTCCTTGAGGGACGAATAACCAACCTGCTCCTGCTCCTTGACTGCAGCAAGTAGTGCGGCGCTGTAAGAAGAAATACGAAGCTCCAACCCACATCCGTGCAAGGTACGCACCAACTCGATAGCCTCCTTTTGTTCTCCTGCTTTGACCATCTTTATGAGTAGGAAAGCCAGGGGATCTTCAGCATCGCTTTCCACCCCTGTTTCCAGCATTTGCTTAACAAAACACAATGCTTTGTCCTTCCTACCCTTGTCCCAGTAAGAAGAAATGATGGTTTGTATGATGTGAAACTCTGGCTTCAAACCCACGCAGTACATATCCTGCGCTACGCTTCACTTCATCAGAATAAACCTTGTTTCTATAACAAGTGAAGCAGAAGGGAATTGAAAACGAAAGCTACTACGTCCTAAATCCTGAACCAGCAGCAGATACAGAGCCTTGAATCCTAAAAGAACTACATGACTTACAAAACTGAAGTACATTTTAGTCCTAACTTTGCAAACGCCGATTGCAAAATTGATGCAAATAATAGCTGACCTGCAACAGGCTTTTCACCTCCTCCACAGACTGTTCGCCTTCAACTAATTTCATGACCCATTCGTACATAATAGCCATCATCAATTTTTGCGTCTCGTCTCCTACACGATTCTCCTTTTGCATCCACTCGTAGACCTCAAGTGCACACCAAGAATCTCGACCGTCCTGGGCAAAATATGTGAGCACTAGCTCCAAATCCTTAGCAGACAATCTTTCTTGCATACCACCCAGTACCTCTGCTGGCTCCCTAACCATAATTTCCAGCTCAAAAATGGCTTCCTTAAAAGGCTCTTCAAACTTATGTTCAGCTGCATCACAACCTCCTCGATCATCTCGGGAGCAACGAATTCCAGGTTTTTTCTTACAGCAAGAAGAAGAAACCCCATATCTCGGAACCCAATTGTTTCTAGTCGACGAAATATTTACACAAAATTCTGTCTTCTTCGGTATCACATGCCAGTGCTTTACCACCCTTGCACTCTTGATTGCTGACACTACAGTAGTGAGAGTTGCACTTTTTTCATAATTTTGAGGACACAGTCGCAGAGGTGAGCCATGAAGTGCTATTGGATGAACTGCACATAGAGCCATGATCCGTAGACGTCTTTCTATATCTACAACGCTCCAATGCCGTCGCAGGATCTCCTTGCTGTGATGGCAAATGATATCTGTATTCAAGAGAAGTAATGCAGATTCAACAGACCGCAACCAACGAAAAAGCCTGAAATGTGAATGCAAAATTGAAAACACACATTAACCTAAAACTTGACTTGAGTTATCGGGTGCACTGACGAATCAACAGGGTTACTGAAGTCTTTATTTTGTTTCAACGTCCACTTCGCCCATCCATTAATCAGGTGAGCATAAATACCGACATTAAATACAAAGACGCTGTGCAGCAATTCCTTCCAAATTATGCAGTAGAATTAAACCATGAAAAACCGGATGGGGGCAAGATCTTCACGCAAAACACAGGCTTAAAACAGAAATCCACAATCAAATTCGCGATTACTTAAAATCCTTGCAATTTAGGAGCACCATATGGTCCACATCACGATAATAACAACCAGATGACAAACTCACTCAGAGAATTCTAATTTGAAGCATGTACATCAGATTCGCTCGCAAGAATGGCAGTAACTCAATCTTAATCTACACACATGTGAAAAGAGATGAGAATCACAAGGCAAGACCTTACACCGAAATGCGACCGACAAAAACAACACTCAGAGAACAACGGAGAACCTAGGCAAAAGGGATCACCTTCAAGTCGACTAATATTTCACAAAGGAACAATCACGAGCCCAAAATTGGTTACTGAGAAGAGCCAATTCAGCTCGAGTTCGTACTGATCACAGAGGGTGACGGCCCGAGCACAGCCATTCTCCTACGTGCCTCGTCTCAGCGGTGCTCAGAAGCACCCAAACCCTTGAACTCACCGGCTCCACAAGACTATGGAGCATGGCACCACTTCATGTTGACCACCGATGAAACCGCCAAACCCCAGATCCCTCCGAACACAACCCCTGCTACAAAAACCATTTAACTCCACCAGATTAGCGCTTCACACTCCTCCCTACCCCAAACTCCAGTTGCGGTCATCACCACGCACACTGTCGACCTTATGACCACGTTATGTACAAGATTTTTCCCTCCCGTGCCATGACATCGACCTTGTTGAAGCCACAAAATCCTACCACGCCAGCTTTTTTTCCGTTTCTTTTCTGCCTGTGGGGGAGTGTGGAATTTCTTACCTTTCTCGAAGTGACACCAACGTTTAGGGTAAGGCCATGCCCATGATTTGGGGCGATGCAGGTGGAGTCCTTTTAAAGCAACACTGGAGTGGTCCTCACACTTCAGGGTGTGGACAAGCCACAAACACTCCCCTTTTTTTTAGAAAGAATAAACAGAAAGGATGTGGAAGATACTACACGGGCACCCATTCACACCGCTATTTTACCTTCGCTGTTTCGACTCCCATCAAATTCTTTCATCGTCTCGCTCAGGAACGTCAGTACCACCACTGAACTAGTATCTCAGAAAAAGGTATTCTCTTTGAAATTTAGTTTTTTTTTCTTTTTTTCTTTTTTTCAGTAACAGGCGGAGACTGGGTATTGACCGATCGGTGCCCACGGACAGCTCGTTTCCCGAGTGCATCTGTGTCTGGACCCCAGTGTTGTGCATACTCTGGATGTTAATTGCTTGATTGTTTTGCTTTCTTCCACGGATTGGCAGCTTGTTGTGATCCTACTTCGAAGTAAGACGATCCAGCAATCGCGAGATCAATGAGATACTTGCGATGCCAATGATTGAGCCATTTGTGGGTTCAGCGTACTTAGCGGAACGTGAAACAGGTGACCGGTACTTCGAAGAAACTCGCCAAAAAATCTAGATCGCTTTACTTTTCATATGATTTCGTGGTAGTCCACGAGTTGAAGCCGTCAGAGAATTGACCACAATACCGAGAAATACGTAATTTAACATATTAGTCATTGAAGGGGGGGGGAATCACCTGCTTCACAGGTAACGTCTATCACAGAACGGTTTTTCAGGAATATGTGAAGGGTCGCGGAGAGTGATGTCTCACTTTAAGCTCCGTGAACATTCCCAAACTAGCTGCACAGTCGTTGAATTCGGTTGCTTGGAAACGCAAGCACTGGTTTTGTCGGCAGCAGACGCAGTGTCACTGTGATGACCCTATCGGTTGGGGCACAGGATTGCTAGACCTGGATGTGACATATTCTACCCAAAACGATGCCAGAGGATTGTGTTTTGAATTGGAGAAGGAACCCAGAACACTTAAAAAATGACTGAATTCAAATACATACCGAAAACCAAAACAAACCAAAAAAACACAACCTGTTAGTAAAACAGCGTGTACATTTTGAGTCTCTAATGCGCACGCTCTTGATTTTCTTCATTAGTATGGATTCTTAAACACAAGCTGAAAATCAACATTACATGAAACCACAAAATCGTGTTGAAAGTTGAAATTTACAGTCGTTCAACACTGAGAGTTTTAATGTGATTTGATGGATTGATCATTGATCAAATCAGAATGTCAACTAAATGATGAAAAGGGTCATTAGTCTCAGAAAAAGGTGTTTGACATAGTGGTGTAGAAGATACCAGAATCATGCGTCTCAAATTAATTACAGTGAACAAGAATTTTGTGAAAAGTTTGTCGCACAACAATAAGAATACGGAATGTGATGATATGGACGTTCATTTATATGGGGACTGTTCCTGAAATCTAACATCCTCGGTTTGACTGTTCTTGGACTTGTCTACATTAATAACAGACTGGGTTGGTAGAAGATGAGATGCTGTTAAAAATCTCTGAAAGAAGAGAATTAAATGCAAAAAGGATTTGCTAAGACATCACATGGCAATTCACATTGAGATGCATTTAGGAGAGTTTTGCTTACCTTTTAATGTGAGTAAAGCAATCAAAGTTTTGTGGGTTTACATAAGTCTCCAAAATTACTGATGTTGCTGGAAACATAAGGATCTTCACATTGAGAAGTGTAGATTAGCGTCACCATGTGGGTGATATTCCAGAAGTATATTTGGGTTAAGTGAGCTAGAGCAAAATTCTAATTTGTATAAGTTTTAACCCCTAAAGTTCCTTGTGTTATCTTGTCTTCCAAACTGCCAAATATGTGTACATCACCTTCCTCTAAATTATTTTCAAGTACATATTGGAAAAACTAATAACAATTTTTTTTAAAAAAAAAATCATACTATTTTCAAACAAAACTTTACTCAAAAAATGGATGGTTAGTGAAACACTTTTACATGCTTTAGAAAGAAGGAAAAAAACATCTATAATTTTTTGAAAAGGATTAATATGGATTTTAGAAGATTATACATGACTAGTATATCTAAACTGTACTTGATAGCTTTGTAATACATGGTCTCTTTTGCCAACAAGGCAAACATCCTTAATTCTATAGTAGATCATTTTAATTGGTCTTAAAATATATAACCCGTACATTAAAAGTTATACCAATTGCAAGAGCAACTAATATAAAAGTTCCACAACTTGACAATATCTTCACAATTGGCTCCACCTTCATTATAACAATGATATGCTCGGGCTTCCTTACTCTTGGTTTTAGTTTAGTTAGTACTAGCCTTACATGTGTTGTATCAATCTTCCACTTAGGCTCTAAAGGTTCTATCTTAACCTTCTTTAGTACTATCTTTTATTCTCTTCCTTGCCCTAGTTTTTGTAACAATTCTTTCTGGAACTCCAAGAGTTCTACCTTGAGCTTTCTTACTACTAGTCTTTTCTTGTGCTATAACAATCCTCTGTCCTAGTTTCAAAGACCTTGTTGTTATATTAATTGAAAACTAATCTAGAAATATATTTGGCATTTGGCTATAAAAGTATTTGAACTTACCTTGAAGTTTAATTTATCACCCAAAATAATACATGAGATATTTAGAAATATCCTTTTGGCATCCTTGAACAACACAAATAAGCTTATAGTTATTTTAAATATATTTTTTAAAATTTTAAAAAATCTTAGAAAAATATTATTATATTCTAATTAATTTTAAAATAATTCCTAAAAAATATTTAATATACTTTGGATAAATTACAATCAAAATCGAATAAAATCCTAATAAAATCTTATAAAAAATTAAAACCTTAATAATTAATAATTTTATTATTGATTTTAATTTAAAATTTGCATAATCCTCAATTACTTAGTTGGCAACAAGAAAGTACAATTTGAAGAGAATCAAACTTACCAAATGAGAGATAAACCTCATTATCCACTTGGATATTTCTTGGCCTCTTTTTTCAACCTTAAGGCCGATCTTTTAAAGCCAATATTTCTTGATTTTACTATATAATTACTCTATAATTTACACAAGTCTGCTACAAGTATGCAATATTTCAATCTATTTAATCTATTTTCTATAAATCTAAGAAACCCTTGCTAATCCTTCAAATTCTAATTTCTAAGAATCCAACCTACTTAGGTTTTAATAACCTTGAAATTAATTGTTTGATTAAGTTCAAACTTATAATGCATATTTGATATAATTTTGATTATAAACTCACAAATATTTATTTTTAGATCTACTACAAATCTTATAAAATTCTCCAAAATATATATCCTTTTTATTTTCAAAAACCAAAAGTACTTCAAAACAACCCTAACTTTGCAAAGCTTTTGCAAATTTATTAAGAATTAAAATCACTTAAAACAAGAACTTTAAGAATCCTTCTCTTATTTTCTTATATAATCTTGTTCTCCAATCAATAAAAAAACCCTAAAAATACCATAAGTGTGTGGTTTTATGCCTTAGAATCTAATTTTAATATTAGTTCACTAATGGTCCTATTCATGTATCAATTTTTGGTCTCTCAAGGTAATTTTTGCTACAAACTATCCTTAAACATCTCTTTAAAATACTTATATTATTTATTTTTATAATCTATTTTATTTTGCCTTATTTATGATCATATAAAGCAAGTAGAAGTTTTATTTTATTTTATTTTAAAAGCAATATTAATACTAAATTTTTTAACTACCTCTCTATCATTTATCCATGTTTTGTTACTATATTTTTTTAATTAGGCTCTTCTATAATAGAATCTATGTTTTTATCTTTCACTATATAATTATATTACAACACAATACTATCATGAGCTCCTTTATTATACTCTCCCTTCTTCTTTCTCTCCCCTCTCCTCTCCCTCTCTCCCCCTTCCCTCTCTTCCTCTTGTTTTGTAATAATCTCCCATATGGGCTTCTAAGGTCCCATACTAAGTTCACACGCTCCTCGGTTGGACTTGTAGAATCTTATTCAAAGTTGTCCTCAAGTTTTGAGCACAAGGTCCTATATTTCTAACTTTGGCTTGAATATGTCTCACCTTGGCTTCCACATGTTCTATCCTAGCCTCCACTTCTGCTACCTTGAAGCTCCATCCTAGATCTTATCTTTAATTGAATTTTTCAAAACCACTAAGATATTGAAATACATATAGTTTTTAAACTTTTTTTTCATCAAATTCAAAAAACTAAAAATTAATTGAAATAGATATATAAAATATGTTCTATAATGCTAACAATCTATTATATTAAATCAATTAATATAATTACTTATAATTTTAGAAAATAGACATATAATAGAAAATATAAATAAAAATAATATAATATAATATATTAAAAATTATTTTAAAAAAGAAAAAATATAAAAGTAACTACAAAATATAAAAAAGAAGAAAAAAATAAAAAAGATAAATTTGAAAAAAAAAAGAAAGAAAACATATTATGTTTATGAAAAATAAAAGAAAATCATAAGAATTAAAAATTTATTTGTAGGTGCTTCAACCAAGGCTTGTTCAATTTACAAAACCTAAAATTTAGAAAAAAATTCATCAAATACACATAAAATAATATAAAAAAATCAACATACTTCACATATTTTAGCCTTATATTTTATTTTATCTTTCAACCTTAAAAAAGAGTTTCACATATTTCAGTTTTAAATTATAAATGGATCATTGGTGTTCTTTGCTTTTGGCCATAAGGTACATTGTTCCAGCATTTTAAGTAGATTATATATACATTTATCATAGCCAAAGCTAAAAAAAATAAAAATATGATGCCACCACTTGTAGCTTCTTACTTGAGCACTATACAATGCATGTAGTTGATCTATCACATTAACTCCTTGCATGTATATTGTGCATTCATGCAAAACCAAAGAAGTCTTGATATTTTTTTAAGAAAAAATCTCTCATGATTGTAGTCCTTTGTAGACTCTCTTTTCTTTTGTTTGTTTCTATTACACCTTGCTCCAAGGTTGCTACCAATATTATAAGAAAATTTCTTCTATAATTTTTTATTTTTTATTTTATTTTATAAGAAAAAATGTTGTATTTTCTTCTTCGACTAATGTAGTTGGATTAAGATTGGAAGCCACCAATCTTCTTCATGCTTTCTTATATATAAAGCTTTAATATCAAGCTTGTGGCTTCTAGTTTGTGCAATAAAATTGTAGCTGTATGTAGATACATATCAACTAATAATAGCTCTTAGGCATGAAATTCTTCTATTGGAGCCACTAAAGTTTGTTGCTCTAACTTATTAACTTTGTAATTATTTTATTATATTGCTTTGCCCTTCTTACACATTGGTTAAGGTGTTTCAATCAACAAGGCATCCTTTCTTAGCACATTTTTCACCTTTGAGCTCTTCTTTTAAATACAATTTATTGCCTTTTTATTTTCTACATTTTTATGGCCTCATGTTATGCTCAGATTACTTTCACTATATCTTACATCAATGGCATCATTCCAAAATGCTATCTCTTTGCATCCTAGAATAGCAATTAGATGATGCTAGAATAAGTATCTAAGTTCCTTAAGATTATCTCTTTTATGTACCTTCTTTGAGCATGGTAGGTTTAGCAATTACTTTCTATTATTGTATTTTTTTAACAAATTAATTTCTTCTTCTTCTAAATCCTTTTGCTATATCTTTCACCTTTCAATTTCTCTTCTTTTTGATTCTTGTGATTCTTCTATAGATGTCATGGTTACTTTTAGAAAAAGGTGTATTAAAAATTCTTTTTAATTTCTTTTTCAATTTATAGATGTAAGTTTATTTAGTACATTGATTCCTACAAAGATTCTTTAATTAAAAATTTTCTAAGTATTTATGTATTTTTTTATCATTTCATTTTGCAAATTCTAAATTTTGAATTAAATATATATTTTTTAGATCCTTGTTCTTAATTTTCGATTCTATGATTATTCTAGTATTTGCTATCTTAAAAAATTTGGTTGTAATTGTATGCCATAAAGGTTTCTTTTATTCATTTGTTTTCTTCCTAGTTAAATTTTCTACTACAAAAAACAACAATTACAAAGAGCTAACATTTCCTAATTGTCGCTTTTGAAAAACAATTTCAACTAGAATTGCTTCTTTTCAAAATCTACACATAATGAAGTAACATTTATTCTACCTTACTATAGATTATAGCAAGTACCAATGGCTAAAGAACATAAAGTTGTAGATTTAGTAACTCATTTGCTACTATGAGGCATTCAAGTTGGTTGCCAAATTACTTAAGATATTTTTTTCTTTTCAAATTTTCATCTTTTTACATCTATTTCTTTTTTTTTTAAGATTCTATGGTCAACAATGCCTTTAATTGCTTAAATACAAAAAGTTTTAATTATGATTTTGCCTTTGTAAATAAAAGATAATCTTTTTCAAATCTTCTCTAAAGACATACAAAAATCAATAGTGTTGTAAAAACTATCATGTAGCAAATTAGAATAAAAATAAAAGCAAGGACAATTTTTTTTTTTTTTTTTTTTTTACAAAAAAAAAAAAAAAAAAAAAGAAAGTTGAAAACTGAATCAAATATAGCAACTTAACAAAGATTTGCCTTATTGTCCAAAGTGACTAAAAATGACATTTGGCACACTTCAAAATTATTAAATATGTCTTCAACATCCACAATTGTAGACAATAATATTCAATTAAGTAGGCTCAACCAATTTTGAATACAAAACTACTTCTATGACATTAAGATTTATATATAACTTGAATATTAATTCAAACTATTTTTTTTTCTAAACTATATCAACACTTCCTAATTTCAAACCATTCTTTAGAAAAAAAAAATTAGAACAAAAACACATCAATACAAATAAAAAAATATGGTCAAATAATAATGAAAAAAGGACCATGTGAAACCAAATTCAATCAAAAAAATTAATGTAATCCAAAAGAAACATATTTTCTTAAACATTGGAATTAACTAAGGATGCCCGATAGAATCACAGGTCATATGAAATGGAGCTGAAGTTGATGGAATGTCAAAACTCTTCTAAATGGACTAATACTTCAAGATGAACATGAGTTATAAGTATGTATCTCCAAGCAAAGGCATCTGCAACCAACCTCAGCACCGAATATTCCTTTCCGATCAGACGCTTACGCTTCTTTCACCCAATAGATCAGAAAGCATACCAACAAGAGGTACTCATACAGGTACAGTATGAGCTCATACTGTACCTGATTTGCAATCTGCGTTGATTCCTGAACACAATTTGACCGGTTGTCTGCTCCAGACGAACAATGAGTCGGTTCTGGAAAACTTCAGAGAATATCTATGGCAGTAATCGCTAGGATTGATTCCCTTGTGTTGACAATGCCCAAAACCCACTACTACGATTTACAGATTCAGGCAGATCATGAGTGATGTAGATTGGTTATATACAAAACGACGAAGATATAAAAGACACAGATGAACCAGCTCCAAGTGGCTCTGCCATGGTTAGCCCGATCCTGTAAACCGCTGTGACAGCCTGGTAGAACGAATACGACCGAGAGACATAATGCGGAGTAGGAAACACCTCTGTAAAACCGATCACACACAAGGAAATCTACCCGGGCGTTTAAACTATGCTACACATGATACGTCGAAGTAACGGGTTATCATTTACAAAGAACTACGGGCTCTACAGCGGTTTCGAAATGATCACTCGAGAAGTTGTGAGAAGGCTCGTGGGAGGTTTGCAGTCAAGTGTCAGCGATTGAAGGTTGTCGGCTGTATTCAAAGCGGCTAGTTTGAAACAGTTATAGGCTTGCGTTGTCTCGTTGTGCGTCTTATTTGAACTTCAGAACCGGCTGTAGAAGAGGTGAGTTGAGAATGAAATGAAATGTAATCTAATCTGGCTAATCTTCCGGAGAGCATACACCGCTGCGGTAGAAGTAGGTCTACACATTCGTCCTCATACGCTCGCTTCTCTTCCCTGTAGTACAAAAACAAATCTCTTAGTACACTCCGAGTGCGGAAGTATTTACTGCAATATAATATGTACTGGAATAGTGACAAGCAGGTAAAAACTTGGCGCTTGAGAGCACATTCTTATTCAAGGGCAAGTCAAGCTGCCAAATAAGACACAGATGGTTCTCAAAGCCACAATGATTCATGGAATGCTCCAAAGCACCTGGCAGCATCTTGATCAGAAGTAGATGGACGGGCTCGCCAAGTTTCAGAAAAGAGGATATTTGATGGTGTAGCTTGACCTAAGGCTTGATTTAACCGCAGTTGTGCAAGCACCACCGCCGATTCTCTACACCTATCGCCACTGTCATACTCGTCACAATCATCGCAGTCTGATATCCGATAACCTTTAAACGTCTGTAAATGATGCACCAAAAAAATCTAGACTCAAAACCACAAAGCCCAGACCGAAGAATTTCACGGATATCACTAACAAGAACTTCAGACATCACGATTCTAATCAACTCTGCACGAATAATGTGTTGAGAAACCTTCTTGAAAGAGTTCAATTACATGTGCTACACGATTTGATTTGCAGAGCATAGATGATGAAGATAAAGTGATTAAGGTAGTGAGACGAGGCAATTCAAAACAGGAGTTAATATGGACGCTGCAATCTTTAGTTCATTGCCAAATATTAACCAGAGCGACTCTAATCAGGACTTCGTTAAAATATATAAAAGTACATAAGTAAAAATACTTAAGACTCAGTCAAATTGTGAAAAGAATAATTACCTTGGATGCTACAGCGGCTCGTCTTGATAAAAGATCACATGCAGACAAATCATGCAGAACGTCGTCTAACAGGGTAGTGGAGTCCAAATTATTACTTGGAAATGTTTCCGGCTGCAGACTTCTCACTTCTGACCATGTCTTCTCCATCATAAAATGTGCTACGCTGAGAATAAAATGCTCGAGACTAGCGCCGTAGCTATAAGACTGTTTGCCCAAATCAGAGGGGGTTTTCAAAACAGGATGCATCGCAAGGTTCCCACCTGAATTTGGAGTCAGATTTAATGCCACCTCTTCTACTGGTGTGTGTGCGTCGACCCTTCCAAGTCGTAAAGGAAAACTGCCTTCTAAAGCCAAATTAGTGGTCTGAGAGTAAGCTTCAGCTGTAACAGCCGAAATATCTACACTTAGAGGGGAAGAAACTACACCCAAACCAGCCATACTTGAGGGGCTCCTACTGGCTTGTGATGCAGGGGAGCATTTACGTCTACGGGGTATCCATTCGGTCTTGGTTGAACTTAAAGTGTTCATATTTAAGACAGGAAGAAATCTTATCCATTCGTCGTCCTCAAGATCAATGCCGTCACTGGGTTCGCTAGTTAGGTGCACATCGCACATGTCATGGTCATCCGACGAACCTGCAGATATAAAATAATCTTCACGCTCCCCTGAACAACTGCGCTCATTCTCCTGCAATAAAGATATCATGTTCGCCATGCATTTGTTACTACCACCTCTAGAACACAATTTTCCATCTTCTTTACGAGCTGCAGAGTGTAAGTTTCTCTCAGAATTGAGTACCCGGAATTCGGTCTCCGATTTGCTTTTCAGCACGTCAAATCTAATACGCGACCATTTGCTAACAAAATAGTCGATCATCATCATGATGTCCTGGCCAGCATCTTTCAGGCGTTTAAAAACCATGACTGTCAGCTGGCATGCTTCAGTATCCGGAAAGAGTAAAGGGAGCACACGATGTTGACAATCATGTGCATATAGCAAGTCCGAATCCAAAGATCGTCTGTCAAATCTTTTCCTTGAGACATGGTCTTTACAAATGGATTCAGTTCTTAATTTCTTTCCATGACAAACTTCTTCAGAATCGTTACTGGTATGCTCATCAGCCAGCATGCTAGCTGCATGTATTCTTGAGGCAGGGAATTGGGGACAGCCATCCAACTGCAACAAGCAACTAACCAAATTAGGACTTTGCATGTTAATATGCGAGATCCTTAAATCCCCGACGGTACTGACACCCTTCAAATGTTCAGCGTCGGAAGTAGATCCCTGACTCCAGAATTGAAGTAGCATGAGAAGTTTGCGAATGTCGCGACCACTACTTCTCACAATATGTTCGACTGTATCTGGGCTGCAAGTCAATCCTTCCGACATAAAGACCTGCATTCAAAATGTTACACAATTTGTTAACACAAGACAGATGGGAGGCGCACTAAAGTGGTACCAAAAGGAGAAAGCTAATCATACATATAAGATGTAACTCTTCCAATTAAGAAAGTATTTAATATCGAAATGGACAAGGACTAGGAATATAGTATGCTAATGCTGTTCGAAAGTTCAACGAAATGTGGTATGCCAATGTATGTTCATTTCACCATGTACGCGTGTGCGACCAGTTCACCCGTCGACGGTTGCTCAAATCTGATAACTTCTGGAGAGACATTTGGCAGCACTGGATTTTGACCTGGTCACAAGCATATGTGGAAATCTTTTAGCAGAACTTTGGAGTCATGCTGGCGAAGTTTCCTATACAGTAACTTTTCGTTTACAAAACTTCGAATTAGAGATGACTAAATGAAGGATTGATAAATATGCATTCTACAAAAAGTGTCTTACTGTTGCTGCTAAATATGATTGGACATTTGGAGGTTCTGGCCAGCAACGCCAGTGCTCCAGAAAACCCGGAATCTTCCTCAAATACAATGTCCACATCTTCAAAAAGAATTACTCTTAACCCCCGAAAAAAGGGAGGAGGCAGATTGCTTCGAAAGACACTATGGTGTTTAGACAGCTGGTTTTCGGACTTATGCTGAAGGGAAGTACTTCTCCCACAACCCTCTCCTTGTTTCGACAATAGATCAACAGCGAACGATCCATGATTAGGATCCATTGAAGCAGTTGAGAACCTGCAAAGAGTAAGTCAATGCGTTAGTACATTCCCTCTCTAACCCAGAATCTTGTAATCAGTGGTCTAAACGAACACAAAAATGAACGTATTCAACCAGATATTTGTCAGATGTTTGGAGCGGAATGAATATCACAGACCCCTTGCTCAGACCATGAGATTCCATGGCCTCTTTAAACTTGTGCTTCACCATTGCTCCACTCCGACATTCTGATGCATTGACCTAGATCCACAAATTCGAAGAGGTTTAACTGATTCCTCAAGTTGAACTGCTCAGTAAACACCAAACCCTTCCCATTGACTGTATACTTGGGTTATGATTGCAAGCATTGTATGAACCATAAGGAAATGCATCACAACATGAATAACCAACTATCGAACGATTGCAACTGATACAAGCTTTAGGACAACCACCACTGACCTAAGAAAAAACATTGTCAAAATAGTCAGCCTGGTCCACAAAACAAGCAAGATACCAACAATAAGAAACAACGCTCACTAGAGTCAGTCATTTGGGATCAAAACCTTATCACATAATGACTATCTAAAACCTTTTTAAAAACATATAAAAAACATGAAACGTTTCGGCTACTGAAGCACGTACCTCAATGACGGTAAAGCCATGCTCCATGGCACACGCATAAATAGCTGCAGATTTACCACACTGCATTCCATGCAGGTAACCTGTATTAATCCATGCTCTGATACGTTTGGCCTTGAGGGTTTATGACGTGAAATAGGTGATTGAAAATT
Organism: Physcomitrium patens; assembly: GCF_059467195.1. Taxonomy (NCBI): domain Eukaryota; kingdom Viridiplantae; phylum Streptophyta; class Bryopsida; order Funariales; family Funariaceae; genus Physcomitrium; species Physcomitrium patens. The sequence goes on from NC_143421.1 coordinate 6,011,921, forward strand.
CGTCTAACGACTGAACTCTAACATGCAACAAAGCATACCATCTACACAGTTCTAGCTTTAGAACCATAGTACAGAGCTCAACATTCAGAAACATCTCAGCAGTCACGCTTTGAGTATACTCACCCCGACAGATCCTGTCACAAGGAGACAATTATGCAAGTCATCACTGTCATCAATTTCAGATGCTGAATCTTCATACTCACTGTCATCGTCATTGGAACTATCTTCAACTTCTTCACTTTTCACTGCACCATTATGTCGAAGAATCTTTTCTCTCCAGTTCTGAAGCCACGAGCTTAGGGCCCTGACCGGTTCCTTGTTTCCACAAACCTGAAGCACACAGATCCTTTATGCTTTATTTAAAGGTTATCTGACTGCTCGAAACTTGGATCAGCAAAGCTTAAATTAGAGACGGGGTTGTTCTGAGCTAAGTTTAGCTATTCTACTAATTTGAAGAAAACAAAATCCTGTTAACCTTATAAATCTTGGTTATAAGTAGCAAAGAGATTTATCAAAATTAAATGCTGCATTGTGTTGGAGACGGTAAATAATATATATATATATATATATATATATATATATATATATATATATATATTAATAATAATAAATATATAAACCCTGTTCAAAGAGCAACAAATTTCTAAGTACTTTCTCCAGGTTGCGACTGTTCCCGGGAATCACGAAACACCCATCACTTCAGTATGATAACAAAGAACGTGAAGCTTACTGAACGCACTCGCAACTCTAACTCAAGGGACAATCGGATGCAAAAATTGGAGTACGGACAATGGTGGCATGAGATTAATCACCTCTTGCGAGTTACGAGGTTGATACTGGTTAGTCCATAACGAATTCCCACCTCCACTGACATCTTTCACTCGGCGTTCAGTCACGGGTCGTAACTCTAAATTCTGTTCGAAACAATCATTATTTACACAAGGATGATAGTACGACGAGAACCTGCAAAAAGACAAGTGCTGAGTTAATCCCAATTCCACACACATTACAGCTCAACATCAGGTTTAAATCTAGAACTGGGACAGCTGGTAACACTGAATAAATAAACTGCATGATCTACGTAGTCACGGCTCCTGGTAGCACAATTTGTGTCAACCGCTTACATTTTTTTTGTCAATGAGTTTGAGGCGCCAGTATGCCCACAGCGTGAAAAACTGTACCGACTTATTACAAGATACAGAGTAATATGCTAAAAAACCAACCTGATCTACACTTGTGATAATCGAAAACAATACTCACTTTTCCACCAGCTTTTGAGTTCTGGCAGCCACAGAATCCACTTCCTCATCAAACAAGCACTTTGTACCTGCGTTATAATTCTGCGAGCATGGTAACAGCCTATTCAGCATAGAGAAATAGAATTCCAAATTCTAACATTCCGGAAGCCCTTTCGGCATTTTATGATGTTAAAATTCTGTTCACCACAGGTATCCAAAAGACTCTTCATCCAGAATGGGTTCAAATAATGAAACGCTTGAATATTCTTCATTAATTCATGACAAAGCAGCTGATGCAAAATATAATGCCCACAGTAGGATAAAAAAAATAAAAAAAACAAAACAAAACAAAACAAAACAAAATCTATCACAGGATCCTCAAGGGAGCTGTCATTTCAAGTCTTGGAATGCGGAAATGATCATCTAATTGGACCTACTGGTAAAGCATGTACCGTTAAGTAATCAATAATTCGGCCAAAGACAGCAACCTTTGGGATGGGCTGTCCACGCCTTTTCCGCTTCTTTGAAGTCGACCAACTCCATGTATATGAAGGCTGGCAGCATGAGAACGACCACTTGTCTTCAATTTTCTCACCAGCTTTAACAGGCACCCCAGAACATTTCCAGTTCCAATTCCATGTTGGTAGTGTCTCTTCCTCCTTCACATTCCTCAAACCACAACTCATTTGTAAGCGAATATATCTATTGCACGGAGTGTCCACAACTCAGTGTGATTTCACAGATTCAGCAAATTACTGCAAACAACAAAGCATGAGGCTATGGACCTTACGGGCATGTTCTGGGTTATGTGTAAAGGCGGACAAGGAAGCTGACTGTGCCTTTCACAATTGTCCGGGGCTTCATCAGCTATAATAGCTTTTGCACCTCGCAGATTTTGACGAGCGACAAAGGGGTGCAGGGGATTACGGGGGCTCACTTGAAGATTCGTCTGCAGATCACAACAAAAACTGAAACAAATATAGTAGGTAATAAAAAGCCTCGATGCGCCTAAGTCCGAACATCTATCCTAGGAATTTTTCAATGTAGGAAACATGTAGTACCGTACAATACCCCGCATCAATGACTAATTAGATAAAAGTTTGAAATCTCGTTTTAGACAATTACGTAGCATGTATTAGGCGACTGCTTCATTCACAAGTTAATCATTGCACAGCATGTGTCGCTGAACAAATATGGTATCACATTCCCAAATCAGATTAACGAATGCCAATAACTTCAAACTAAAGCACTATGTTAACAACCGCTAAGTTCTCGTCACGAAGCCGAACTATTCCCGGAGCGATCCCTAGAGTCTAAGAACAAACCTTCACCAAGCAAAATCTGACGGAGCCATAGTCCATACCTCAGCATGCTCTGGTGCTGGATTAAGACTTCGACATCTTATCGTCTGCGCTGGCTCTTTTATCACAGAAGATCTTGCACCACCCTCGTTTGGGCGAGCAAAGAAGGGGTGTGTTGCTTTGCCTGCACTTAACCTTGTATTCTCCTGCAGATAAGATCAGAAAGAAACAAAATTTAACACAAGAGAATAAGTATAAGTATTTCTACATATCAAAGAAGGCTTCATTGCACGATTGCAATACATGCGCAGTTTATAGTAGCCAAAGTAGATGGATTTTGCCAACGTCACAAACAACACACACACATTACTTAATTAATTTTATAAAAAACATATGAAAATTGATGAAGTAATCGAGATCCTACTCCGACGCTTTACCTCAGCTGCAAGCCTAGCTTGAAGAAAGAGGTCAGAACCATGAACTTCAGCAGCAGACCTGCTATCAGTCCCATGCTGTTGTGACTTCCGTTTCTTCGTCGCCGCTGACGACCTAGTTTGTCTCTTAGTAGGTGAATGTTTCCGAGAGGCATTAGATTGCCTTCCAGTGGATGAGGGAGCCGCTTTCTGTTTTGTCACTAAGAACAAATTAACCGTCTTTAGAAGATATGTTCGGATCAGATGCCATGCAAATAGGAAATATATGAAGGTCGAGCTGAATCTCCGAGGTTGAAAAAAAACTTGATATCACGAGGGCAACCCTCAGTGGCAGAAATCACATGAGCTGTATGGAGGCTCTACATACTCAAAATTTAACAGAGTTCAGATGACTAAAAAAGTGAATAAATAACCAGGGATATGGGTCTAATGAGCTTGCTACCAAGAGAGAAATTCGTACCTGACTCCTGAGGTGGCGTATCCAGAGCAAGAGGTAAATTATCCAGCTCCCTTTTCTGAGCTTGCCCCACTTTCGCGTTCTTTCTAGATGACCTCTTCACGAAAACAGTTGCCAATTTGGACGGCATTGTGGATTCCTACGACAATTCACGATTCCATAAACAAGCAGAATTCATTTATAAATTAGTACCAGTTTAAAGAGGCACGAAAGCAGAGGTGTATGCATACACGTTCCACCAGTAGCATCTATCCTCAAAATAGTCGAAATTTAAAAGTGGCGCACTTCTCGACGCATGCACTGTACCTTCTACAACCCTGCATGTGATGCGAATTGATATATGCATCTCAGTGAAATACCTATCTTCTGATTTCATTCAACTGCCATTACACACAAGCGTTTGGCCCAACCGGGATGATCGATTTCAAACACCTCCTTCACTTTGCAAATCAGTTGAGATGTAGGTGCACACCCGTGCGAAGCTCACATTGCAATTTCATGCGGCAGAGCGTTAATAATCACCACAAACAACTATAGTGAATTGAAACAGAGCGGGTGGCGAAGTTATAACACAAGCGATACCTGGTCACGATCATCCTTGCTCTTCTCCTCCGCGTCTACACCCTTGCCTACTTCCACATTGGCGCCGACCTTCGTCTTATTCACCATACTGGTGTAGGATTTTGAAGCAACCTTCGAGTTCTTTCTACACTTCACGCCACCTGAACTCAACTGAGGTGCTGCAATTACGCAAAATTGATCACGTCCATAATCCTCCCCCTCACCAGCATCCATCTCACGAACAGAGATCTCCCAACCGTCTTCATAAAACCTCAAGATTCAATTCAACTACATTTACCTCGCAATAGACCTGAGATGCGATTCTCATCAGAAACAAGACGCAAAAAATATCAATATCTCAACAATGCCAATTGTCCATATGAACCCAACCTCGAATCCAACCTTCGATTCCCTTCTCGTTCGACAAACTTCGCTAACCACTGATGCAGCAACAATCAACTACGAAGCCCTCTGTAACCGAAAAGAAAGTCACGCGCCCCCAATTCTTAAAGGAATGATTAAGAAAGAGAAGGACTCCACAGATCGCTCCAACTGTCGACGATCGCAGCTCCAAATTCAAAGCAAACCCTCAACGAGAGAGAGATGGCACGCGAAATGCAGCGTCTTCGAACTGAAAGCATCTTTCAACGGGAAGAAAAAAAGACGGCTCAAAATCTCGCGGGAATGTGGTTCGCGCCATATCTGAGTCAGCATCACTTTTTTTCCCTCGGAACTTTTTCCCCTCTGCGGGAAAAACGTTTAGGGCTTCTGGTGAAATTTAAGATATTGTAGCATTTCCAGGTTTAAAGGAATAGAGACTTGTCTCAGACTGTCTTAGGTGCTGATTCTTATACTTTAATCATCATTTATATATTTAATCATATAAATGTGGTGTTTTTATATGATTCCGTTTCTGTTGAGAATGAATCAAACAACATGAAGTCAATATGTTCAGGCTAAGTAGTCATCATGTAATCATTCTACCTTTAAGTATATATATATATATATATATATTCTTGTTAGGTATAACTCTTGTATTGGAATTATATTCTTGAAAACATTGCCTGGTTAAATGTATACCCAGAAATCATACACCTCTCAAGAGGAAAAAAGAAAGAAAAAAAAGAAAAAAGTCAAAACTAGTTAATAACAATAATAATAATAATAAAATAATAAAAAAATCATTCAATGCTTATATAACTTAGTAGCTTGTTTTATATTCAAGACCAAAAATCTAAATGAATTTCATGCTTCAAAAAATACATACACTTTTTGTATTATCATATGCAAAGTCAATTATAATAGATTTGAATCACCACCATAACAAAATAATATTTAGTGTTTTTTTTTCAGAAAATTTTATTTATGAAATTTTTGAAAATAAATAAAGAAATCTCTATGATTTTGTCTATAGTAATTACAAATAGATAACTTTATAGAGACCTTGAAGAATGTGTGGGACATGGTTCCAAAACCAATCTAGGATTGCTAGAATTATGAGTAGTAATTCTGAAAACTATTTGACTGAATACAAAATGATATTTTCTTCTTCAAATGTAATTTTACATAAATTTTAGAAAAATGAATAAAAATACAAAAGAATTTCTAAAAAATCATAAAAAAAAAGTTATTAAAAAGACATGTAAGTTGTTGTAAGCCAAAGTCAAAATAAATGTATTCTTTTATATTTGAAATGCTTCTTGCTCACAAGATACTAAATACTTAATTTTTCAAAAGAATAAATTAAAGAGGAATTTCACAATATAATCCTATTTCAATTCCAAATTCACAATATGACCTTGTTCTGTGGAAATTTACAATATAACCTTTTTTATTGTTCACACACTCCATGCCTCTATGTTGTATTGTAGGTAGTATCACAAATATATACATTTATTTCAATAATTACTTATATGATTAGGTAGAAGTAGGTAAATATAGATTAATTTCATAAACTCTTTTAGTGAAGCTTTCTAAAAGCTTCATAGATGCGATTTTGACTTTAGATGTGTTTATAGGTCAAAAACTTGGCCAACAAGTTAACTACGTGTTGGTAGCTTGTGGAACAAGCTAACTATGTGGTGCATATATAGATAACTTACCTTGCAAGTTAAAACATGTGGCTAGTAAAGTCAACATGTTTTGGAGGTCTTATAAGACATTGCTATATAGCTCCTAATTAAGAGTATATATGGAGGGAAGAGTAAAGCCTTCTTTACTCTTGTCAATGCCGTTTTAGACTTTAGTCTTGTTTCAAGACTTTTTAGTCTTCTTATTTTTGGCAATAGCCATTCTAATTAATATTACATTACCTTTTGAGTGATCTTCTAGTTCTCTTCAGTGACACAAGAGTGTTTTAAGGGTTCTCTTTTTTGAGATTCATGTCCTTGATAGTTTGATAAGAGTACTAACATATTTTTTTTTATCTTATTTTAGAAGTGAGTGGATTATCCTACTTCTATTGTTGTGTTTTAAAGGTTGAAGACTATTGTTAGGGACATAGTCTTTAAAACCTTCTAAAGACAAGTTTCTAGAATCTTCTAGAAGCAAGTCTCTGGAACCTTTTAGAAGCTTCCTAGTTGGTAGAAGTTGCTTGAAAAGCTTCCTAAATAGGAGTATATATTGGAATCGAGGCTGAAGAGTTCTTCAGTCTCGACAACACATCTCTTGGAGCTCTAGCTCACCTCTTTGGTGTTGTTCTTGTATTCATCTGATTAATCTAGTTCTTGCCAGTTCTTCTTGAACTTCTTGTTAGATCTCGAGCCTGTATTTCTGTGTCCGTGACAATTTGACGAGACTTCACTCACCTCAAATATCAGAGCTAGTTTCTTCCTCGTTAGAGTGGGGATTACCCCTCTGCTTGGAAGTGTACTAGCATTTTAGAGGTTGCGGATTAGCCTCTTCTAAACTGATACTTCTTTTGTTACAATATTGGAGTCTTATTTTTCTTGGAGAGAGTGGATTACCCCTTTTCTTGAAGCTCTTAAGGCATTTTAGAGGTTGCGGAGTACCCTCCTCTAAACCAATATTGTCTTCTTGTAGAGTCATTTGTGTCCTTCTCTTAGAATGGCTGGAGGCTAAGACATTAGTATGACAAAAAGTTTAGATTCCAAGTTGGATGCTATCATGAATGCCCTCGCTATGTTATTGCAAAGAACTGCAGAGATTGAAGGAGTCGTGGCAAGGCTTCATAATGATGGAGCATCTGAGATGGCACAATCTAGGTTGCACCAGCCTCAAACTTCTGCACTTAGAGAAACATCTTTGCCTCAGGTTCGACAAGCACTGCTAGTTCTATAACATAAGGAGTCCCGAGTTAGCCTTTCGGACAAGTTTGATAGTACGCGTTCCAAGTTTCGAGGATTCGTCAATCAAATCAGGTTGATAACAATTTTATAGCCCAAACGCTATCCAACGGAGGAGTCACGTGTTGGGCTTGTTGGAACCTTACTTACAGGGCAAGCTCTATCATGGTTTGCTCCTTTATTTGAGAAACGATCGTCCATACTAAACAACTTTGAAACCTTTTTGGAGGCGTTTGCAAAAACAATTGGTAAACATGACAAGGTTCGATGGGCTACAACAAAGATCTGGTCACTACGATAAGGCATGCGCTCTACATCAATCTATGCATCGGACTTCAGGCAATTAGCATGCGACATCAATTGGGACGAAGAAGCGTTGATGAGTCAATTCTATTGGAGTTTAAAGAACGATGTGAAGGATTTACTGTTAACTCTTCCTGATCCACAAACGCTCAACGAAGCTATTAGCCAAGCTGTGAAGTGTAATAATCGCCTATTCCAACACCGCCAAGACCAACGTTCAAGACAACATACGATTTGCCATGCCCCAACTATGTCACTAAGCAGTGTGAATTCACATTCAGAGGTAGAAGACTTGCAAATTGATGCGGTACGTGTCAAATCCCTTACTCTAAAAGAAAAAAAGCGGCGCATGGAGGAAGGTCTATGCTTGTATTGCGGTGAAGAAGGTCACAAAGTTGGAAACTGCCCCAAGAAGCAAAATCAACGTATTGTCAAGACTGGGGGCACCTTTGTTCAGGAAAACGAGGATGCCCAGCCACAATAGGAACTGTACGGCTGGACATTGAAATATCGCAACAACAACTAGATTCCTTTCTTTCCGCTCAATCTGCCCTTTGCTTTACAATCCCTTTACTTATTGGCCCTCAGAAACTGAGAACTTTAACATTATTAGATTCAGAAGCATTTGCTTGTTTCTTAGACAAAGAATTTGTGAAGCATCATAAGATCCCTTTCGTACAAAAATCCAAACCTATTCACGTTGAGGTCATAGATGGGCGACCTTTATTGTCTGGTAGTGTCACCCATAAATCAGAACCTATAGAAGTGATGTTTAAGGGCCATAGTAGTCATATTATTTTTAATATTATTAGAATCCCATCAAATCCTATTATTCTTGGTCTTTCTTGGTTGGAAAAGCATAACCCATCTATAGATTAGAGGTTGCGGAAGATGATCTTTTCCACAAAACCACCCAAGAGTAAGCCTAGTAGAAAATCCCGAATAGAGAAATCTTTATTCATTAGACCAAGAGCGTTTATAAGATCGTCTAAGGAAGGCACACCGTTTGTCATTTATGCAGCTCCAACTACCGGGGAGAAGATCTCGACAGCAAGTATACCTGAGCAATATAAGGATTTTAAAGACGTGTTTCAAAAGAAAAATGCCGACATGCTACCAGAACACCGGCCATATGATTGCGCCATAGACTTGCAAGAAGGAGCACAACCACCTTTTGGCCCAATCTACAATCTATCACAGACAGAGTTGGCGGAGTTGCGGAAGTACATCGACGAGAATCTAGTGAAGAACTTCATCCGTCATTCAAAATCGTCAATTGGAACACCTATCTTATTTGTGAAGAAGAAAGATGGCTCATTGCAGATGTGCGTGGACTATCGAGGCCTCAACAAGGTAACAAAAAAGAATCGTTATCCATTACCCTTGATTTTTGGTCTTTTAGAATAACTTGGACGTGCAAGGATCTTTACAAAAATTGATCTAAGGGGAGCTTACAACCTCGTACGAATCAAGGAAGGAGATCAGTGGAAGACAACGTTCCGTACAAGGTATGGCCATTTTGAGTATAATGTCATGCCCTTTGATCTTACCAATGCTCCAGTGGTCTTTCAACATATGATGAATGACATTTTCCAAGAGCACCTTGACGATTTTGTTGTCATTTATTTGGATGATATTTCGATATTCTCCAAAAACGAGGAAGAGTATGAAAAGCACGTTCGTTTGGTCTTGAAGAAACTACACAAGCGAGGACTATATGCCAAGTTGGAGAAGTGTTTATTTCACTAAATAGAGATGGAGATTTTGGGGTGCATTGCGACTACAGAAGGCTTGAAGATGGACCCCAAGAAGGTGGAAGCAATCGTGTCCTGGGAGGTTACGAAGACGATTAGAGACGTACAATGCTTTCTCAATTTTGACAACTTCTATCGGATCTTCATTAAGAATTACTCTCAAGTTGCTGCTCCTCTCACTCGGTTGACGTGTAAGGATAAGCTGGAATGGGAACCTCTAGCGGAAAAGTCGTTTCAAGACTTGAAGACCGCATTTACTACGGCTCCAATCTTGGTACATCCAGACTTTACAAAGGCCTTTTATTTAGAAACTAATGCTTCGGATTTTACTTTGAGAGCTGTACTTTGACAAATGGGAGAAGATAAGAAGCTCCATCCAGTTGCATTCTATTTTCGAAAGTTCTCTGTTGCTGAAATCAATTATGAGATCCACGATAAGGAACTTCTTGCTATAGTGGATTCTTTCCAAGAATGGCGTCACTTTCTTGAAGGAGCTGCACACCTAGTGACCATATATATGGATCACAAGAATTTGGAATATTTCATGACGGCTCGAGTTCTAAATCGACGTCAAGCTCGGTGGAGTATGTTGCTATCTAGGTTCGATTTTGTTATTACTTATCGACCTGGAAAGCAGCAAGGACTATCTGATGCCTTATCGAGGAGATTGTATCTTGTACCAAAGGCTAGAGAAGCAGCATTTGATCAACAATTTACGACATTATTGAAGCTAGAGCAATTTCAGCTTTGTGCTACTATTGTGCCAATTGATGCTGACTTCCTGAATCAGGTACGTGCCGTGACCATTAAAGATTCAATAGCCTTTGATATTAAGCAGCGTGCCAATGACGACAAGTTGAAGGTGGAGGGAGATCTTTCATACTTTAAGGAGTGGTTGTATATCCCAAAAGGACCAGCACGACTCCAAGTTCCTCAATCTCGCCACGATTTTCCAACTGGGGGATATTTTGGATTCAACAAGATCTTAGAGCTTATTTCTCAAGATTTTTGGTGGTCCCAAATGTGGAAGGATGTGAAAGATTTTGTCCTCTTCTGCGACATCTGTTCAAGATCCAAGAATCCTCGGCATCGCCCTTATGGACTCCTACAACCATTGCCGATTCCACGTCGACTATGGTCTTCAGTTTCTATGGACTTCATCATGGACCTGCCATCATTGAACTCATTTAACAACATCTTTGTCGTGGTAGATCGGCTTACAAAGATGGTGCGCTTTGTTCCTTGCAAGAAGACATTCTACAGTGAAGTCACAACAAGGCTCTTTCTCGATAATGTGTATTGATATCATGGACTACCAAATGATATCGTATCAGATCGAGGAATCCAATTCGTATCAAAGTTTTGGAGATCTCTCTTTGAGATACTAAAGGTAGATATCAAGCTTTCTTCAACTTTTCATCCTCAAACTGACGGCCAAACAGAACGGATGAACTAAGTCTTGGAACAATACTTACGATGCAGCATCAACTATTAGCAAGACGATTGGACCACATATCTGTCGCTAGCCGAGTTTGCATATAACAACACCCTCCATGCGTCGACTCAATACACACCATTCTTTTCCAACTATGGGTATCATCCAAAGCTTGATTTATTGAGTCCATCAACAAATAACAATTCAGCAACTGAAGGATTTGCGAAGCAACTATCAGAGCTTCAAACTATATTGAAGCTTCAATTACAATCCGCTCAAGAATCCTATAAGACGTCTGCAGATAGATTTCGGAATCCAGCACCTACTTTCAAAGTTGGAGACAAAGCCTGGCTTCTTCGACGAAATATCAAGACCAAGCGACCATGTGATAAGTTGGACTATCAAAGATTGGGACCATTTATCATCTAGAAGCAAATCAATCCAGTGGCATACCGTTTGGAATTACCGGCTTCTATGAAGGTACATCCAATCTTTCATGTTTCTCTGTTGGAGCCTTATCGAGAGTCGTCTTTTCTTGGAAAAGTGCAATGTCCGCCACCTAGTATTGAGATTGAGAACCACGGGGAATACGAGGTTGAAAAGGTACTGGATTCACCGCGAAGGTGGGACAAGTTGGAGTATCTTGTTCATTGCTGCGGCTACGACATTAATGAGCAAACGTGGGAGCCAGCTGAAAATCTTGCCAATGCGCTGCAAAAGGTACAGGAGTTTCATCAACAACATCCTCATAAACCTAAGTCAATTCGACGATAGCTTCCTTCTAAAGCTTGCTCACCCAAGAATATAAGAAAGGGAGAGAGCACCACCAAAATTCGCAGTTGATGTAGTTATTTTCTCTAAGATAAAGTAGAATTTTTTCAATAGCCATAGTTTGGTCTTCTGATATGGATAGCCAAGAGATAGATACTATGCCAGTCAGATTATCTCAACCGACTAGCTCACGAAGGCAACCCTGAGATTAAGAACTGCCTACACTACGACGACGATGGAAGATACCGAGTAACCGATCACTGGTAATTGTATTCGAGTTTGAGCCTGCTTGCGATGGTTAGCTTGAAGGCATATTTACAGGACAATTTCACAATGAGGACACAGAAGTTCATGCTTGGTCAGAAGTTGAAGGAGTGGTCCACTATTATTGGCTTCAAGGGTCGATGAATCACTTGCCTCGTGAACAACAGTTGGAGTTCATAGCAGACGTTATGCGACAGATCTTCATTTTCTTGCATTGATACTAATTAACAATAATATTGCTTCTCAGAGACCTTGAAGCTAAAGGAAGGGGTGATATTAGGAACATAGTCCTTAGAGCCTTCTAGAGACAAGTTTCTAGAACCTTCTAGAAGCAAGTCTCTGGAACCTTCTAGAAGCTGTTAGGGACATATTCCTTAGAACTTTCTAGAGAGAAGTTTCTAAAACCTTCTAGAAAACAAGCCTCTGGAACCTTCTAGAAGAGAAGCCTCTAGAACCTTTTAGAGAGAAGTTTCTAGAAGCTTCTAGAAAGGAAGTCTCTGGAACCTTCTAGAAGAGAAGTTTCTAGAAGCTTCTAGAAAGGAATCCCCTGGAACTTTCTAGAAGCTTCCTAGTTAATAGAAGTAGCTCAAGAAGTTTCTAGAACCTTCTAGAAAGGAAGCCTCTGGAACCTTCTAGAAGCTTCCTAGTTAATAGAAGTAGCTCGAGAAGCTTCCTAAGTAGGAGTATATATAGGGATCGAGGCTGAAGAGTTCTTCAGTCTCGACAACACATCTCTTGGAGTTCTAGCTCACCTTTCTGGTGTTGTTCTTGTACTCATCTGTTTAATCTAGTTCTGCCACTTCTTCTTGAACTTCTTGTTAGATTTCAAGTCTGTATTTTGTGTCCGTGACAGTTTGTTAAGACTACACTAACTTGAGATATCAGAGCTAGTTCTTTCTTAGTAGAGTGTAGATTACCCCTCTACTTGAAGGTATACTAGCATTTTTTAGAGGTTGCGGATTACCCTCCTCTAAACTGATACTTCTTCTGTTACAATATTGGAGTCTTATTCTTCTTGGAGAGAGTGGATTACCCCTCTTCTTGAAATTCTTAAGGCGTTTTATAGGTTGTGGATTACAATCCTATAAATCAATATTGCCTCTTATAGGGTCATTTTTTTCCTTCTTTTAGAATGGCCGGAGGTCAAGACATTAGTATGACAGAAAGTTCGGAGTCTAAATTAGATGCTATTATGAATGCCCTCGCTACATTATCACAAAGAACTGCAGAGATTGAAGGAGTGGTGGCAAGGCTTCATAATGATGGAGTATCTGGGATAGCACAATCTAAACTACACCAGCCTCAAATTTTGGCACTTGGAGAAACAACTTTACCTCAGGTTCGACAAGAACCACTAGTTCTACAACATAAGGAGCCTCGAGTTAGCCTTCCAGATAAGTTTGATGGAACACGTTCCAAGTTTTGAGGATTCGTCAATCAAATCAGGTTGATAACGATTTTACAGCCCGAACGATATCCAACGGAGGAGTCACGTGTTGGGCTTGTTGGAACCTTACTTACGGGACAAGCTCTATCATGGTTTGCTCCTTTGTTTGAGAAATGATCATCCATATTAAACAACTTTGAAACCTTTTTGGAAGCATTTGTGGAAGCATTTGGTGAACACGATAAATTTCGATGGGCTACAACAAAGATCCAGTCGCTACGACAAGGGATGCGTTCTACATCAGTCTATGCTTCGGATTTCAGGCAATTAGTATGCGACATGAATTGGGATGAAGAAGCGTTGATAAGTCAATTCTATTGGGGTTTAAGAGATGATGTAAAGGATTTGCTGTTAACTCTTCCTGATCCACGAACGCTCAATGAAGCCATTAGCCAAGCTGTGAAGTACGATAATCACCTATTCTAATGTCGCCAAGACCAACGCTCAAGACAACATACAATTCGCCATGCTCCAACTATGTTGGCAAGTGGTGTGAATTCTCATTCAGAGGTGGAAGACATGCAAATTGATGCGGTACGTATCAAATCTCTTACTATAGAAGAAAAAAAGCGACGTATGGAGGAAAATTTATGCTTGTATTGCGGTGGAGAAGGCCACAAAGTCGGAAACTGCCCCAAAAAGTAAAATCGAGGCATAGTCAAGACTAGGGGAGTATTTGTTCAGGAAAACGAGGATGCCCAGCCACAGTAGGAACAGTGCGGCTGGACAATGAAATATCCCAACAACAATCAGGTTCCTTTCTTTCTGCCCAACCTGCACTTTGTTTTACAATCCCTCTGTTTATCGGCCGTCAAAAACTGAGAACCTTAGCACTACTAGACTCAGGAGGACCTGCTTGTTTTTTAGACGAAGAATTTACAAAGCGTCATAAGATCCCTTTAGTACAAAAATCAAAACCTGTTCATGTTGAGGTCATAGATGGGCGACCTTTATTGTCTGGTAGCATCACCCATGAATCAAAACCTATAGAAGTAACGTTTAAAGACCATAGTAGTCATATTATTTTTAATATTATTAGAACCCCATCAAATCCTATTATTCTTGGTCTTTCTTGGTTGGAAAAACATAATCCATTGATAGATTGGAGGTTGCGAAAGATGACTTTTCCCACAAAACCACCCAAGTAAAAACCTAATAAAAAACCTCGAAAAAAGAAATCCTTATTCATTGGAGCAAGAGCGTTTATAAGATCATCTAAGGAAGGCACTCCATTTGTCATTTATGCGGCTCCAACTACCGAGGAGAAGATCTCAACAGCAAGTATACCGGAGCAATATAAAGATTTTGAAGACGTGTTTCAAAAGAAGAACGCCGACATACTACCGGAACACCGACCATATGATTGTGCCATAGACTTGCAAGAAGGAGCACAACCACCTTTTGGCCCAATCTACAATCTATCTCAAACGGAGTTGGTAGAGTTACGAAAGTACATCGACGAGAATCTAGCCAAGAACTTCATTCGTCATTCAAAATCATCAGCTGGAGCACCCATCTTATTTGTGAAGAAGAAAGATGGATCATTACGGATGTGTGTGGACTATCGAGGCCTCAACAAGGTAACAAAGAAAAATCGTTACCCATTACCCTTGATTTCTAGTCTCTTAGAACAACTTGGACGTGCGAAGATCTTTACAAAAATTGATCTAAGGGGAGCTTATAATCTCGTACAAATCAAGGAAGGAGATGAGTGGAAGACAGCATTCCGTACAAGGTATGGTCATTTTGAATATAATGTCATGCTTTTTGGTCTTACCAATGCTCCAACGGTTTTCCAAGATATGATGAATGACATCTTTTGAGAATACCTCGACGATTTTGTTGTCATCTACTTGGACGATATTCTAATATTCTCTAAAAACGAGGAAGAGCATGAGGAGCATGTTCGTTTGGTCTTGGAGAAACTATGCAAGCGAGGACTATATGCCAAATTAGAAAAGTGTTTATTTCACTAGACAGAGATGGAATTTTTGGGATTCATTGCGACTACAGAAGGTTTGAAGATGGACCCCAAGAAAGTAGAAGCAATCATGTCTTGAGAGGTTCCGAAGACGGTTAGAGACGTACAATGCTTTCTTGGTTTTGCTAACTTTTATCGGATCTTCATCAAGAATTATTCTCAAGTTACTGCTCCTCTCACTCGATTAACATGCAAGGATAAGTTGGAATGGGGACCTTTGGCGGAGAAGGCGTTTCAAGATTTGAAGACAGCATTTACTACAGCTCCAATTTTGGTACATCCAGACTTTACAAAGGCCTTCTATTCAGAAACTGATGCTTCAGATTTTGCTTTGAGAGCTGTGCTTTCACAAATGAATGAATATAAGAAGCTCCATCCAGTTGCATTCTATTCTCGGAAGTTCTCTGCTGCTGAAATCAATTATGAGATCCACGATAAGGAATTTCTTGCTATAGTGGATTCTTTCGAAGAATGGCGCCACTTTCTTGAAGGAGCTGCACATCCAATAACCGTATATACGGATCACAAGAATTTGGAGTATTTCATGACGGCTCGAGTTTTAAATCGGAGTCAAGCTCGGTGGAATATGTCGCTATCTAGATTCGATTTTGTTATCACTTATCGACCTGGAAGGTAGCAAGGACTATCCGATGCTTTATCAAGGAGATCGTATCTTGTACCAAAGGCTGGAAAAGCAGCGTTTGATCAACAATGTACAACGTTATTGAAGCTAGAGAGATTTCAACTTTGTGCTACTATTGTATCATTTGATGCTGACTTCCTAAACCAGGTACGTGCTATGACCATTAAAGATTCAGTAGCCATTGATATCAAGCAACGTACCAATGACGACAAGTTCAAGGTGGAGAGAGATCTTTTATACTTTGAAGAGTGATTGTACATTCCAAAAGGACTAGCACGACTCCGAGTTCCTCAATCTCGCCATGATTTTGCAGCTGCGGGACATTTTGGATTCAACAAGACCTTGGAGCTTATTTCTCGAGATTTTTGGTGGCCTCAAATGTGGAAGGATGTGAAAGATTTTGTCCTCTCTTGTGACATCTGTTCAAGATCTAAGAATCCTTGACATCGCCTTTATGGACTTCCACAGCCATTGCCAATTCCACGTCGACCATGGTCTTCAATTTCTATGGACTTCATCACGGACTTGCCATCATCAAACTCATTTGACAGCATCTTTGTCGTGGTAGATCGGCTTACGAAGATGGCACACTTTGTTCCTTATAAGAAGACATCGTCCAGTGAAGTCACAGCAAGACTCTTTCTCGATAATGTGTATCGATATCATGGACTACCAGATGATATCATATCAGATCGAGGTACCCAGTTCGTGTCAAAGTTTTGGAGATCTCTCTTTGGGATATTGAAGGTGGATATTAAGCTTTCTTCGGCTTTTCATCCTCAAACTGATGGCCAAATGGAACGGGTGAACTAAATCTTGGAGCAGTACTTACGATGCAGCATCAACTATCAGCAAGACGATTGGACTACATATCTACCGCTAGCCGAGTTTGCATATAACAACACCCTCCATGCGTCGATTCAACAAATACCATTCTTTTCCAACTATGGGTATTATCCGAAGCTTGATTTATTGAGTCCGTCAACAAATAACAATCCAGTAGCTGAAGGATTTGCGAAGCGACTATCAGAGCTTCAAACTATGTTGAAGCTTCAATTACAATCCGCTCAAGAATCCTATAAGACGTCTGCAGATAGATTTTGGAATCCAGCACCTACTTTCAAAGTTGGAGACAAAGCCTGGCTTCTTTGACGAAATATCAAGATCAAGCGATTATGTGATAAGTTGGACTATCGAAGATTGGGACCATTTATCATCCAGAAGCAAATTAATCCAGTGGCATACCGGCTAGAGTTACCGGCTTCTATGAAGGTACATCCAGTCTTTCATGTTTCTTTGTTGGAACCTTATCGAGAGTCATCTTTTCCTGGAAGAGTGCAATGTCCGCCACCTAGTATTGAAATCGAGAACCACGAAGAATACGAGGTTGAAAAGGTATTGGATTCACGGCGAAGGTGGGAAAAGTTACAATATCTTGTTCATTGGTGCGGCTATGACATTAATGAGCGAACGTGGGAGCCAACTGAAAATCTTGCGAATGCGCCACAAAAGGTACAGGAGTTTCATCAACGACATCCCGATAAACCTAAATCAATTCGATGATAGCTTCTTTCTGAAGCTTGTTCTTCCAACAATATAAGAAAAGGGGACAGCACCAGCAAAATTCATAGTTGATGTAGTTATTTTCTCTAAGATAGATCGTAGTTTGGTCTTTTGATATGGATAGCCAAGAGATAGATACTATGCCAGTCAGAGTATCGCAACCGAGTAGCTCACGAAGGCGACCCCGAGATGAAGAACTACATGTACCACGACGACGACGGAGGATACCGAGTAACCGATCACTGGCGATCGTATTTGAGATCGAGCCTGCTTACGATGGTCAACCAGAAGGCGTGTTTGTAGGACAATTTCACAATGAGGACACGGAAGTTCATGCTTGGTCAGAAGTCGAAGGCGTGGGCCACTACCGTTGGCTTCAAGGGTTGATGAACCACTTACCTCGTGAACAACAGTTGGAGTTCATAGCAGAAGTTATGCGACAGATCTTCATTTTCTTGCGTTGGTACTGATCAACAACATTGCTTCTCAAAGACCTCGAAGCTAAAGGAGGGGGTGATGTTAGAGACATATTCCTTAGAACTTTCTAGAGAGAAGTTTCTAAAACCTTCTAGAAAACAAGCCTCTGGAACCTTCTAGAAGAGAAGCCTCTAGAACCTTTTAGAGAGAAGTTTCTAGAAGCTTCTAGAAAGGAAGTCTCTGGAACCTTCTAGAAGAGAAGTTTCTAGAAGCTTCTAGAAAGGAAGTCTCTGGAACCTTCTAGAAGAGAAGTTTCTAGAAGCTTCTAGAAAGGAATCCCTTGGAACTTTCTAGAAGCTTCCTAGTTAATAGAAGTAGCTCAAGAAGTTTCTAGAACCTTCTAGAAAAGAAGCCTCTGGAACCTTCTAGAAGCTTCCTAGTTAATAGAAGTAGCTCAAGAAGCTTCCTAAGTAGGAGTATATATAGGAATCGAGGCTGAAGAGTTCTTCAGTCTTGACAACACATCTCTTGGAGTTCTAGCTCACCTTTCTGGTGTTGTTCCTGTACTCATCTGTTTAATCTAGTTCTGCCACTTCTTCTTGAATTTCTTGTTAGATTTCAAGTCTGTATTTTGTGTCCGTGACAGAAGCTTCTTAGTTGGTAGAAGATGTTAGGGACATAGTCCTTAGAACCTTGTAGAAACAAGTTTCTAGAACCTTCTAGAAACAAGTCTCTTGAACCTTTTAGAGCTTCCTAGTTGATAGAAGTTGCTTGAGAAGCTTCTTAAATAGGAGTATATATTGGAATTGAGGCTGAAGAGTTCTTCAGTCTCGACAATACATCTCTTGGAGCTCTAGCTCACCTCTTTGGTGTTGTTCTTATATTCTTCTGATTAATCTAGTTCTTGCCAGTTCTTCTTGAACTTCTTGTTAGATCTCGAGCTTGTATTTCTGTATCCGTGACAACTATCGACCTTTTAAACAAAAAAATCTTATTTTCTAATACTAATCTTTCCTTAAAGAGAGTGGATTATCCCTCTTTGTGGAAATTTTTATTAGAGGTTGTGGATTATCCCCCTCTAATTTAACTTTTTGGATTTATTTGAGTTGCCTATAGAAGGAAAGATTATGGATGCTATATCTAGCGGAAGTGAGAATAGATTTGTAACTATTGCAGATCTTCATGAGCTTGTTAATACTCTTAGAGTACAAATCTCACATATTTCTAATGTGAATCATAGAAATACTATGCTTATACCTATGGAAGAAGTTCAAAATCTGCTGCAAGAAGTTGTGCAATTGAAGGAACCAAGTAGATTGAACTCACAACCAAATCAAGAGAATTTTGCTTCTACAAGTATGATGGGGACAAGGATTAGTATGCTCAAGAAGTTTGATAGAACAAGATCAAAATTTTTTAGGATTTTTGTAACAATCCAAGCTCTATTTAAGGTTGCACCCTTTTCAATATCTTGATGGATTTACTCCAGTTGGATTTATGGTTGCACTTCTATCAAGAAGTACTTTCTCTTTGTTTGCACCTTTAATGGAAAAAGACTTATAATTCCTTTATAATTTGAATTCATTCCGAGAAGTATTTACCGCAACATTTGGAGAAAGTGATCATGAAGGAGTAGCAGAGATCAAACTGTTATCTTTATGACAAGGATCACGATCAGCCACTATATATATTGCTGAATTCCAAAATCTTACTTGCGATGTAGATTAGAATGACAAAATACTCATCAATCAATTTTGATATAGATTAAAGAATAATGTCAAAGATTTATTATTAACAATATCAAAAATAAAATCTTTGAAATAGTTTATTGCTCAAGCCATTGCATGCGATGATTCATTATTTGAAAGATATGAAGAGCAAAGACTTAAGTGGAGAGGAACAAATCAAGTAATAGTAGTAGCTTCTAAGTTTTTTGAAGTATATTCATTAAGGCTTGAATCAATTCAAATTGATATGATATATTTTAAAACTCTCACAAAGCAAAAAGAAGACTTGATGTCGCCAAGAGGGTTTATATTTATACTATAGAAAAGCTAAGTATATTGCTCAATTTTGTCTAAAGAAGCAATGCAATTACAAAATGAGGAGCACAATTACCAAAGAAGATAATGTGTCAAAAAACAAGTTTCTCTAGTTACAATAAATACCATGTGTCACGGACATATACATGTAAGCCAATAATTACATGTATAAATAGGTAGAAGTAAGTAAAAGTAGGTAAAAGTAAGTTAATTCTATAGTATTTGGTATGAAAGTTTCCTAAAATTTTTATAGATGTTGCTTTGACTTTATAGGTATCTTTAATTGATTTTTTGGAATTAGAAACGTGGTCAACAAGTTGGCCATGTACCACACATGTTGTTAGCTTGAAGACCAAGCTAATTATGTAGCCTACACATAGAAAAAACTTACCTTGTAAGTTAAGGCATGTGTCCTACAAAGTCAACACATATTGGAGGTCCTATAAAACGTCGCCACGTAGTCCCTAGTTAGATAGTATATATAGAGACAAGAGTGAAGCCTTCTTCACTCTTATCAACTCCTTTCTTGCTTCCAGTCTAGTTTCAAGGGTCTCTAGTTTTCTTGGCTTTTGGCAATAGCCATTCCAGTTTCTTTCTTAATATATATATATATATATATATATATATATATATTAAGTTATTTCTATTTTGTCATCTTTCTAGGACAGAAGTCTCACTTGTTTATTTGTCTTTATCATGTTCTTGTGCTTGACAAATTGACAAGAGTACACCTACAATATCAGAGCTTTGTCTAATCTTGATTAAGAGTGGATTACCTCTTTTTTTTCATAAGATACAAGCATATTAGAAGTTGTGGATTATCCTCTTCTAAACTGATATTGTCCTTAGTATTTTCTTTGTTCTCAAGTCCTCTCTTCTATTTGTCTTGAGCAATATTAGACATCTTTTCTTTTCTACATGTTATCATGGCAGAACTTGTTGAAATAAAGAGTGCAATGGTACAAATGTAAGAACAATTGAGGGAATTAATGCTTGGGACACATCAACTCAATTTACTACCACAAGGAAAAACAAGATTGGTAGGAAGTGAAGATATAGAAATGATTGGAGCTGCTTCAACATCTGCACCAAATCATATCCGTTCTCGTATGGTGGAACGTCCTTTCAATGTTAGAAAACCAAGAATTATCCTACCTGATAAGTTTGATGGCACCAGATTCAAGTTTCAAGGATTTATCAATTAAGAGCAACTTGTGATTGAACTTCAACCCCAAAGCTATCCAACTCCAGGATCACACGTTGTCGTATTACGTGCTTTCCTGCTCGAGAACGCGTCGGGCGTCTGAATATAGAAGGTAGTATGGAGATTCACCAATAATCAAGCAGTCTATCAGATTTTGACTGCTGGAATATAAACGACTGCAATAATGTACCGTAAATCTATACGGGTGCTCTTTGATTGCTTGTCGAAGTCCTTTTTGCCCCAGTCGGTAGGTCTCTAGACGTTACAGAGAACCCCAAACAACCCAAACTGTTAATCTTCAATACCGCTTTGTACTTATGATCTTGTATCCACTGACTGTCTTGTTAGATTAACCCAATAAATTTCATTCACTCCGCATATTCAATCCTATAGACACCCTTTTAATCCTTCAATCACAGACGTAACTCGATTTCATAAAACAGTCAAGAGTATTCAAACCCACTTCATTAAAAATCCTGATTCATCATTACAATACTGACTTCAGCAGCGATTGCCTCAGTCTTTCCAAAACTCTACGAAGAAGAAAAATCCAAATTCTATGTCTTTCCTTCCCCGACCCGAAGCATGAAGCCCCCTCTTCTCTAATCTCCTTGATCTTCAAAAACCTCCAATGAAAACCGAACTAGTAACCTTGCAAAAGCTTGAAAACTAGCTCCCCCCGATTCCCAGAGAAAAAAAAAACCCCCCTTCAAAACTATATCCCCCCTAACCTTATCCTCTGAATTTCTTGAATCTTCCGTCTTAGATTCGGAATTGGCTCCCACCGTCAAGCTTGGATCCAAAATTGGCTCTCGTCGTCAAGCTTGGATCCAAAATTGGCTCTCGCCATTAGAGCTTTTTCCTCCGTTTTTACCTTTAAGAAATCCATTTACCGAAAACAACGTTCCCTGAAATGGCACAAAGAACAGGACAGCCTGAAACAGAATCGAACCCCGTAATCGGGACTACATTGAGTCGCCCAACCAATTCAGGTCTCATATTGAATAAGAGTCCAGTAGTAACCTGGATGTTCCCGTAATTGGGTCAAATTGGTCCTCGCGTCAGATTGACTAAGACCCATAGTAAGACCTAGATTTCTCGTAATTAGATTGACCGGCCAATTCAGGTCTCATATTGGATAAGAGGACCCGGATTGGATTTTTGAAATTGGATCCAATTGGCTCTTCGAACCCGTCATGTGAATTGGTCCTTCTCTTCCTGCTGACTCCCGTTATTGGAATCGAATGGAGCATTTCAGTATGCCCCGGCTGACTGTAACGGAGTGACTGAACCTGACCACTCAGTATTTGCACTGGAGTTGGTCGATGCTCCCAATATTCGAGGTAACTGAATATTAATAAAATTCCTCTTTCTTTTTATTTTCACTGTATACTCGTATTACAACACGACATCCACCCCCTCTGAACCTGTGCATCCTGCGGTATCTACCAATTTACCCAATTGCTGTTTGATTCAGAATATATCCTCTACGTCTTTGTCCAGTTTGTCTTCGTCACCTTCATTATCCAAATCACTTTCATCTTCTTGCTGCGGAATCTCTATACCTTCATTAAGGTCTTCCATATTCATCTTTGCGTGTCTTCGTTTAAATATTTTTACTCGCTTCCCTGCAATTGGTATTTTCAATTTTGTACCATCTAACTCCCGTAATGAGTAAGTCGCATTATCATGAACAGTCGTTACCACATATGGTCCAAACCAACGTTTTGAGAATTTCCGCAAAGTACTATGTTGATTATCCAGACTATTGTCATAAACAAGTACCCAGTCACCTTCCTCGATTGCTTTTGGTCTCAATCGATGTTGCTTATCGAATCGTGCCTTGTTTTGTAACCTTGCTCTTTTTAACCTTCCCAATGCTATCTGGACATCTTCCGTTCTTTGCTCCAATTGTCGAATCCTAATAGCCAGAAGTTCTTCTCTTGTCAATCCATCTTCCCATGGTAGCATACTCCAAGTAAGTACCTTTTCTTAATTCGGTATAATTGGTTTGTGACCTGTCATAAGTTCTACTAGCATATATCCTGTCACCGAGCTATGTGTTGTTCGATCAGCCCATAATGCAAATGACAAAAGCCGTGGCCACTCTTTAACTTTCCCATTACAAGCTTTAACCAATGCTTTCACAATCGGTGGATGACCACGTTCGCTTTTTGCATTCCCTTCTGGATTATAAGCAGTAGTCAGTGATAGTTTAACTCCACATCTTTCAAAGAACTTACAAGCTTCTTGTGCATTTAATTCTCCACGATCTGCAGTGATTTTTCCTACGCACCCGTAACAGCAAATGACATCTTCAAGCAAAAACCTACAAATCCCCTCTGTAGATTTTGTCCTCAATGCTCTTCCTTCTACTTGATTTGATAAATCTTCATGAGCTAAAACCAAATATCTCATCTGCCATAACCCAACCGGCATAATAACCAAATCAACAACCCATTTAAAATGAATAGCCAGAGGATACGTAGGATGAAGACTATCTCGATGTCGGATATTAGAATACGATTGACAGATTTCACATGACTCTACAAATGAGAGCACATCTCGATACATATTTTTCCACCAATATCGTTCCTTGAGTTTAACAAAAGTAGCCCAGATTCCTCTATGCCCTGCCCATAAACTATCATGAAACTCCTTTAATAATTTTAGTTTTTCTTTCCTTTTGCCTATCACTTGTTGTGGCATCCCAATTCCTTTCTTCGGTCTCTTCCATAAGAATCCATCTCGAAGCAAAACTCCATATGCTTTTTTTCTTATTTGTTTGAATTTTTGTGTAGACCAATTCCCCTGCTTAGACAAGATATTCAAATAATGACCAATATCCAATAATTCTCCTTCATAAGACTCTTCAAGAAATAGCTTGTCTTCTTTGTTGAGATTTGATATTGAATAGAATTTCAATCCGACATCATCAATGTCTTCAACCATTTCGTCCTCCCTCTCGTATCTTGCTCGAGATAGCATGTCTGCTACTAAATTGTCCTTCCCAGTGATATGCTTAAATTCTGGATTTAGTGACTTAATATAAGCAATCCATCTCAACATTGCAATATCTGGCGTTGAACAGTTAATAATCATTCCAAGCAATGGCAAGCAATCTGTTTCAATTACTACTACTGCCCCAATCAAATAGTCCTTTTCAGCTTTCATAGCTGAAACGACTCCCCAAAGTTCTCTTTTGACTTGCGAATATGCACGCTGACGAATACTTAAAACTTTAGCCCCAAATCGAACTGCAAATCTACTTCCATTTGAATCATCTTGACCCACAGCCCATCCAACGGCAATTGGACTAGCGTCTACAGTAAGAATCACTGGTCTATTGTACTTATAATCAACCTTCCTCAATATTGGAGGTGACATCAATAATTTCTTCAATCTTTGCATTGCCTGAATATGCCTTTCTTCCCATTTAAATCGGTAACCCTTGCGTAACAGTTCATATAATGGATCCGCTATGTGAACAAAATGAGGGATCCAGATTCGATAAAATATACATGCACCCAAAAACCTGCGAACCTCTGTTAAAGAATCACAATCCTCTTTCATCCTTTCAATTGCATCAACTTTAGTCGGATCTGATTTTCTTCCGTAGGATCCACGTAAATGTCCAACAATTACAACCTCTCGTACTCCAAATACGGACTTCATACCCGATAATGTAAGATGAACTTCTCCAAGCTGAGTTAAAATCTTTTCACAATCTTGTATATGATCAACAACATATCTGCGACACCCCCTCGTATCTAAAGTTTCATCCTTGTCTCCTTCTCTGCACCCTTTTATAGGAACATCATCCAAAAAAGGCATAGTCTTTTCCGGAATAAAATCTCTCAATACCTTATTCATCCCATTCATCATATGCGCAACTGAGTTGGTCGCCCCTTAAGGAAGAGTGCACATTCTAACCAATCCAAGCGGTGTCCTCATCGTTGTCATATCTCTACTTCCTTCGGCAGGTTGAAATTGATCATAACCTGAATACAAATCATCCATTGAATAGATCGCCCTTCCAGCAAACGCCTCAGCAAATTCATCCACAATAGGTCCAATTCCTGCATTCTTGACAGTTATTACATTCACCGGCTGCATATCTTGAATAAACCGTAGTGACCCATTCTTCTTAGGTACCGTAAACCATTG
Source organism: Physcomitrium patens (assembly GCF_059467195.1). NCBI lineage: Eukaryota > Viridiplantae > Streptophyta > Bryopsida > Funariales > Funariaceae > Physcomitrium > Physcomitrium patens. Next base: position 6,037,208 of record NC_143421.1, read on the forward strand.
ACTAGAATGCGGCGCAAATGAAGGTTTCAATATTTTCATCTTTATCTTTTCTTTTAATAAATCCACCAATTTAGGTAAATGTGCCCTCGGTACTAGAATCGGTCTTAGATTCCAAGGTACATGCGGTACAGTGAATATAACCATAGGTGTTATAATATTTGGATCCACACACCCAATTTCATGAGATTCGAAGGTAAACGATCTACCTTGTTTAGCCAACATTTTTTTGAAGCAAGTAATTTCCTCCGGCAATAAAGAACCATCAGAACCAATCTTCAATTCTTCAAAAGTCTCTTCAGTAAACTCATGTCCAATACTCATTGGATCTCTTAAACTTGCTTCTTTTGATGCTTCTCCCATTTGTTCTTTAGAATCCTCTGGTAATGGTCCGGCAACAGGCTTTACCTTCTTATCTGCCGTTTTATATCTCGTCTCTACTGTGACTTCTGGTGCTTGAAAAGATTCAAGCATGGTATAAACCTCTCTCGAATGAATCTCAACAATCTTATCATTATCCCCTAACCCAATAGATGTAATCAATTCCAATGAATCTTCCAATCCATTTTCTTCATAAACACCCAAAATCCTCTCATCATCTTGCAATGTACCTATCTTGCGTAACTGTCCTTCAATATCATATAATCTGTTTCTTTCTTTTCTTTTAAAATCATCAACTTTCTTATACATAATATTTCCATTCTCCAATATACCAATAAAACTCGCATCAAAGGTACCTTCATCTTGTGAGAGTACCTCCTCTTTTGTACCTCCATAATCTCACTTTACAGTGGTACTTCCCCAAAATCCTTAAATCCTTCAACAATCTTTGGCAATGGTTTCTCCCTCAACCTATCTCGATTCCGTTCATGGTTAGGAGGTACTGTTAGAAATTGTATAGCTTTTCTCCCATCTTCGCTCCGTATCCTTCCATAAGCAGAACCATCGTCAAGTACTTTTGTTTCTATCCGTGTTGCCGTGATATAAGGTTGTCCTAAAATCAACGGATAAGACATTGTATCTTGAACGAAGAAATGTTGCTCTGTCGCAACATCCCCAATCCAAATTTTGACATCTGGACAAGCTCCATATAATTCGCCCCGTGTGTTATTAGCTGCTCGTATTGTCCATCCATGTTCCATATCAATTGGCCATTTTTGCTTCTTATAAAGATCTTTAGACATGAGATTTATTTCAGAACCATGGTCGACCAAAGCAACTATTGGTTCTTCTATATCTCCTACCTTCACCAATACCTCAGTAGTTGCCTTTGCCCAATGCTTTCGAGTATAATGGCTCAAAGTTTCTATTTCCTTGTCACTAGAATCTTCAAAACGTACTCGCTGATTATACCCATTCTTTTCATTTGTTGGTTTCATGTAACCAATATCAACCTCTTCTTCATCTCTACATATTCTTGCATCAATAGCATGACTCATTCCAGTTTTGCCCATTAATTGCCTCTTTTGCTTAATGCTGTCAATGATAACATCATGAAATTCCTTCTTTGCAATTTCCAAGACTTCTTTCAATGTGAATTCCACCTTAGCATTTAATATACGTTCTTCCAACACCCCTTTCAAATTTGTTGCCACTTCAATGTCAGAAAGTAGCTTATAAGTAATTGATTTGCCCTTATCTTTTGTCTCCGTTGTTTTTTCTCCCAATGATGCTGAGGTATCCTTTACAGATAATTCTTGTGAAGCTGCCTCCCGAGCCTTGTCTCTTCGAGTTTGCCTCTTAAAAGAATTTCCTTCTCTAGTATCATCAAAATTTCCTCGTCTTTTTTCTTCCATCAAAGCTTCATGTTGGCTCTTAGCAATATATGCATGAACTGAAAGAGACTCAACAGGATCCTCCCAACCTGTTCTACCTCGTATTGTAGCTGCAGTCCTCAATAACGCTTCTCGAGGTAATTTCCCTTCTTGCATTGTAGAAACGGCAGAAGCCCAAAACTCACTAGTTTCCGTACTTCCACCAATTTCATCATCTACTCTAGCACCATAACTTGCACTTTCTCGTGCTACTGTTTCATGCTCCTTTAAGTAATCTTGAACTAATGCTCTCATTCCTCCCTTGCCAAAATTGGTTTGAAGAAGATCCTCCCTATCTTTCAATGCTATCTTCCCATCTTTCCAGCAAATAATTCCCTGCCGTATCATATTATTAAATTCATTGCAATATTTTCTAGTGTGTGAAGTATTATTACACCAAATGCATCTTTGTACATATCCTTGTTTTGAAACATTCTTCGAATTGTTTATAGAAGTATTCTCTTCAAGTCTTGCCAATTTGATTTGAAGATCTCGCATTCCTCGTATAATTTCTTCCATACCCATATCTGCTTTCTTTGACAAGGATGTCGAAGGTTGAACTGTAGGCATTGTTGGTGGTGTTGTACGTACTGGAGCTTTGGGTGCTTGTACTATTTTCGGAATATTACTCCTATCCTTCCTCCTTTCTTTTTTTGTAAGCAACCCCACCGCATCTTCAACGTTCTTCCACTTCGTTGTCAATCCTTCATCTTCTTCTTTGTATTCAAGAAGGGGTTCTTATTTCTCTTGCAATTCTCCATTAGCAGCTTGAAGAAATAGATCAACTTTGTTCAGCTCCAATGTCAATTTTTCTACCTTCGATAATAGAGAGTACTGCCTCTCAAATTCCCTTAGTAGCTCTATTGCTTGCAAATTCTTATTGGGCCGTTCAATCCATCCCAGAAACAGCTTCTTAGTAACACGATCAGCATCTTTCAAGAAATATTCGTCTTTCAATGCATGTGAAAAATCCTCCCATGAATTCCCACAATGATCCGTAATCGATGTAATGTGGTCTCTTATCTCCGGTATCGTGGCAAGTCCAAATAGTGCAACCATTGTCTTCTCAGAAACCCGATTTAATTCCATTTCACGAACATAACATCTTAAATACCTTGAAATATTCCTCCCATCAAATTGATCAATTTTATTGACCACTGCTTGCAATGCTTTGGTTGCCAAAGCTTCATTTCGATCATTGCTTTGCTGTTACTGCATTGACAATGAGAAGGCTTGAAACAAACTAGCAATAGACGGATCCATGTGCATACCTTGTCCTTTAGAAGACTCCCCACCAGAAACTCCTCCCAAAAATCCTTCAAAATTTTTATTTTCGTTTTCCATAAAAATAAAGATAAAATCAACCGAAATCCAATACCTTCTACCTCAAGCTTTCACGTTGGGTTCACGACTTTTTGTCGTATTACATGCTTTCCTGCTCGAGAACGCGCCGGGCGTCTGGCTGTAGAAGGTAGTATGGAGATTCGCCGATAGTCAAGCAGTCTATCAGTTTTTGACTGCTGGAATATAAACGACTGCAATAATGTACCGTAAATCTATACGGGTGCTCTTCGACTGCTTGTCGAAGTCCTTTTTGCCCCAGCCGGTAGGTCTCTAGACGTTACAGAGAACCCCAAACAACCCAAACTGTTAATCTTCAATACCGCTTTGTACTTATGATCTTGTATCCACTGACTGTCTTGTTAGATTAACCCAATAAATTTCATTCACTCCGCATATTCAATCCTATAGACACCCTTTTAATCCTTCAATCACAGACGTAACTCGATTTCATAAAACAGTCAAGAGTATTCAAACCCACTTCATTAAAAATCCTGATTCATCATTACAATACTGACTTCAGCAGCGATTGCCTCAGTTTTTCCAAAACTCTACGAAGAAGAAAAATCCAAATTCTATGTCTTTCCTTCCCCGACCCGAAGCATGAAGCCCCCTCTTCTCTAATCTCCTTGATCTTCAAAAACCTCCAATGAAAACCGAACTAGTAACCTTACAAAAGCTTGAAAATTAGCTCCCCCCGATTCCTAGAGAAAAAAAAAAAAAACCCCCTTCAAAACTATATCCCCCCTAACCTTATCCTCTGAATTTCTTCAATCTTCCGTCTTAGATCCGGAATTGGCTCTCGCCGTCAAGCTTGGATCCGAAATTGGCTCTCGCGATCAGAGCTTTCTCTTCCATTTTTACCTTTAAGAAATCCATTTACCGAAAACAACGTTCCCTGAAACGGCACAAAGAACAGGACAACCTGAAACAGAATCGAACCCGGTAATCGGGACCACATTGAGTCGCCCGACCAATTCAGGTCTCATATTGGATAAGAGTCCAGTAGTAACATGGATGTTCTCGTAATTGGATCAAATTGGTCCTCGTGTCGGATTGGCTAAGACCCGTAGTAAGACCTGGATTTCCCGTAATTGGGTTGATCGGCCAATTCAGGTCTCATATTGGATAAGAGGACCCGGATTGGATTTTTGAAATTGGATCCAATTGGCTCTTCGAACCCGTCGTGTGAATTGGTCCTTCTCTTCCTGCTGACTCCCGTTATTGGAATCGAATGGAGCATTTCAGTATGCCCCGGCTGACTGTAACGGAGTGACTGAACCTGACCACTCAGTATTTGCACTAGAGTTGGTCGATGCTCCCAATATTCGAGGTAACTGAATATTAATAAAATTCCCCTTTCTTTTCATTTTCACTGTATACTCGTGTTACAACACGACAACGTTAGATTCATTGATACACTTCTTTCATGTTGAGCACTATCGTGGTTTTCATCTTTTCTTAAATGACAAGATCCAATATTGGATAATGTAGAGGCTTTTCTAGCAAAATTTTGATCTATGTATGGAAAACATGATGCAATTCGTGTTGCAACCAATAAGATCCATATTTTATGACAAGACAATCAATTAATAATATTGTATGCTTCACAATTTTGACAACTTGTAACTGATATAAAGTCGGATGATGCTGCACTTATTAGCCAATTTCTCTATGGATTACAATATGAGGTAAAAAAATTAATGCTCAACTTATTTGATCCTCAAACATTGAGTCAAGCAATTAACTTTGCTATAAAGTGCAACAATTGCCTTTTTGAATTTTGTTCTGAGAACCATACAAGTGGACCTCAACATTACTACAACTCAATGGCAACACCAATACCTCTTCAACACATACATTTGGAAGTAGAGGATATGCAAATTAATGCAGTACGTTTCAAATCTCTTACTGAGCAAGAAAAGACTCTCTTTGTCAAGAAGGATTGTACTTATATTGTGGAGAACCTAAGCACAATGCTCAATATTATCCAAAGAAGCGATGCAACTATAAAATAAGGAGTATGGTGATCAAAGAAGATAGCATGTCAAAAAACGAATTTGTCTAGCTATAATAGGGACTATTCAGCTTGAACCTTGTACAACACCTAGTAAAGGTCCTATCGTCTCTTCAGAACCCTCTCCATGTTTTACGATGTCATAGTGTAAATGCTTATAGTATGTAAAAATTAGTTAGAACACATTAAATGTTAATAAATCTAAATGTATGTTAGAGTGGATTATAGATTAAATTAAAAAGAGTTGGTATGAAAAAACTATATTTTGTTTTCCTTACTTAGTTTGATTATAGTATATAAAAGTTATAGAACCTTAATGTTAAGTATGAAGCCTTGAGAGGAGATAGGGGCCTAAAGATGAAGATTTAAACTAATAGGAGGTTAATTGGGAGGGATGAAACCAAGGCATGGTTGGATGAAGGTAGAAATAAGGATCTTCATCCCCATTGGTCGAAATCCATGTCCAATGGGCTTTTAGGAGGCTGCCCACGACCTTGATAAGGGTTTCAGCGACTACAAAGAAGCCATTAGGAAATCAAAGGCAAGGGTTGTAAAGTTTAGGGTTTTGGCTACAATTTTTGTGCAAATTTTATGGGGTTTGGAGTTAGGGTGAATAAGTTATAGCCGTTTGAAGTTAAGGTGTCAATTTAAGACCTACTATTACTCTTTTGAGTTTAAGAGGAGTCTTATGGAAGCTTTTGGAGATCGGAAGGTGCAAGTGGAAGGGAAACTTCAAGACATACATCTTTTGCGAAGGAAATTTTGCATTTGGAATTTATGTGAAGGAGTTATAGGGAGTTAAAGACAGCGCATTCAAATCAAAGGCAGTAAGTGAGTGGTTTTGTTCAAAGTAGTGTTAGGAGCCATAACTTGAGTTTTCGAAAGAAATTTTGGCCAAAACTTTGGAAGAATGTAAAAATTTGTATTAAAAAGCTATCTATACAAGTTTCGTGGCATTTGGACTTATGGTTTGTGAGATATGAAGAAAATTGCACGCAGGTATATAAAGATTAGGGTTTCAAGCGGCTGTTAGGGTTTTGAAGATATCTCAAGATCCGCGATGAATTTGCAGTTGAAATTTGTTGTACAAATTAATAACAACATATCAGTACTTCATGTAAATTTTGATCTTGTTTGGACGGTTGGATCAAGAGTTATGAGGTGTTGAGCTTCGGGAGAATTTCCACACAAGGATATACAAGGTTTTAGAGTACTTCTACCATATTTTGGGTGTTGTTGGTTATTTAAGACTTAAGTATTTGGTGTAATTTTTCCAAAAGGAGAACTTATATATATAAAATTAGGGTTTTCTTATTTTAAGCTTGATTGAGTAATTAGTGACAGCCAGAAGCCCAGCGCTTTCTTGAGGCAAAACCTCTCTACCCCGACAACAATAAATGTTATTCTAGGACGTAAACATCTCAAAGCCTCTGCCTTACTAGATTCAGGAACCTCAGCATGTTTCTTAGATGAAAAATTTGCTAAAAGATATAGCATATTTTTAGTAAAGAAAACTAAATGCGTTCATGTAGAAGTCATAGATAGTCGTCCGTTGTCTTCAGGAGATGTTACTCATAAAATCCTTCCTATAGAAATAGCAACTAATGGTCATAGTAGCTTTATAATATTTAATATCATTAGATCTTCTTCTAATCCAGTCATTTTAGGTTTATCATGGCTAGAAAAATATAACCCTAAAATAGATTAAACTTCTCGTAGTCTTGACTTTTCTAAAAGTATAATTAAGAGTATAGTTAATTAAGTAGAAAGTCATAAGTCTAGTATAATTAAACCTATATTTGTAGGTACAAGTACTTTCTTGCATGTTGCAAAAGAAGGATCACCTTGTGTCATTTATGCCACACTTGTTTCTATTGGTGGAAAGACTTCAAGTGGTATTCCAAGCCAATATCAATATTTTCAAGATGTATTTGAAAAGAAGAATGTAGATACTCTCCCAAAACATTGTTCCTATGACTGCTCAATTGATCTTCAAGAAGGAGCACAACCACCATTTGGACCAATCTATAATTTATCTCAAAATGAGTTAGCTGAATTCAAGGAGTATATTGAAATGAATTTGGCCAAGAACTTCATACGCCATTCCAAATCTCCAGTAGGAGGTCCAATTTTATTTGTGAAGAAAAAAGATGGATCATTGTGGATGTGTGTTGATTATCGAGGACTCAACAAAATCACTATAAAAAATAGGTATCTACTACCTTTGATATCTAGACTTCTTGATCAGTTGAATTAAGCTAAGATCTATACAAAAATAGATCTACGAAGAGCATACAATTTGGTACGCATTAAAGAAGGAGATGAATGGAAGACTATATTTCAAACAAGGTATGGATATTTTGAATACAACGTCATGCCTTTTAGACTTACAAATGCACCAGCAGCATTCCAAAATCTAATGAACAATGTCTTTCGGGAGTTTTTAGATGATTTTGTTGTCTGTTACCTAGACGACATCTTAATCTATTTTAAGAATCCAGAAGAACATGAATTTCATGTTTGCCAAGTATTACAAAAATTAAAAAATGCAGGACTCTATGCCAAGATAGAAAAATGTGTATTTCACACTACTCAAGTTGACTTCTTAGGATACATCATTTCAAGTGATGGACTTATGATGGATCCTAAGAAAGTTCAAATTATTATGGATTGGAAGATCTCAGAAACGGTAAGAGATGTCCAATGCTTTTTGGAATTTGCCAACTACTATCAGATCTTCATCAAAGACTTCTCTCAAGTTGCAACTCCACTTACACGTTTGACTTTCAAAGACAAACTTCAATGGAATCAAGAAGCACAAGTAGTATTTGAAGCTTTGAAGACAGCCTTTATTTTTGCACCAATCTTGTATCGCGTCGATTTTTCTAAGCCATTTTTTATAGAAATAGACACATCAGACTTTGCTTTGGATGTCGTATTGTCACAAATAGGAACAGATGATAAACTTCACATGGTAGCTTTTCATTCCAAAAAATTTTTAACAACCGAGATCAACTACGAGATCCACGACAAAGAACTTCTTGCAATCGTGGCTCGTTTTAAGAATAGTGCCATTATCTAGTAGATGCTTCTAGCCTAGTCATAGTGTATACGAATCACAAGAACCTTGAATATTTTATGTCAATATGTATTTTGAATCTATGCAAAGCCCATTGGAGTATGTCTTTAACAAGATTCAAATTTAAGATCACTTATCGACCAAGAAAATAATAAGGTTTGTCAGATGCACTCTCTAGATGATCTTATCTTTTACCAAAGGAAGGAGATGCTGCTTTTGATCAACAACGAATAATTATCTTGAAGCTAGAGCATCTTCATCTTCGAGCAATGAAATCAACACTAACTGTTGATTCAACTTTTATTAAGCAAGTTCAGTCAAATATGTCTTTTGATCTTCTTATTCGTGATATGAAGAAAAATCCTTCAAAGTCTTATCATACTTCCAAGTTTAAAATCAAGAAGAATCTACTATATTTTGAGGGACGCCTATATGTTCCAGAAGGTGAAGCTCGATTACGTGTTCTTCAAGCTCATCATAACTTTCCAGCAGCAGGACATTTTGGGTACAATAAAACTTTGGAACTAATATCCAGGGACTTTTGGTGGCCACAAATATGGAAAGCAGTCAAAGATTTTATACAATCTTGTGATGTTTGCTCAAAATCAAAAAATCTTCATCATCAACCTTACAAACTTCATCAGCCATTGACTTTTCAAAAGTTGATAATCCTGGTACGAAAGATTTGGCAATTCATTTATTAGAGCTACATGCAACGATGAAAGCTGAGTTAAAAGAAGCTCAAGAACAACAAAAGGTCAATGCAGATGTCTATCGAAATGAACAACCATCATTTCACATGGGTGATAAGGTATGGTTACTTTGTCGCAATATCAAGACCACTCGTCTTTGTGACAAGTTGGATTATCCAAGGCTTGGACCGTTTTCTATTTCTACACAAATCAATCCAGTTGTATATCGTTTACATCTACCAAAGTCAATGAAAATCTATCTAGTATTTCACATGTCTCTTCTTGAACCATACAAGATAGTGGACATACCAAGAAGATGACAAGCACCACCTCCTCCTATAGAAGTAGACAATAATGAAGTGGAAGAAGTGGAAGAAGTCTTAGATTCAAGGTGGTGCCAAAATAAATTAGAATGTCTTGTCCATTGGCGCGGATATGATATTAGTAAACACACATGGGAGCCAGTAAAGAATCTTACAAATGCAGCAAAGGCGATGGAGGCTTTTCATTAATGACATCTATCAAAATCAAGATGAAAACCTTCCTTATAAAAGAAATAAGATCTAGGCAAGATAACATTCTACTTTCAATCCTTGTTTGTAGCTTCTTTACAGTTGTGACGCTCAAGAAATGGAGAACTAATAACCAACAGATTTGACTCAAGAGCCTTCGTTTGCTGATCTACCAAATGAGATATTATGATTGTCACAACCTTCAAGACAACGCAATCGAGATGAAGATCTTTAAGAATGACATGTTCTTTCTTGAATACATAACAAGATACAACGCATTTGGTATCACAACTTTGGAAGGGACTCCTGATGTTTGGTGATTTTACTAGAGGTAGGAACAACTCCTGACGGTGTTTCAAATGTTTTATTCGAAGGAAGTTATGAAGGCCTCAACAATGATCAAATAACTGGGTGGTCTTCTTGCCTTGGTATAGGACACTATCGATGGTTGAGAGGCATTATCAATCATCTTCGAAGAAAATAAAGACCAAAGTATGTGGCGAATATAATTTGTCGTATCATAGATTTCTTCAACATATGATTATTGCTCTTCGTGGAACTCGTGCCTAAAAAGAGGGATAATGTCACGGACATATGCATGTAAGCCAATAATTACATGTATAAATAAGTAGAAGTAAGTAAAAATAGGTAAAAGTAAGTTTATTCTATAGTATTTGATATGGAAGCTTCTTAGAAACTTTATAGATACTACTTTTACTTTATAGGTGTCTTTAATTGACTTTTTGGGATTAGAAACGTGGTCAACAAGTTGGCCATATACCACATATATTGTTAGCTTGAAGACCAAGTTAACTATGTGGCCTACATATAAAAAAACTTGCCTTGTAAGTCAAGGCATGTGTCCTACAAAGTCAACACATATTGAAGATCCTATAGAATGTCGCCACGTAGCCCCTAGTTAGATAGTATATATAGAGACAAGAGTGAAGCCTTCTTCACTCTTGTCAACTCCTTTCTTGCTTCTAGTCTAATTTTAAAGGTCTCTAGTTTTCTTGACTTTTGGCAATAGCCATTCCAATTTCTTTCTTAATATATATATCAAGTTATTTCTATTTTTTCATCTTTCTATGACAGAAGTCTCACTTGTTTATTTGTCTTTATCATATTCTTGTCTTTCATACCATGCACCTAAAATTGTATGCAACACCTAATAAAGATCATATTCTCTCTTCAGATCCCTCATCTTGTTTTATAATAGATGTATGTTTAGGACCTAAAAATCACAAAGTCCTTGCTTTATTAGATTCAGGAGCCTCAGCCTATTTTATAGACGAAGATTTTATCAAAAATCAAAAAATACCTTTAGTCAAAAAAACTAAATCCGTACATGTAGAAGTCATAGATGGTCGTTTGTTGTCTTTGGAAATGTTATCTATGAGACTATTCCTTTAGATGTAGCAATTTAAGATCATAAAAATGTAGAAGTATTTAATGTTATAAGATCTTCCTCCAATCTGGTTATATTAGGATTATTGTAGTTAAAAAAAATATAACCCTCAAATAGATTGGATTTGTTATAACCTTTATTTTTTTGGTAGTATAATACAAGATCAAGTTAGCAAAGTAGAAGTATAAAAGTATAGTACTTCTAAATCTTTACTAGTAGGTATAAGAGCTTTCATGCATGCTAAAAAAGAATGATCATCTTTAGCTATGCTATTTCTAATGGTAAAAAAACATCAAGTGGTATTGCTAGCTAATATGAAGAATGTTAAGATATTTTTGAAAAGAAGAATGTAGATATTCTTCTAGAACATCGACCTTATGATTATTCAATTGATTTGCAAGAAGGAGCTCAACCACCATTCAAACCAATCTATAGCTTATCATAGAATGAGTTGGCTACATTAAACAAGTAGATTGATGAGAATTTGGCAAAGAACTTCATACACTATTCTAAATCTCCAACCAGAGCTCTAATCTTATTTATAAAGAAGAAAGACAGATCTCTATAGATGTATGTGGATTATGGAGGATTCAATAAGATCACCATCGAGAATATGTATCCTTTGCCTTTGATTTCAGGACTTTTTGACCAACTCAATCAAGCAAAGATTTACACCAAAATAGATCTATGAGGAGCATACAACTTAGTTCATATCAAAGTAGGAGATGAATAAAAGACTATTTTTCGAATTAGGTATGGACATTTTCAATATAATTCATGTTTCTTGGACTCACAAATGCATTGGTCACTTTTTAACATCTTATGAATGATGTTTTTTGTGAGTTTCTTGATGATTTTGTCATTTAGTATTTAAGCAATATTCTGATCTACTCTAAGAACATAGAAGAATATGAAATTCATGTTCGTTGTGTGTTATAGAAATTTAGAGATACAAGATTATATGTTAAGTTAGAAAAGTATATATTCCACACTACTTAAGTTGTCTTTTTAGGATACATTATTTCCAATCAAGGCCTTATGATGGATCCCAAGAAGGTCCAAACTATCATAAATTAGAAGATTCCAAGAACAGTACAAGATGTGCGATGCTTTTTAGGCTTTGCTAATTACTATCGAATCTTCATCAAGAACTTTTCTCAAGTTGTAGCTACACTTATATGTTTGACTTCTAAAGACAAACTTTAGTGAAATAAAGATGCAAAACCATCATTTAATGCTTTAAAGAAGAAATTTGCTTCTACACCAATCTTGTGTCATGTCAACTTTTTTAAGGTATTTTTTATGGAAATAGATACGTTATACTTTATTATGGATGTTGTGTTGTCACAAATAGAAACACATGATAAATTCCATACATTAGCTTTTCATTCCAAGATTGCATCTCCCTATCTTGTCACTTCTTTGTATAATTGCTTGCATCCTCCTATCTTATCACTTCTTTGTATAATTGCTTGCATCTCCCTATCTTGTCACTTCTTTGTAGGTTTTTTACACAATTGTTTGAAAATTGGTCATGCAATGTTATCATAGCATAGATTTTTCAAGATTATTGAATGATAGGATTAAGTATATAATATGTAATAATTGATTACCAAGTAAAATAGAAAAACTACCAAAATTAGTAGAATTTAAACCTTAAATGTAAAAGCAATGGCGTACCAATAAGATTATAATATTTATTAATACTTGCTACAATTACAAATTTCCTTCTCAATATCACTTATTGACAAAATAATGGGATATCTTTTGCATGAAGAGATAGATACAATAATTTTGATGAAGGCCATTGATAATATTACATTGTAAATACCAAAATAATCTAATTCTTCATTAAAATATTCATAGCTATTGGCCTCAAAGACTTAGACCATTTGATAGCAATTGTTTCACAATCATAATACTTCTCTATTTGATGTTTATAAATTGCATCAAGAATCTCAATTGCGAGCTTCACATGTATTTTATTTATGATTGAATTCACAATTTTTATGAGGTTAGAAGTCATATGTCTAAATTATAAATCAATAATTATATATATATAATTTATTGTTATGAAAAATATTGTCAATATACCTCTCCACATTTGTATTATTTTTCTCCAACTTCTTCCACTATTCTAAAAAAGAACTAGCACATTTGGCATAAGCACATGTCTAAAAAGCTTTCTTGAACTCAATGCCAATTTTTTTGCTAACATTTTTTACAATGTGAAAGCAATACTAATAATTTGAAGCCAGAGGCAATACTTTGGTACAAGCTTTAATTAAAGCCTTTTTATTATCATTAACTATAATTATTTTCAATAAATTCACCTCAAGAATTACTTCTTTCAATTATTCACAAAAAAAATTTTACATCTCTATGCATTCATTTCATACCAATCTCTAAGCTAAGATCACTAACTTATCATCCAAATCTATCTCTACAACCAAAAATAGATATTAGTTGAAGGAATTCTTAATGAAAGTAGCAAAAACTACAAGAAAAAATTTCAAATGTATGAAAGCATTATATGCATGTCATAGACAAAAAAATAGTCTTTCAGCAATGAATTCTATCTCCATCCTTTAAAGTCTCTTTTCACTTTAAAAAAGAAATAATCTCAAAATCAACCTCTATCAATATTTTAATAAAGCTTTAAGCAATTCAAAATAATTCACTTGGAGCATCTATAGATTTTTTTATCAAGGTTTCTTTCTCCTTGTTTGAAGTGCTATAGGTAAGTCTGATATTGTAGATTTTCTTAAAATATAATTTAATGGCTTTTTGCACTAATATTTGATTGATTGTTAATGATCATTCTTGAAGTTTTTTAACTATCAATGTATAGTTGATTTGTAAATCCATTAGTTTTGCCAAAGTTTCTTAACAAGGATGATCTAAGTTTAACCAAGTCACTTTTATCTCCTTTATCTGCTTTCTCAAGCTTACATAAATATAGTATTGACACTTTAAAACTCCAAATCTGTAATAATTTAGAATTTTTATTTTAGTATAAAATTATATCAAAACTATATGTTACATATATATATATATATATATATATATATATATTATTATCTAAGTAATATGAATATATAGAAGTAGATAAAAGTAGATTAATTTCATAATAACTTATAGAAAAACTTCTTAAAAGCTTCATAGATGTATTTGTAATTGATTGATAGGTCAAAAACTTGGTCAATAAACTAAGTACATGCCACATACATTAGTAGCTTGCAAAACAAGCTGATTATAAAGTATCTATATAGAAAACTTGCCTTGCAAGTTAAGATACACGTTATGCAAAGTCAAGATGTTTTTGGAGGTCCAATGGAATGTCGCCACATAGATTTTAAGTAGATAGTATATATAGAAGCAAGAATAAAGCCTTCTTCACTCTTATCAACTCCAATCTTACTTCTAATCTAGTTTCAAGAGTCTCTAGTTTCCTTGTCTTTTGGCAATAGCCATTTTAGTTTCATTTTTTAATATATATATTTTTCTATTTCTATTTTGTCATATTTCTTTGACAAAGCCTTATTTGTTTAATTGCTTTCATCAAGTTCTTGTCCTTGACACTATAGTTGTTTGAAGCAATGTAGTCTTAAGCAGTTTATTTGACATTGTTGAAAGAAGCGAACATTGCTACGACCAAAAAATCTACAAGTGAATAATTTAGAACATCCTGCGATCAAATGGAGGGTATAATGATATTGGTGATAAAAAAAATTGATAAGTTCTTACATGCAAAGTTTTGTTAGTGCATATATAACCAAAAATATTGCAATCTTGCAAAAAATTCATGTTCTTTATAAAATATGAAGAAGAAACTTGAAATTGTATGAGTAAATGGAGATAGAAACAATATTAAAGTTTTGGATTGTTAAGCCTTAAGATAATAATCTCTTGCCACTTCGAAGCTCCTGCTTTTGACAGTGCAATATGAAAGTGTGAAGTGTACGGACAAGAGTTTTTGTTATTAACATAAAGGCGTAGAGTATGGAGACAATGAAACATAGTCATATTGTGAATTTCGGATTGAAACAAGGTCATATTCTGAATTTTGAGTTGAAACCGAGTCACATTGTAAAGAATTCTAAATAAAAATAATAAATGACTTTCAACACATCAATGTAAAGACAAATAATTCTAATATAATTACTACTTGAATAGAGATATAATGTATGGCAGGATCTTTAAGTTTCATCTATATTTATATTTAAAATAATAGATAAATTTCTTAAGCATTAACATCAATAAATACCATATAAGAAACTTTGAATATATTTTTTGACTTTTTTAGAGATTCTTTTTATAATTATATATATATATATATATATATACATATTATATTAAATTTTTTGACTTATTCATATATCATATTTAAGTATAAATAAATATTTAGATTTTTTTTTTTATCATATTTTAAAATATATTTCATATATTTTATTCAATCATAAAATTCAAACTGCACATAATTTGTGGTGAATCTTAGCTTTTGATGTTCATTAAATAAAGTAAATATATATTTCATGTTTATTAAGTACATTGTTTGATTCTTAAATGCAACCCTAAAGTTTTGTAAGTGTTTGTTGTAATTAAAAAACCTTCTTTGAAAATAGATGAGTGGTAGGTATCAGCTTTGTAAAAGAATATTTTATTTAAACATGAATAAGTGGTTGGTCTTAGCTTTATAAAGGAATAGTTTATTAAAGTGATTAATTTACTAATCTCTTTTTTCTTTTTTTCTTTTTTCTTAATTATACATTTTTTTTTTCTTTCTAAAAATGCATATCCAATCACCAAAGATATTCTCTTATTCTACCTTACATTTGCAAACCACATGCAAGTTTTTAAAGAAAATTCAGTTTTCAAGTATATCTAATCATCAAAGATATTCTCTTATTGATATTGTACCTTACATTTGTAAATCGCATGCAAGGTTTTTATAAAAAATCCGCTTTTTAAGTATATCTAATTACCAAAGATATTTTCTTATTGATACTGGATTGTACATTTGCAAACCACATGCAAGTTTTTGAAGAAAACATAGTTTTGAAAGTTTCAAAATTTGTCTAAAACTTGGCTTGCATTGGTTTTTAACTTTAATACAAACTCCAAGTACATGACATTTAAGATCCACAGATTTTACAAATTATTTGTTTTTTTTTTTTTTAAAAAAAAGTGGTAAATATATATATTTATAAATGTAATAAAGGAACATGGAACACATGAAAAGGTGTAAAGATTATTTATTATGACACACTTTAAGTAATAAAAAAAAAAATGAAAACACATAAAAAAATTGTGGTAAACAAATGATGATAATAAAGGACAAAAAATGGAATCCAAGCTACAAAGTAAACCACTAATTTGCACACAGCAGTTTACATTGCTTTAATGCAATGCAAGGCATCGAAAACTTGTACCAATTGTTCCATAAAATTATATTCCCTTGTGGATAATATCCATGAAACATATTTATACAAGATTTTTATTATTAAAAGTTTATTTTAATAAATATTGGATAATATGGGCATCAAATTATGGTTCAAGTAGATGATGAATTTACTATGATTTCAAAGACTCCAAATTTAAATCCTGACACAAACAACAATTCTAACATTTATTCTTATTTGATGCTAAACAAGCATGCTATTCTTTCACAAGACTAACAAACACACATCTAAAATAATTTCTTAAATAAAAACTACAATTTATCTTGGCAACAAAATTTAGCTAAATTTTTCACGTACAAGTTAGCATGGCAATAAAGCGAACCAAATGGTTTCAGATTTGGTAATATCCTCAAATTAGATATATATATATATATACATATATATTTTGACTAAGGATGTCCATCGGCATGACACCTTCCCCTAGATTTGTTTTAGGTGTCCAAGGCACCACAAAACTTGAGGGGATATATTTAACCAACTCCCACCTATCCTCTTTTTTTAGATACACAGTCAAATTAAAAAGCAAGAATTTCCCATCTTCATCAAATTTACACTACTGAGAATTAAAAAGAAAAGTAGCTTTTGAGTATATGAAGCAGCTTTTAATAAAAGTTTTAAACTTTGACGATCAGATCATTGCTTGAATTAAAAATAGGAATGAGGATTCCAAAGTGGGTCAGATTTCCACCTCACCGTCCAATGTCAGTATTAGGTCATTTCCAAATTCCCCATTCCCCTTGAAAACAAATTTTGCTGACTCACCATCCTTATCGGGTCATCTCACATCTGGGTTGTGCCACATGTCGGTTGTCCACCTCCAAAAGGCATCTCATCAAATGCAACGAATGTTGAATGCTGTCAGTTTCTTTTCTTCATTCATCACTCCCATGCACATGTTGGATACAATACAACCATATAATTAACAATATAAATCATAATTAGCGTGGCTTTGAAACACCGTCTACTGAAAAATTATTAAATTGTATTATTATTATTTTTTTCCTAACTATATATGTATGTATGGACCACAAGCCACTGTCAAAGATCTACAGACTCCAACAGTCAATGTTTCTAGAAATGAAGGGAATTTGAGAACTTACCCCTGCTGCAATATCTCCAAGTGGTCCTTAACACAGGGCCTAAATCCAGAGAGCATAATTTCCACATGGCAATTCGTATCAAACTAAAAAAAACTCACCATTTCAAGCATGTGCAGAATACGCCATCCACCTTTCAGTTCAGTAGTGGAATTCCACCATTTCCACGCCGTTTACATGGACGGCTGGTCCGAATATCAATACCAGTGTCGAATATCACTTTGTTAGTCTAGATTTCTTCATCTAGAGCTGTAATTTTTCTGGGTTCAAATTCCTTCCTGGAGTGTTCGCAACAGAAAGTCGAGCTCGAAACCCTAAGTTCGTTGTGATCGGTGAGCCGTTGTACACAATTGCTGGGAAGGGGGTGATGGAGTGGGTGAGTTGTCGGGTACCTTCCGAACTCGGAGCGAATCATGCCTCGATTCCCGGTGGGGACAGGTCACGCGGTTCCTATCCAGCTCCAGCACGGGAATGATAGAGACTCTACTTGTAATTTTAGAAATCTACTGCGTCGGATCGTGGATTGTCTCAATTTACTCGTTCCTCATCAACAGTTGCTTGCTTAGTGGGAAGCCTAAGTTGACTGGACGTCAATTTGACCCTTTTCCCCTGGCTCGCAGGTACTAATCTGAAGCCTTCCACAGCTAGTGGATCTGCATTTTACATTCTGAAGTGTAGCATTGAGAGAGTGAGCGGAGAGCTGTACGGAGTTGCTCGATTTTTGGTGTAGGAATTGAATTTTAAGATATCGCGGTTGCCCACCTACACGGAATTGCCCGATTTTTGTTGTGGGAATTGAAGTTGAAGATATCAAGGTTGCCCATGGATGCATTGTGCAGTTCACCTTTGCAAGTGCTGTCTTCGTCCTCGAGCCTCGGTTCATCGACTCCTCGTACTTTTGCGCAGGGTGGGCAGGATTTCGTGAGCTTTTCTTCTAGCCGGAGTGGAGCTTTCGGGAGTAGCGTGCGCTCGAGTCCAATATGGACACCTAATCGAAGAGAGGGGCATGGCACTTGCGAATGTGTTGCGGCACCAGCTGCAGAAGAGGCCCTAGCGAGGGGCTCTTCGAGTACGCTCTACAGCGTTTTGGGCGTGGATAATGGTGGGAGTTTGTCTGATATTAAGTCTGCTTACAAGCAGATGGCGCTGAGGTACCATCCCGATGTATGCCCCATCGATGATCGGGATGCGTGTACGCGAAAATTCTTAGAGGTTCGTCACGCGTACGAGGTACTTTCCGACCCGGAGAAGCGGGCAGAGTACGATTTCGCTTTGATGCATCCCTCATTTGCGCAAGCATTGGGGAACAGCTCGACATCTGGGTGGGGGCGATCTCGGCGGACACAAGGGAGTGAGGGTGTCTCTGATGCTTGGCGGTTTCAATGGGAGGCCCAGCTCTCAAGGCTTCGTCGTGACGGCGATGGGGTGACCTCCCGAAGCAATTTGAACTCGTGGGGCGCGCGGATGCGGCGGGAGAATGGCGAGTTTTAGAACATTCAAATCCCAGTTCGGGTGTTGAAAGCAAGGAATTTCTCTAGCATGCAGCTCGAATGTGGACCTGTTTTTCATTATTGTACGAGGGACCTGTACATATCGAGGACGATAGACGAATGCTAACGTTCCAAATCCTTCCCAGGTATAATCTTTACGCCCGACACACGCAAAATCGGTGGAGTTCGTTGATCTTGTACATTAGATACGGCAGGTGCACTCGAGCATCCAGGTCATCAGAGAGTTTGTAGAAGTTAGTTCTGTACATTATCATTCATTTTAGATCTGCTGAATTTGAGTGGGACAAGCCACTTGTGAGATGTATTATATTCACAAAGTAAGTTATGCATCGGCGATTGATCTGTCATCCCGCGACATAGTATCACATACCTACTTTTGTGCAGCGGGGTTCTGTTGCACTCACTGTACTAAGTGAGAATTCAGTCAACGAATTCAAAGCACCAAGCATGGTTTATGTGTTGGTGAGAATACTGAGATTTATTGCACGTAATATAAAAGGTTTGGAGGGTATGAAACAGATAAGTCTTCTTATTGAAAACTCAATCTATCCTCAGCATTCTACCGAAGGCTACATTCACTAGTGCTGGTGCCGACAGTATTGCTATGCCATAAACTACTAAATTAGTCAACATTATCTGCCCTTCAGTAAAGTTGCGTTCGTTGTAATCTCTTGCAGCAACAGTGTATGATCCGGCTCTGTCTTTTTCATTGTCTCACTTGCCGCCAAGGATTAAGCACAGTTCGAACGATCAGGACCTAAACAGGTTTCATCCATCCAACAGACAAACCACTGCCAGCAGCCATACCTTGGGTTACTTGGAATACGACGGGAGTATTCGAGAATCATAAATTTGACAAAAACCTCAGAGGCTGTCTACATTCTCTTTACCGGAAAGGTGTGATCGTAATTGCAGGGCCAGATGGAACATAAGTCTTGTGGTATCATGCCACAAACTTCTGTTCCACTGCTGCAGTGCCACATTATAGCTTGAAAACGGGCAAACATTATCAACAATGACGACTGAAACATTTCAAACAAACTCGCAACACTGTCCATGCGTTGCGGACGCACAGTGGTCCTTGTCCCACATGGTTCTTACAACCGCTGTTCTGATCACTTCGGATCTATAGCCGTGGTCCTTATCATAATCGATCCTATAGCCGTGGTTCTTAACATCGTGGATTCTGTCGCCGTTGTTCTAATAACTATGGATCCTATAGCCGTGGTTCATTTAATTATCTGTCCCATAGGCGTGTCCCTTACATTTATATGTTCCATCATCGTGGACCTAATAATTATCTGTCCTGTAGCCGTATCATTTATATTTATATACCATAACCATGGATCTTGTAATTATTTGTCCTAAAGCCGCATCATTTATATTTACATACACAATCGTGGATCTTACAGTTGTATATCCTATAGCCGTGTCACAGTATATTTCCATACCGTGGACCTTATAGTTATATATCCTATAGCCATGTCACTGTATATTTCCATAACCGTGGACCCTATATTTATCTGTCCTATAGCCGTGGTTCTTGTCATTGTGGATCCTGTGGCTGTGGTTCAATTGTCGTGGATCCTATAACTGTGGTTTTTATAACCGCAATCCTTGTCAATGTGGTTCTGGAACACTACAGTTGGTTATCAGAAGGGTTTTGAGGGCAAACTGTAATTTTGTTTCATGACTTATAACTTAGAATTGTTATTTGTAAAACTGTATAGATGTGTATGATGTTAGAATGTGTTAATTCTAAACTTACATCAATGTTTGTAAGGTAATTTTCAACTATAAAATAAATCTTTACAAATGTATGAAGTTTAAAATTTGTACTTCAAACCAAATTTTATTTAGCAACGATTATTTTAATATTGACTGATTCAATTATGATGTGAAATGGATGAATTGCAAATATTAGGGTTAGGGTTGATTGGATAGCAATTGAACTTATAGTATATTAATTTCTACTATATTAATCAAAACATATTTCTAGTATATTAATCAAAATTAAGTTGATTGGATAGTAGTTGAATTTATATACTTGTCTTTGGTTTGTCTATTGCACATGAATAAAACTCTCAGCATGGAATAAATTCGTCTATGCTTGATACGCTGTCATATTACGTTAAGTCTTGCTAAAAAATGTACTGGGTACCTGGCTGTGAAAGGTAAAAAGATATTGCAACAACAAGCTCCTAACAACTCTGATAGAATTTTAAATAAACTTTAATTAAACCTTAATAATATTAATCAAGCTTTAATCAAATCTAAAAGAAATTTTAAAGAGATTAGAAAAGAAACACGAAGAATTTATAAATTAATCTTAAAGAAATGCATATATAAAAAAATAATCCTAAAAATATAACAAAAATATCTTTAAATATTAAAAATAAAAATTCAAGAACTTTAATCAAATCTTAGACCAAATCCTAAATCCTAACCAAATCCTAACACTAATTAAATCCTAATCCTTGTTGAAGATTAGCAAGCTCTTACTTAATTACTACCACATGAAGATTAATTATAGTAAGTTGCTAATAGTCAAAAGGTAGCAATGAATTAAAAGAAATTACTATAGTCACAACTAGGGTTTTAAGGTGGCATCTAGGTTAAGATGAATCTAGGTTTAGTTGGAAGTATGAAGATGTCTTTGAATGAAGTCCATGTACTTTGGATATAAACTCCACCTATAAGTAAAAGGTATTAGAAGTAAAAGATATCTTATTCTACACTTTTTTTTATGTATAAACCTTGCTGATGTTAAGTGTTTATAGCTTTCAGACTTCTTTTCTTCAATATGTTATGAGCCCACACACATTTGCTTGAGGGTTTTGAAGTTCTTTGAAGTGGTTGTTGATGTGTGGAATAGATCAAGTTGTTATTGCTGATGTTAGGGATTAGAAGTACCTAACTTTCATATTTAAATCTAGATCTAAATCTTGATTTGCTCTTACTTGTGGTCAAAAGAATTTTTGTATTGGTGTTTGGTTTTTCACCTTAAGTCAAATTTATAGAATACTTGTATTGTGTTTTTATTGAGATAGATCCTTGGTGGTCTAACTTTGTAGTTTCATGTCCTAAAAATGCTGATTGTCCTTAAAAAGCCTCTTATAGTATATAGAAGTGATTTGTGAGTGTAAGAGTGATATTTGAGTGATAAATCAGATTTGAGTCGTTTAGATAGGCCATTAGACTTGTGAAAAGTCTTAGAAGTGAAGTTGAGAGTGTTTTTGAGAGTAAGAACACTAGTTTGTTCACAAAGAAGGATAATTTGATTCGAAGGCAGTAATACTTTCTTGCTGATTTTGAGAGCATTAGGACTTCTTCTTTCAATCTTTTTTGATACATCTCTCTTTTAGACATGGCTTTAAGTGAGAGTGAAGGATTGAGAGTAATTGAGAAATTCAGAGGTAAAAATTTCTACCATTGGAAGGTAAAAATTAACCTTTTGTTGGCATCTTTGGATCTTTGGATATTATATATGAAAGTGAAGAGGCTCCAAGCATAGATGTTGATATGGAGAAGAAGCAGTTCAAACGTTGTGAAAAGAAGGTTTTTTGATTAATTGCAACCATTGTGGATGAAGCCAATTTCTTCCATATTATCTCTTGTAAAGGACTAATGGAATCATGGAAGACTCTTTGCAATATCTATGAGAGCAAGAACTTATCCAACTTCATCTATACAAAGAGGAAGTTCTTCTTTTATAAGATGGAAGAAGGTGAAGTCCTCATGGCTCATATCAATAAGATAAAGGCTCTTGCAAACCAACTAGCAATTATTGACAAGCCTTTAGAAGAAAGTGATATTATCATAACCTTGTTAATGAGCCTTTTCAAATCCTACAACTACCTCATTGTGGGATTGGGGTCCATTAAGCTAAAAGAACTTACAATGAACGATATGATGGCAAGACTTGTCCATGAAGTAATCAAAAAGAAAGAAAATGAGCTCTAAAGTGAAGATTCAATATTCTACTCACATCAAGGCAAAGGCAACTATTCAAATCAATGAGGTAATGTCAAATCTTGCTTCATTTGTGGCAAATTAGGCAATTTTTCTCGAAATTATAAGAAAGGCAAAAAAATAGAGAAAGAGAATGCAAATAATATACAAGATGAGCTTGGAAGATAAGATTATGCATTTTTAGCAAGAAATGGGATCTTTATAGCTGCCATGTGAAGATGGATTATGGATTTAGGTTGTTCCGAGCATATGACATCTTATAAGTATTCATTTGATACTTATAAGGCTATTCTATCATCAAATATGGTATTGGTAGATAGTGACCTATGTGAAGCTATTGGAATTGACTCTATTATGGTAGAGGTGGTTGTAAATGGACAAACCAATAGGATTAGATTCAAAAACATCCTTCATATGCCTAAGATGAAGCAAAATCTACTTTTGGTGAGTAAACTTGTAATGGAAGGTTTTAAAGTTTAATTCGACATGAATGGATGTTTTGTAAGAACATTGAGTGCAGACAAGGATCTTCAAAGGCTTTAGAGAGGAAAATTTGTATTACCTCATTTGTAAAAAGGAGAGTGGAGTGGATAGCCGCATTTCCTAAGTTTACATCAAAATATAACAAGTTGAATATATGGCATCATCATCTTGGCCATTTGAATATAAAGAGTATGAGAGATCTCAAGTCTATGGTAAGTAGCTTAGATCTTGGCAATACAAGCCAAAATGTAAAATAACTTGCATGTGAAGAATGCATATAAGGCAAACATCAAAGGGCTTCATTTCTAAATAGTGTAGCAACACGTTGTCGTGTTGTGGTTCGGCTAATATATGAAAATAATGTAATTATGTACTTAATATATAATTTATTAAGTAACATGGTGAGAGCCATATTAGTAGATTTTAGTTGGTTGTAGAATATAATTTGATTATTACCTTGAGAAGAGGTTGTTTAAAAAGATTACTATAGAATTTGTATAATTTTAATTTCTTTTTGATAGTAGCTTTTAAGTTTTTTTTTGGTTGATAGTAACTTTTGAATATTTATAATCACCTTTGTTAGACATTGGTGACCTTTGAAAACTTCTTTTGGTTCTTTTATTTGGTATTTAGAGCATAAATTATGTAAATCTTGTAAGAAAAAGGATTGAAGAAGGATTTTGGTAGCAAAGGGAGTAATTAGGGCACCACTATAGATGAATGGAGATGAATAATGAAAATCTCCATTCCTATTGGTCAAAAATCATGACCAATGGGCTTTGAGGAGGCTGCCCGAGGCCATATTAGGGATTAGGATTAGTTTCTCGAGGCCATTTGAGGTTTGAAGGCTAGATTCAGAAAGTTTAGGTTTTTGGCTATGGTTTTGGTACAAGTTTTGTATGGTTTGAAGTTTATATGAAGGAGATACAAGCGCTCAAAGTTAAGGTATTGATTTGGGAGCTACTGTCACTCTTTTGGACATAACGTATGCATACAGACAGCAATTGAGGATCGACGATTGCGATTGGAGACAATACTTTTGCAGCTACACTTTTTACATATTACTTACTGGATTCCAAGTTGAAGTGAAGGAGTTATTAGATTTTGAAGTTAGTGCATGCAATCTAAGGGTAGTAAGTAATCCGATTTGCTAGTGGTTGTCTCTTGAGCTATATCTTGAGCAATTTGATAAGGTTTTGGCTAAAAATTTCAAGGAATCTGTAATTTCATGTTATTAAACTTTATGCATAAGTTTTATGATATTTGAGTATTGGATTCTTGAGATATTAAGAAAATAGTGTTCAGGTGCTTGTCAATTAGGGTTTAAAGTACCTGCTAGGATTTCTTAGATTCCAAAAGATCGAGAGTGAATTTGTGGTTGATTTTTTTTTTTGATAAAATTTTAGGGTGAATTCTACCTATCTTGTAAATTTGAGACAAACTTAATGGTTAGATCAAGAGTTATGATTTTCTAAAGTTTGGGACAAGAAAACCCTTCGTGGAAAAAATATGTTTTGAAGGGATTTTGTTATATTTTGAGTTTTATGCAAAATAAAGGAGTTTTGGGAGGCTAACACAAGATTCACATAAAGATTTAATCTATACTCTCTACAACTAGATATCTAGTATATTCTTAGATAGCAAATCATGCCATATGACAACGAGCTATGAAGTTACTAGAGCTTATCCATTCGATTGTATGTAGACCTATGAAGAACATAAATATTAGAAGATCAAGGTATTTTTTCACTTTTATTGATGATTATTCAAGAAAAATTTGGATCTATATTCTTAAAGCTAAGAGTGAATGCTTTTGGAGGTTTAAGGAGTTTAAAGCACTTGTTGAAATATAAAGTGAATGCAAGATGAAGGTATTGGGTATAGAGAATAGAGGTGGATACATGTCTAAGTAATTTGATGGTTATTTGAAGAATGAAGGAATTGTTAGATAAAATACAACTCCATACACTCTACAACAAAATAATATTGGTGAAAAGGTAAATAAAACGATTGTAGAGATGGCAAGGAGCATGCTTCATGCTCAAAACCTTGGTTATGAGTTTTAGGTGGAAGTTAGGCTGAATGCAATGTATACAAGAAATAGATGTCGAATAAGTGCTCTTGTATCAATGACTGTCATAGACATATATATTTACTTCAATAGTTACTTATATGATTAAGTAGAAGTAGGTAAAATAGAATAATTTCATAAAGTCTTCTACAGTAGCTTCCTAGAAGCTTCATAGATGTGGTTTTGACTTTAGATGTGTTTGTAGGTTAGAAACTTGGCCAAAAAGCTAACCATGTATTGGTAGCTTGTGGAATAAGTTACCTCCGTGTACTAGCTTATGGAATAAGTTACCTCCGTGTAGTAGCTTATGGATCAAGCCAACTATGTGGCTCATACATAGATAATTTACCTTGCAAGATAAGACATGTGGCTAGCAAAGTCAAGACATGTTAGAGGTCCTATAGGACATCGCCACATAGGCTCTTAGTTAGATAGTATATATGGAGGCAAGAGTGAAGCCTTCTTCACTCTTGTCAACGCCTTTCTAGTCTTAGTCTTGTTTCAAGACTTTTTAGTCTTCTTGTTTTTGACAATAGCGATTTTAGTTAATATTACATTACTTTTTGAGTGACTTTCTAGTTCTCTTTAGTGATAGTAGAGTGTATCGAGGATTCATTTTCTTCAAGATTCATGTCCTTGACAATTTGACAAGAGTGCTAACATATTGTTTCTGTCTTGTTTTAGAAGTGAGTGGATTACTCCACTTCTATTATTATATTTTGAAGGTTACGGACTATCCACCTTTAAACAAAAAATCTTATTTTCTAACACTTATCTTTTCCTTAAAGAGAGCCGATTACCCTTCTTTGTGGGATTTATTTTTAGAAGTTGTGGATTATCCTCCTCTAATTTAACTTTTGAATTTGTTTGAGTTGTCTATGGAAGGAAAGATTATGGATGTTATTCTCAATAGAAGTGAGAATAGATTTGCAACTATAGCTGATCTTCATGAGCTTGTCAACACTCTAAGAGTGGAAATCTCATGTATTTCCAACGTGAATCATGGAAGTACTATACCTATGCCTATAAAAAAAGTTCAGAGTCTGTGACAAGAAGTTGTGTAGTTGAAAGAAGCAAGTAGATCAATATCACAACCAAATCTAGGAAGCTTTGCTTCTACAAGTATGACAGAGACATGGATTAGTATGCCTGAGAAGTTTGATGGAACAAGATCAAAATTTTGAAGATTTTTGCAACAAGTCAAGCTCTACCTAAGGTTGCACCTTTTCCAATATCCTAATGGATTTACCCAAGTCAGATTTATAGGCGTACTACTATTAGGAAGTGCTCTCTCTTGGTTTGCACCTTTAATGGAAAAAGATTCACGACTCCTTTACGATTTGAATTCATTTCTAGAAGTATTTACGGCTACATTCAAAAAAAGTGATCGAGAATAAGTAGCAGAGACCAAGCTTCTATCCTTATGACAAGGATCACGATCAGCCACTACATAAGCTGCCGAATTCTAAAATCTTGCTTGCAACGTGGAGTAGAACGACAAAGCACTTATTAACCAATTTTGATATGGATTTAAGGATAACGTCAAAGATTTATTATTAACAATGCTAAAAGTAGAATCTTTAGAATAATTTCTTACTCAAGCCATTGCATGCGACAATCGTTTATTTGAAAGGTGTCAAGAACAAAGATTTAGTTGCAGAGGAACAAGTCAAGTAATAACAATAGCTCCCAAGTTTTTTGAAACGTATTTGTTAAAGCTGGAACCAATGCAAATTGATATGATACATTTTAAACCTCTCATGAAGTAGGAAAAGACTTAACGTCGCCAAGAGGGATTATGTTTATATTGTAGAAAAGCTAAGCACATTACTCAATATTGTCCAAAGAAGCAACAGAATTACAAAATGAGGAGCATAATTACCAAAAAAGATAGTGTGTCGGAAAATGAGTTTTTCCAGCTACAATAGGGACAGTGCGGCTGGAATCATGTGCAACACCTAGTAAAGGTCCTATCCTCTCCTCAGACCCCTCATCTTATTTTATAATAGAAGTATATTTAGGACCTAATAATTACAAAGTCTTTGTCTTATTAGATTCAGGAGCCTCAGCATGTTTTATAGACGAAGATTTTGCCAAAAATCAAAAAATATCTTTAGTGAAGAAAGTTAAATCCATACATGTAGAAGTCATAGATGGTTGTTCATTGTCTTCTAGAAATGTTACCCATGAAACTATTCCTTTAGATATAGCAATTAAAGATTATAACAATGTAGTAGTATTTAATATAATAAAATCTCCCTCTAATCTGGTTATTTTAGGATTATCATGGCTAGAAAAATATAACTCTCAAATAGATTGGATTTCTCGTAATCTTAACTTTCCTGATAGTATAATCCAAGATCACGTTAGCAAAGTAGAAGTATGTAAGTCCAATACGTCCAAACCTTTACTAGTAGGTACAAAAGCTTTCATCCATGCTGCAAAAGAAGGATCATCTTTTGCTATATATGCTACACCCATTTCTAATGGTGAAACAACGTCGAGTGGTATTCCTAAGCAATATCAAGAATTCCAAGACATTTTTGAAAAGAAGAATGCAGATATTCTTCTCGAGCATCGACCTTATGATTGTTCAATTGATCTGCAAGAAGGAGCTCAACCACCATTCGGACTAATCTATAGCTTATCGCAGAATGAGTTGGCTGCATTAAAAGAGTATATTGATGAGAATTTGGCAAAGAATTTCATACGCCATTCTAAATCTCCAACCGAGGCTCTTATCTTATTTAAGAAGAAGAAAGACGGATCTCTACAAATGTGTGTGGATTATCGAGGACTCAACAAGATCACCATAAAAAATAAGTATCCTTTGCCTTTGATTTGAGGACTTCTTGACCAACTCAATGAAGCATAGATGTATACCAAAATAAATCTATGAGCATACAATCTAGTATGCATCAAAGAAGGAGATGAATGAAAGACTACGTTTCGAATTAAGTATGGACATTTTGAATATAATGTCATGCCTTTTGGACTTACAAATGCACCGGCTGCTTTTCAACATCCTATGAATGATATTTTTGTGAATTTTTAGATGATTTTGTTATTTGCTATTTAGACGATATTCTAATCTACTCTAAGAATACAGAAGAACATGAGCTTCATGTTTGTCGCGTGTTACAGAAACTTAGAGATGCAAGATTATATGCCAAATTAGAAAAGTATGTATTCCACACTATTCAAGTTGACTTCTTAGGATACATCATTTCCAACGAAGGCCTTATGATCGATCCCAAGAAGGTTCAAACTATCATAGATTGAAAGATTCTAAGAATAGTACGAGATGTGTAATGCTTTTTGGGCTTTACTAATTACTATCAAATCTTCATCAAGAATTTTTCTTAAGTTATAGCTCCACTTACACGTTAGATTTGTAAAGACAAACTTGAGTGGAATAAAGAAACAAAAGCAACATTTGATGCTTTAAAGAAGGAATTTATTTCTATACCAATCTTATATTATGTTGACTTCTCCAAAGTATTTTTTATGGAAATAGATGAGTCAGATTTTGCTATAGGTGCCGTGTTGTCATAAATAGGAACGGATGACAAACTCCATCTAATAGCTTTCAATTCAAGGAAATTTTCAACAACCGAGATTAATTATGAGATCTATGACAAAGAGCTCTTTACAATTGTGGATTCATTTCAAGAATGGTATCATTATCTAGAAGCACCTCAAGTCCAGTTACTGTGTATATAGGCCATAAGAACCTCGAGTACTTCATGTCAGCACGTGTCTTGAATCGTCATCAAGCCCATTGGAATATGTCTTTATCTAGATTCAATTTCAAGATCACTTATCGACCAAGAAAACAACAAGGTCTATCGGATGTTCTTTCTAGATGTTTTTATCTTGCACCAAAAGAAAGAGATGCATCTTTTGATTAACAAAGATTAATTCACTTGAAGCACAAGCATTTTCATCTTTGAGCTATAATATCAACATTGACTATTGATTCAATATTTGTGAAGTAAATTCAATTAAGCATGTCCTCTGATCCTCTTGTTTGGAATATCAAGGATACTTCCTTTAAGTCCCATGATACTTCGAAGTTTGAATTCAAGAATAATCTATTATATTTTGAAGGACACCTATATGTTCCAGAAGGTGAAGCTCGATTATGTGTTCTTCAAGCTTATTATGACTTTCCAGTAGTAGGATACTTTGGGTACAATAAAACTTAGAATTAATATTCAAGGATTTTTGGTGGCTCCAAATGTGGAAGACAGTCAAAGATTTTGTACAATCTTGTGATGTTTGCTGAAGATTAAAAACTCCTCGTCATCGACCTTACATACTTCTTCAGTCGTTATCCATTCCAAAACAACCATGATCTTCTGTTTCTATGAATTTCATCATGGATCTTCCAATCTTAGCTTCTTACGACTTTATATTTGTGATAGTAGATCATTTTATCAAGATGGCATATTTTGTATCATGTACAAAATCTATCATAGGTGAAGAAATAGCTAATCTTTTCATTAACAATATCTATCGCTATCATGGATTGCCAAAGGATATTATATCGGATCGGAGGACTCAATTTGTATAAAGATTTTGGAGAACCCTATTCAAAATTCTAAAAGTGGATATAAAGCTTTCTTCAGCTTTTCATCTTCAAACTGATGGATAAATAGAACAGGTAAATTAAGTTTTGGAGTAGTATTTGAGATGTACCATCAACTATCATCAAGATGATTGGACAACTCTTTTACCATTGGCAGAGTTTGCTTATAATAATTTGGTACATTCTTCCACTCAATAAATATCTTTTTTTGCCAATTATGGTCATTATCTAAGTCTTGATACTTTTAAATTGATAATCATGTGGCAGAAGATTTAGCAAATTGCTTGTGAGAGCTACATACAACAATGAAGATACAATTAAAGGAAGCTCAAGAATGACAAAAGACCAATGTAGATGCCTATTGCAAGGAGCAACCACAAAATAATATGGGTGACAAGATATGGTTACTTCGTCGTAATATCAAGACTACTCATCCTTGTGATAAATTAGATTACCGTAGGTTGGGACCTTTTTCTATTTGTGAACAAATCAATTCTGTTGCCTATCGATTACATCTACTGGAGTATATGAAGATCCATCCTATATTTCACGTGTCTTTTTAGGAGCCGTATAAGACAGTGAATATCTTGGGAAGAAGACAAATGCCACTTCATCCTATAGAAGTCGATAATAACCAAGAGTTTCAAGTGGAAGAAGTCTTAGACTCAAGGTGGCACTGAAATAGGTTGGAATATATTGTCCATTAGTGTGGATACGATATTAGTGAACGCACATGGAAGCAATCAAAGAATCTTGTAAATGTAGTAAAGAAAGTTGAAGTCTTTCATCAACGACATCCATCAAAACCAAGATGAAGAATAGCAAATCTTTACTATACAAGAAACAAGATCAAAGGAAAATAAAATTCTACTTTCTATCTTTCATTGTAATTTCTGTGTATTTGTGATGAGATGGAGCACCAACAACCAGCAGATTCAACTCAAGAGCTTTCATTTGCGGACTTACGAGATGAGACATTGTGATTGTCACAACTTTCAAGACGACAGAATCGAGATGAAGATTCTCAAGAATGACATGTCTTTTCTCGAATAGATGGCGAGATACAATATTTGGTATCACAACCTTGGAAGAGATTCTTGATGTTTAGTGATTTTATTAGAGGTAGGAACTACTCTTGACGGTGTTCCAAATGTTTTATTTTAAGGAAGTTATGAACGTCTTAATAATGATCAAATAACAGGGTGGTCTTCTCGCCTTGCTATGGAACACTATAGATGGTTGAGAGGACCTATCAACCATCTTCAAAGAAAGCAAAGATCAGAGTATGTAGCAAATATAATTCACCGCATCTTAGACTTATTCAACATATGAAGACCGCTCCTCATGGAACTCATCCCTAGAAGGTAGGATAATGTCACGGATATATATATATATATATATATATATATATATATATATATATTTACCTCAATAGTTACTTATATGATTACGTAGAAGTAGATAAAATAGAATAATTTCATAAAATCTTCTAGAGAAGCTTTCTAGAAGCTTTATAGATGCGATTTTGACTTTAGATGTGTTTATAGGTTAGAAACTTGGCCAAAAAGCTAACCATGTATTGGTAGCTTATGGAAGAAGTTACATCCGTATAGTAGCTTATGGAGCAAGTCAACTACGTGGCGCATACATAGATAACTTGCCTTGCAAGATAAGACTTGTGGCTAGCAAAGTCAAGACATGTTAAAGGTCCTATAGGACAATGCCACATGGCTCTTAGTTAGATAGTACATATGGAGGCAAGAGTGAAGCCTTCTTCACTCTTGTCAGTGCCTTACTGGTCTTAGTCTTGTTTCAAGACTTTCTAGTCTTCTTGTTTTTAGCAATAGCCATTTTAGTTAATATTACATTACTTTTTGAGTGACTTTCTAGTTCTCTTCAATGATAGAAGAGTGTATTGAGGATTCCCTTTCTTCAAGATTCATGTCTTTGATAATGACAGTATTAGAAGCTTCGAGTGGGAGACAACCTTACATTTTTGATATGAAGACCTTTCGTCGCATTGCATATGTATAAATATTAGATTGTATGAGGTCCAAACTTGATGCAAAAGATACAAAGTGTGTGTTTCTTGGTTATTATGAAGGTACTAAGGCATATAGACTAATGTGCTTGAAAACCAAAAAGATCATCAAAAATCATGATGTTGAGTTTTGGAGCACAAGAGTACTTTTGAGTACTTGGAGATGTATCCAAATGGAAGTAATGGTATATTTGTGGACACATCTTGGAATTCAACAAAGAAACAAGAAGATGAAGACAATAAAGATGATGAAGATGAAAAGCCAAAGAAGATTGAAAAGATGAAGACTTCTACAATCGTAAAGACTAACAATGAAGGAAAAGAAGATATTGAAGATTATGATGATG
This sequence comes from Physcomitrium patens, assembly GCF_059467195.1. NCBI lineage: Eukaryota > Viridiplantae > Streptophyta > Bryopsida > Funariales > Funariaceae > Physcomitrium > Physcomitrium patens. Next base: position 6,069,643 of record NC_143421.1, read on the forward strand.
ATCTTGATGATGATGAGGAGTACCAATCAGTGAGTGAAGAATGACAAGGTTTAAAAGAGAAGAAGGTTGGAAAAGAATATGGAATGCAATAAGGTGAATGTTCTTCTATAAGTAAAAGGAGATATCTTTTGAGAGAAAGAAGGCAATATAGTGAATAGTGGAATAATCACATCTTTCATCAAGTAAGTAAAGAACATACAAATATTGCTCTTCTTGTTGATCTGTTATCTTTGTGTGATGTTATGAAGTCTGAAGATGCAATCAAATGGGAGAAGGCTATGAAAGAAGAGTATCAATTTCTTATGGACAATGGTACATGAGAATTGACACCTCTTCTAGCAAATTGATCTACTATTGGTTATAAGTGGGTGTTTAAAATAAAAAGAGATATAATATATGTGGTAGTGAGGCATAAAGCAAGATTAGTGTCATGGACATATATTTATTATAATTATTATCTAAGAGATATGAATAGATAGAAATAAATAAAAATACATTAATTTCATTATATCTTCTAGAAAAGCTTCTTAGAAGCTTCATAGATGCTGCTTTGACTTTACATATATTTATACTTCATTAATAGGTTAGAAACTTGGTCAACAAGTTTACCACGTGCTATATATGTTGGTAGGTTGTAGGACAAGCTAACTATATGGCACCCACATAGAAAACTTGCATTGCAAGTTAATATACATATTTTGCAAAGTCCATATGTTTTTGGAGGTCCTATAGAATGTAGCCACGTAGCTTTTAAGTAGATAGTATATATAAAGACAAGAATGAAGCCTTCTTCACTCTTGACAACTCCTTTCTTGCTTCAAGTCTAGTTTCAAGGTTTTCTAGTTTTCTTATCTTCTAGCAATAGCCATTCTAGTTTCTTTCTTAATATACATATTTAATTATTTCTATTTTTTCATCTTTCTTTAAAAAAAGTGTGACTTATTTATTTGTTTCTTTCAAGTTCTTGTCTTTGAAAAATTTACAAGAGTGCACTTACAATATCATTGCTTTATCTAATCTAAATTAAGAGTGGATTAACTCTTTCTCTTAATAAAACATAAGCATATTAGAAGTTACGAATTATCCTCTTCTAAACTAATATTGTTCTTAGCATTTTTTTTGTTTTCAAGTCCTCTCTTATATTTTTCTTGAGCGATATTAGACATCTTTTCTTTTCTAAGTGTTATCATGGCACAACTTAATGAAATAAAGAGTGCAATGGCACAAATATAATAGTAATTGAGGAAATTAATGCTTGCGATGCATCAACTCAATTTACTACCACATAGAACAACAAGATTGGCAGGAAGTGAAGATATAGAAATGATTGGAGCTGCTTCAACATCTACACCAAATCATGTGCCTTCTTCTATGGTGGAACATCCTTCCAATTTTAAAAAACCAAGAATTTTCATATTCGAGAAGTTTAATAGCACCAGATCAAAGTTTGGAGGATTTATCAATCAAGTACAACTTGTGATTGAACTTCAACACCAAAGCTATCTAACTCCAAGATTACAAGTTAGATTCATTGATATGCTTCTTTCAAGTTCAGCATTATCATGATTTTCATCTTTTTTTGAACAATGACATCCAATATTGAATAATCTAGAGGCTTTTTTGGCAAAATTTTGATCCATGTATGGAAAACATGATGTAATTTGTATTACAACTAACAGGATCTATATTTTGTGACTAGACAATTGATCAGTAATATTGTATGCTTCACAGTTTTGACAACTTGCAATTGATATCAAGTGGAATGATGCTACATTTATTAGCCAATTTTTCTATGGATTACAATATGAGGTAAAAAAATTAATGCTCTACTTACTTAATCCTCAAACATTGAGTCAAGAAATTGACTTTGCTATAAGTGCGACAATCGTCTTTTGAATTTCGATATGAGAACCATACAAGTAGACCTCAACGTTACTATAATTTAATGGCAAAATCAACATTCCTTTAACACATACATTTGAAAGTAGAAGATATGCAAATTGATATAGTACGTTTCAAAGCTCTTACTGAGCAAGAAAAGACTCATCATTGTTAAGAAGGATTATGCTTATATTGTAGAGAATCTAAGCACATAGCTCAACATTGTTCAAAAAAGCAACGCAACCATAAAATGAGGAGTATGGCTATCAAAGAAGATAATATGTTAGAAAACGAATTTGTCCAGCTACAATAGGGATTGTGTGGCTTGAACCTTGTACAATACCTAGTGAAGGTCCTATTCTCTCCTTAGAACCCTCTCCTTATTTTACGATAAATATTATTTTAGGACCTAAACATCACAAAGCCTCTACCTTGTTAGATTTAGGAGCCTCAGCATGTTTCTTAGATGAAGAATTTGCTAAAAGACATAGCATACTTTTAGTGAAAAAAACTAAACCTGTTCATGTAGAAGTCATATATGGTCGTCCATTGTCTTTAGGAGATGTTACTCATGAAATCTTTCCTGTAGAAGTAGCAACTAACAGTCATAGTAGCTTTGTAATATTTAATATCATCAGATCTTCTTCTAATCTAGTCATTTTAGGTTTATCATGGCTAAAAAAATATAATCCTAAAATAGATTAAACTTCTTATAGTCTTGATTTTTTTAAAAGTATAACTAAGAGCATAGTTAATCAAGTAGAAAGTCATAAGTCTAGTAGAATTAAATCTATATTTGTAGATGCAAGAGCTTTCTTACATACTACAAAAGAAAGATCACCTTGTGTTATTTATGCTACATCTGTTTCTACTGGTGGAAAGACTTCAAGTGGCATTTCAAGCCAATATCAAGATTTTGAAGATGTATTTGAAAAGAAGAATGTAGATATTCTTTCAGAACATTATTCTTGTAATTACTCAATTGACCTTCAAGAAAGAGTACAATTGCTATTTGGACCAATCTACAATTTATCACAAAATGAGTTGGCTGAACTCTAGGAGTATATTGAAGAAAATCTAGCCAAGAACTTTATACGCCATTCCAAATCTCCACTACGAGCTCCAATTTTATTTTTGAAGAAAAAAAATAGATCATTGTAGATGTGTGTTGATTATCGAGGACTCAACAAAATCACCATTAAGAATAGGTATCTGCTACCTTTAATATTTGGACTTCTTAATCAATTAAATCAGGCTAAGATCTATACAAAAATAGATCTACAAGGAATATACAATCTGATATGCATCAAAGAAGGAGATGAATGGAAGACTACATTTCGAACAAAATATGGACATGTCAAATACAATGTCATGCCTTTTAGACTTACAAATGCACCAGCAGCATTCCAACATCTAATGAATGATGTCTTTTTGGAGTTTTTAGATGATTTTATTGTTTGTTACCTAGACGACATCGTAATCTATTCTAAGAACATAGAAGAGTATGAACTTCATGTTCGTCGTGTACTACAAAAACTAAGAGATGCAAGACTCTATGCCAAGTTAGAAAAGTGTATATTTCACACTACTCAAGTCGAGTTCTTAGGATACATCATTTTAAATGATGAACTTATGATGGATCCTAAAAAATTAAAAAGCTATTATGGATTGGAAGATCTCAAAAACGATAAGAGATATCCAATGCATTTTGGAATTTTCCAACTACTATCGGATCTTCATCAAAGACTTCTCTCAAGTTGCAGCTTCACTTACAAGTTTGACTTGTAAAGACAAACTTCAATGGAAACAAGAAGCGGAAGTAACATTTGAGGTTTTAAAGACAACCTTTATTTCTGCACCAATCTTGTATCGCGTCAATTTTTTTTAAGTCATTTTTTATAGAAACAAATACATCAAACTTTGCTTTGAGTGTCGTATTATCACGAATGGGAATATATGATAAACTTCACCTAATAGCTTTTCATTCCAAAAAATTTTCAGCAATCGAGATTGATTATGAGATCTACGACAAAGAATTTTTGCAATTATAGATTCATTTCAAGAATGGTACCATTATCTAGAAGGTACTTCTAGTCTAGTCATTATATATTCGGATCACAAAAACCTTAAATATTTTATGCCAACATGTATTTTGAATTGTCGCCAAGTCCGTTGGAGTATGTCTTTGTCAAGATTCGAATTCAAGATCACTTATTGACCTGGAAAACAATGCTTGTCAAATGCACTCTCTAGACGATCTTACCTTGTACCAAAGGAAAGAAATACTACTTTTGATCTACAACAGATAATTCTCTTGAAGCCATAACATCTTCATCTTCAAGCAATGAAATTAATACTAATTATTGCTTCAACTTTCATTAAGTAAGTTCAATCAAGTATGTCTTCTGATCCTCTTATTAATGATATTAAGGAAAATCCTTCAAAGTCTTATGATACTTCTAAGTTTGAATTCAAGAACAATCTACTATACTTTAAGGGACACTTATATGTTCCAAAAGATGAAGTTCAATTATACGTTCTTTAAACTTATCATGACTTTCCAACAGCATGACATTTTGGATATAATAAAACTTTGGAGCTAATACCAAAGGATTTTTGGTGGCCCCAAATGTAGAAGGTAGTGAAGGATTTTGTACAATCTTGTGATGTTTGCTCAAGATCAAAAACTCCTTGTCATTGACTTTACGGACTTCTTTGGCTATTATCCATTCCAAAACAACCATGGTCTTTTGTTTCTATGGATTTCATCACAGAGCTTCCAATCTCAAGTTTTTATGACTCTATATTCGTGTAGTAGATCATTTTATCAAGATGGCACATTTTGTATTATGTATAAAATCTATCACAAGTGAAATAACAACTAAGTTCTATCTTCATAATATCTATCGCTATCATGGATTACCCAAGGATATTATATTAGATAGAGGAACTCAGTTTGTATCAAGATTTTGGTAGATTCTTTTTAAGATTCTAAAAGTGGATATAAAACCATCTTTGGCATCCCATCCTCAAATTAATGAACAAATGGAGCATATTAATCAATTTTTGGAGTAGTATTTAAGATGTATCATCAACTACCAACAAGATGATTGGATAACTCTTTTGTCATTGGTAGAGTTTGCTTATAATAACACGATACATTCTTCTATAAAACAAACACCTTTTTTTGCTAATTATGGTTATCATCCATGACTTGATACTTTTGACTTTTCAAAAGCTAATAATCTTGCAGCAAAAGATTTAGTAAATCATTTATCAGAGCTACATGCAACAATGAAGGCGCAGTTAAAAGAAAGTCAAGAACAACAAAAGATCAATGCGGGTGTTTATCGAAAGGAAGAACTACCATTCCACATGGATGACAAGATATGGTTACTTCGTCGCAATATCAAGACCACTTATCTTTATGACAAGTTGGACTATTGAAGGCTTAGATCATTTTCTATTCTGTACAAATCAATCCAGTTGCATATTGTTCACGTCTACTAAAGTCAATGAAAATCCATCTAGTATTCCACGTGTCTCTTTTTAAATCATACAAGATAGTGGACATATCAAGAAAAAGACAAACTCAACCTCTTCCTATAGAAGTGGACAATAATGTAAAGTTGGAAGTGAAAGAAGTCCTAGATTCAAGGTGGCGTCAAAATAAGTTGAAATATCTTATCCATTGGCATAGATATGATATTAGTAAACGTACATGGGAGCTAATAAAGAATCTTACAAATACAAAAAAGGTGATGGAGGCTTTTTATTGACAACATCCATCAAAATCAAGATGAAAACCTTCCTTATGAAAGAAACAAGATTTAAGCAAGATAACATTCTACTTCTAATCCTTATTTGTAGCTTCTTTATAGTTGTGATGCTGAGGAGATGGAAAACCAACAACCAGTGGATTTGACTCAAGAATCTTTGTTTGTTGACCTATTGGACAAGACATTGTGATTGTCACAACCTTTAAGATGATGCAATTGAAATGAAGATCCTCTAGAATGACATGTTCTTCCTTGAATACATGGCAAGATATAACGTGTTTGATATCATGATCTTGGAAAAGATTGCTGATGTTTGGTGATTTTACTAGATGTAGGAACAACTGATGATGGTGTTCTAAATATTTTATTTGAAGGAAGTTATGTAGGCCTCAACAATGATCAAATAATCGGGTGGTCTTCCCCCACTGGTATAGGACACTATCAATGGTTGAAAGGCCCTATCAATCATCTTTGAAGAGAACAAAGGTCAAAGTATGTGGCAAATATAATTCATCTCATCTTAGACTTCCTCAACATGTGATTATTGCTCCTCATAGAACTCGTCCTAGAAGATAGAATAATGTCACGGTGTTGTAATACGTGAAGTCTTGCTTGAGAATGCTCCTGGCACCTAGTTATAGAAGGTAGAATAGAAATTGTAACAAAAAAATCCTAACTCCAATAGAATACTAACTAAACTCTAATTAAACCATAATAATGCTAAGTAAGCTTTTATCAAATTCAAAAAAACCTCAAAAGAATTACAAAGAAATAATAATAAATCTTAAAGAAATATTAGAATGATGACAAATATATCTCAAATACATCTCAATTCAATCTTAATTTAATCCTAATTAAAATCTCATTGGACTTCATTCAAACTTTAGGCTAAAAACTAACTAAATCTCAAATCTTAAACAAACCATAATAAAATCCTAAATCCTAAACCAAATCCTAACCAAATCCTAAATCAAACCTTAATCAAACCTTAAATCTAAAATCAAATCCTAAATCCTAAACCAAATCCTAAATCCTAAACCAAATCCTAACTAAATCCTGATCCTAAATAAAATCCCAACCGAATCCTAAATCCTAAATCAAATCCTAATCAAACCTTAAATCCTAAATCAAATCCTAAATCCTAAACCAAACTCTAATCAAATCCTAATCCTAAATCAAATCCTAACCAAATCTTAATCCTAAATCAAACATTAATCACACCTTAACTCTAAATCAAATCCTAATCAAATCCTAAATCCTAAACCAAATCCTAACCAAACCTTAAATCCTAAACCAAATCCTAACCGAATCTTACTAATTTCTACAACAAATTTAAATATCAATAACTAATAAATGAACCATATATTTTAATTCAATTTTTTCACAATTCTTAAAAACTAAATTCAAAACAAGTACAAAAAATTTGAAAAGGATCGAAATTATCAAATAGACGATAACCTCAAAAATGTGCTCGGGTATTGGTCAGCCTCCTTCTCCAACCTTGATGCCAATCTCCTAGAGCCAATATCTCTTTTTTACACCATTCGATTGATCTCAAAATTCTTATAGACATAGAAAAATAAGTCTTATATCCTCTCACATAAATTTCACTTCAATTCAACTAGTAGAGTGCAAGAAATCTTAAAAACCCTCACTAGACCTAAAATTCTACTTTCTGAGACCTTGACCCACTCAAACCTTAATAATCCTCAATCCAAACCTTTGATCAAGTTTAAATTCACAACACATATTGAACACAACTATAACCATTAATCTACAAAATTTCACTTGTAGATCTATTACAAAACTCTTGAAATCATCCAAAACATAAATCCTATTTTATTTCACAAAATCCAAGTCATCCAAAACAAACCTTGACTTTCCAAAGCTCTTATAAAGTCAATATAAATCCAAATAATCCAAAACCAATGCTTATTGAAATCTTATTAAGTCTATTCTGTAACTTTACTCTTCGATCTGCAAAAGACTCCTCAAGTTGTTGTATGTGCTCAGTTTTTTACTTCAAAGTCTGATTTCAATCCAAGTTGATAACTAGTCCTCCTTAGGTATCAATATCTAGTTTTTCTAAATAATTTTTTCTAGAATTTTCTATTAACTTCCTTCTTAAGATGTCTATATTATTTATTTTTCCAATGTACTTTGTTTTGCTTTATTTATGGTCTTAGAAAGTTAATAGAAGTCACTTTTATAAAAAAATAGTACTACTACTAAAAGTTTTACTATCTTCTTATCTTTTATCCATATTTTTTTACTTTATCTTTTAACTTGGCTCTTCCATAATAAGATCCATATTATCATCTTTCACCATATAGTCATGTTACAACATGACAATAGAAATATGTTTACTGTAATTATTACCTAGGTGATATGAATAGGTAGAAGAATATAAAAGTAGATTAATTTTATTATATCTTCTAGAAAAGCTTTCTAGAAGCTTCATAGATGCTAATTTGACTTTACATGTATTTATACTTGATTGATTGGTTAAAAACTTAGTCAACAAGTTCATCATGTGCCACACATGTTGGCAGCTTTCGGAACAAGCTAACTATGTGGTGTCTACATAAAAAACTAGCCTTGCAAGTTAAGATACATATTGTATAAAGTCAATATATTTTTGAAGGTCCTATAGAACGTCGCCATGTAGCTCTTAGGTAGATAGTATATATAGAGGCAAGAGTGAAGCCTTCTTCACTCTTATCAATTCCATTCTTGCTTCAAGTCTAGTTTCAAGGGTCTCTAATTTTTTTGTCTTTTGGCAATAGCCATTCCAGTTTCTTTCTTAATATGCATATTTAGTTATTTCTATTTTTTCATCTTTCTTTGAGAAAAATATGACTTATTTATTTATTTCTATCAAGTTCTTATCCTTAAAAATTAGTCGCCAAAAGATACTTACAAGTTGCTAGGATTGATTTTAATGACACTTATGCACATGTTTCCAAATTCACCACCATTAGGACCATTGTAGCAATTGAGACAACAATGGATTTAGAAATACACCAAATGAATGTGAAGATGGCCTTTTTGAATAGAGAATTACAAGAAGATATTTACATGGACCAACCTCGAGGATTTGTACAACAAGGCAAAGAATATCTTATATAAAAATTGAAGAAATCTTTGTATGGATTGAAATAATCAACAAGTATATGATACCAAAGAATTGACATTTTTTTTTTTTTTTTTTTTATATATATATATCAATGAAGGATTTGTAAAAAGTGAGGCTGATCATTCATAGTATGTGATGCAATCAAAAGAGTTCTTGCTGATTGTAATCCTTTATGTTGATGATTTGATCATCTTGGTTAATAGTATAGAAAAGATGGATTGGATGAAGGCCAAATTAGAGAAGAAATATAAGATGAGTGATTTAGAAGAGTTGCACTATTATTTGGAAGTAGAATTTGTAAGAGATTGTGGTAATAAGACCATTACAATGAGCCAAATCAAGTACATTAAAGAAGTGTTGAAACGATTAGGATTAAAAGCCTTTTGAAAATTAGAAAAGTGGGAGTGTTGAAGATCAGCAAGCTCTTACTTAGTTACCACATAAAAATTAATCATAATAAGTTACTAATAGTGAAAAGATAGCAAAAGATTAAAAGAAGTTACTATGGTGGCAACTAAGATTTTAAGGTGGCAGCTAGGTTAAGATGAATCTTGGTTTAGTTCGAAGGATGAAGATGTCTCTAGATGAAGTCCATACACTTTGGATGTAAATTCCACTTGTAAGTAAAGGGTGTTGGAAGTAAGAGACATCTTATTTAACATTTTTTTTTATATGCAAACCTTGCTGATGCTAAGTGTTTGTAGCTTTTAGACTTTTTTTCTTTAATAATCCTAATCCTAACCAAATCCTAACTCAAACCAAACCCTAACCAAAATCAAATCCTAAACCAAATCAAATCCTAAACCAAAGCAAACTCTAAACCTATTCTAAAATCAAATCCTAAACTAAACCAAATTCTAATCCTAATCCAAAACCAAACCCTAATCAAATCTTAATCAAATTTTAAATCTCAAATAAATTTCTAAAAATCTTACAATAGATTTTTAAATTCAATAATTAATATTTGAATGATTGATTTTAACTCAAATTTTATATATTTTTTATTAATTAAATTAATAATAAATATAAAAAAATTAAAGAAGATCAAAATTATCAAATAGATGATAATCTCAAAAATGTACTTAGATATGAGCTAGCCTCCTTCTTTGACCTTGATGCCAATCTCTCAGAGCCAATTACTCCTAATTGAATCGTTACTTTGCTCTCAAATTTTATATATTTATTAAAAATCAAGCTGACCACCTTTGTGAAATTTTTCGCCTTAATCTAACTGGCGGATTGATAGATATCTAAGAAAACCTCACTAGTCCTCAAAATCCTGAATTTCAAAACTATAATCCTCAAAAACCTTCATACTTTTTAATATAGGCATTCGATCCAACTCAAATTCATAGCACACATCTTGTACAACTACACACTCAAATCCAAAAAAATTCATCCATAGATCTATTACCAAACTTTTGAAATTATCCAAATTATCAACTCTATTTTATTTTCCAAAAATCAAAGTTACTAAAAATAACATTGACTTTGCAAAGCTCTTACAAAGTTATTACTTATTCAAATCCTTCAAAATTAGTGCCTATAGAAATTCTATGAAGTATTTCCTCCAATTTCACTCTATGATCAATAAAAGAAATCTTGAATCATAGTTGAGACTTAGTTTTGTGCCTTGAGATCTGTTTTCAACTCAAGTTCATAACCAGCCCTTTTTGGATATCAATATCTAATTTTTCTAAATAATTTTTGCTTAAACCAATTCCTAACTCACTCCTACATATGCTTATATCTTTTATTTTTCTAATCTGCCTTATTATGCCTTATTTATGGTCCTATAAAATAAATAGAATATACTTATCTAAAAAGGTAATATTACTACTAAAAGTTTTATTATCTTCCTATCTTTTATCCATATTTTTTTACTTTAACTTTTAACTTGACTCTTCTATAATAAAATCCATGTTATTATCTTTTACCATATAGCCGTGTTACAACACAACAACGCATGGAAGACTTCTTAATATACAAACTATAAAAAATATAATGTCATAAATCTTCTATTTGATGTTTGTATTTTATTTGTTTCTTCTATTGTCTTGAATATTAGCAAGGTTTTAGTTATATAATAGTGAAGAAGCAATAATAATTGGTACTTTGCAGTGAAAGAATCAATAGAGATTTGTTATTAGTTAAATTATTAACTTATTTTAGATTTAGGTCACATTTCCATTAAGGTGACATATTTCTCAATTATTAATAGAAAATAAGATCTCTTGATAAAAATAAGATAGTAAATATCTCAGAGTTTACTCTTCTAATATTTGTGAAATCTTTTTGTTTTCCTTTCTCATAAAGTTATAAGCAAAACTACATCAAAACTTATATTTGTCATTGATGAATCAAAATTTGCCAAACAGACTTATTTGAATACATTGTAGGAAAAAGTATGAAGTGAAGAAAGTATATAGTAAAAACAAAAGAAGAACAAATACAAAACAAGTGAAATAAATGAAATCAAACAATTACACAATCCAAACTAAATCATAATCTATTTATTAAGTTTTTATTTAATAAAAAATAAAATATAAATACAAAAAAAATAATTTTAGAAATTTAATGTTTTTATCTTTTCAATGATATAAGAAACATGTAAATCCGAATTACTATAAATAAGTTATAAAAATTCAAAAATGACAAATAAATAAATAAAAAAATAAGTAAAAATATTTTAATTCATAGGTAACTTGTTCATAGATCAAGGGTTCGAGCCTCACCAAGGCTCACGTGTAATATATATAGGTATCTAAAAAGGCTACGAGGCCTTAATCTTATTCTTCTAACTATATTTAAGGTGCTATAATTTATATGGAACTTATGCAACTCCTTTCTTGTAAGGATTGCACTAGCTGCTAGTCCTCCTATTTCTTACTAGTAGAACTAATATTTTTGCATTTTTGACTTCACTATATTTTTCAAAAAAATCCAATTATCCTAAGAATTTTGTATGGCCTTCAAAACTTGCCCCATTTCTTCATAATGGCTTCCTAAGTAATGAAACTCATTTTTATCAAAGTCTTGAAAATTGCTCTAAAAATTCTAAAAAAATTCTAAAGATTCTTTTAATGGTTCTATAATGCTAATATGAATTAAAATCTATAATTTTATATCTTAATAATTTTTTATAGTAATAAAATCAATTTAAATCTACTATAAATTTTACTTTTTATACAGATAATTAAAAGACATGAGATTCTTTTTCATGCTTTTTTTGACTACTAATTAATATTTGTAGTTTTTTATAAGCCATATACATACAAAGAAGGCTAATATAAATATTTTTCTTAATAAATAATCCTTAATACTCAATAATACATATAAATATTAAATCAACTAAGATAAATGCCTTTAGGACTTACTAAGACTCCATTTCTACAACTAACATTCTAATTTTTTTATTTTTCTAAGGATTTCTACAGTACTCACCATATATTGTAATTTTAAGTACTCTAAATGAAATTTTTTGTCCTAAAACAACTAATGAGTTGATTTGATGACTCACACTTGTATCTTAACAAAAAAATTCACCTATTCTATAATATAACAAGCTTTGAATTAGGCTTCTAGAAAATTTTGATGGCACACATTTCAAGTTTTAAGGATTTATTAATTAAATTTTATTGGTAATTTTTCTACAACTTATGCACTATCTAACAAAAGAATTGCAAGTTGATTTAGTTAAAACCTTACTTACAAGATAAGTCTTATCTTGATTTGTTTCTTTATTTGAGAAGAAATTTCTTATCTTGAGCAACTTTGAAGCTTTTTTAGAAGCATTTGCATAGGCATTTGAAAAACATCATAAGGCTTAATGGGCAACAACAAAGATTTTTTTATTACATCAAGGATCATATTCTACATTAGTTTATGTATATGATTTTAGGCAATTGACTTATAACATCCATTAAGATGAACAAGATCTTATGAGCGAATTCTATTGAGAATTATTAGATGATGTAAAAGACTAATTATTATAATTATTTTATCGTCAAATATTCAATGAAGTTATGAGCTAAGCTGTAAAGTGTAATAATTGATTATCTCAATGCTGTTAAAATCAATACTTATGGGTTTCAATAAAGAAATGGATTAAAAATTTTTATTCTACTACTTCAACAAATACATAATTTTTACATTTCAAAATTAAAGATATGGAAATTAATGTAGTATAATTCAAACCTCTTATAACAATTAAAAAGAAGCGTCAATTTGAACAAGGCATATGCTAGAAGAATTAAGGCCAAAATCTATATAAATTGATTAATACATTTCAAACCTCTTTTTGAAATTTTACAGCATATATGGTGGCTAAATGTGATCATTGTCATAAAAATATGAATTTGGTCTTTTCTACATTCTTTTGATTACTTTCTCCAAATGTGGTTTTAAAGACTTTTAAGAATGAATTCTAATCATAAAAGAATTATGAATCATTTTTTTTCAAAGGTGCAAACTAAGAGAGAGTACTTCTAGATAGAAGTGAACCTATAAATCAAACTTGAATAATTCCATCAAAGTATTGAGAAGGATGTAACCTTAAAAAAAGCTTCACTTATTGTAGAAATCCTCAAAACTTTAATCTTGTTCCATCAAACTTCTTCAACATACTTATTCTTATATCTCTCATATTTATAAAAATAAGGCTTTTTATATTCAATTATGAATTTAATTTACATTCTTCTTTCAATTGTACAACTTCTTGGCATAGAATCTAAATCTCATTGTTGATTTCTTCCATAGGCATGGAAATACTACTTCTATGGTTCATATAAGAAATATGTGAGATTTTGACCTTAAGAGTGTTGACAAGCTTGTGAAGTTCTATAATAGTTACAAATCTATTCACTTCTGCAATGAGTAGCATCCATAATTTTTCTTTCTATAGATAATTCAAATAAAATCACAAATCTAAATAGATGAGGATAATCTACAACTACTAATATCAAATAAAAATTTCTACAAAAAAGGGTAGTTTATTTTCTTTAAGAAAAATAATTGGTGTTTAAAAAACTAAAAGTTAATTTAAAGATAGGTAGTCTACAACCATCAAAATATAAAAATAAAATTAAAGTAATCTACTTACTTTTAAAACAAAACAAGAACAAAAAATTAATACTCTTATCAAATTTTAAAGGACACAAATTCTAAAGAACTAAAAGATCAATAAACTCTTATGTCACTCAAAAAGACTAGAAAATCATTTAAAGATGGTAAATTATTAAACAAGAATGGCTATTACTAAAAAAAGAAGTTTAAAAGGTTATGAATCAAGAATAAGGACTAGAAAGGCATTGATAAGAATGAAGAAGGTTTCACTCTTATCTCCATAAATTTTTTTTAACTAAGAAGTACATGGTTACGTTCTATAGGACCTCCAATACATGTTCAACTTACAAGACACATGTCATAACTTACAAGGCAAGTTTTATATATATATGCCATATCATTAGCTTATACTACAATCTATCCACATCTGAGATATATGGCTAATTTTTTGGCCAATTTTCTAACCTATCAATCAATTATAAATATGTATTAAGTCAAATACATGACTATGATGCTTTTAAGAAGCTATGTCACAAGATAACATATAATCTACCTATATTTACCTTCTATTTAGCACTACTTATCTAGGTAAATATGTATGTCCATGACAATACTTGTGGTTCAAGTTAAACATGTGGCACACATATATAAAGCTTCTCTTGCAAATTAGATATATTTTAGAGGTCTTATAGAATGTCGCCATATAATTCTTAATTAAATGCTATATATACATAAATAAAAGTGAGGCCTTTTTCTTTCTTGTTTTTTATCTTTTAGCAATAGCCATTTTAATTTTTTCTTATATATATATATATATATATATATATATATATATATTCACTTGTTTCTTTTTTATTATCTTTCTTTAAAAAAATTCTCATTTATTTATTTGCATTCATCAAGTTATTTTCCTTGGCATTAATATTATTTACAATTCCAACAATTAAAAAAAAAAAAAAAAAAAAATTATGTATGTATATAATATTTTATTTATTTACTTATTTGGATATTTTTTAAAAGAATATTTATAATCTACAAAAAAATAAGGATCTTTTTGAAAATATGTATAAACTTTCTAATACTTGTTAAATTTAATACAAAAATTAACTTAATTTATGATAATTCAAAATCTATAATGTTTGAGGTCACATCAATTATGAATCAAAATACTAAAATTATATATTATTAGAAAAAATATTAAAAGATTAATAATAATTTTTTAATATTTACATTACTTAAAATGAATATGTTTTAGAAATCATTAGAATAAAATAGAATTATTTTAAATTAATATTTAAGAATCTTATAGATGATATTTTAGTATGTACTTAATTTGATATAGAATTTTTTTATTTTATTAGGTTAAAATATATTTTTCTATTTTTATATAAAATTTATTACTAAAAATAATAATATAAATATAAAATTATTGTAGTTGAGTTGCATGAATATATTATGATAAAATAAGGTCTTAATAAACCTATGTAAGCTTAGATTAAAGATAAAAATCAAAAAATTATAAAATTTTAAATATTTTGGATTTTGATGAAAACATGACATGAATTTTATTACTAAGAATCATTACATTATAATAGAATATTAGAATTATATTTAAATAAATAATTTTATATTACAAAAAATATATATTTATTTTCTATTTTGATTCAAAATACTAATAATTATATAATAGATAAAATTTAAAAAGACTAATATTATATGTGGTTAATGATGGAATCACAAAGAAGGTAGTCGACTTATGACAAATATCTGGATTTAATCACAATGACCAAATTATAGTTTTTGTAAAAATATTTAGACTTAAAAATTGGATTTTGATTACAACAATAAGAGTACAATTACTAAAGCAAATCAAACTTAACTCGTATATAAAGGATTTTTTTTGTTTTTTTTTTTAAATTGAAAAAATCTAGGATATAAAAAATAAAATAAAAATATAAGCATTTTGACATCTAATGCATAAAAGATACTAGAAAAGTTATATATTTGATATATTTTTGAGCTTTAATGTTTTAACCTTTAATGACATAATTTTGTCAATTCTACTGTTTTAATTCAGAACCTAGTATTTTAAAGTAGGGAATGTTGTATATTATGATGCTTTAAGATTGATACAAATAATTTAGGGACCAACAAATATAATTTCTTAAGGTAAACAGCTGCAAAAACCTACTCTTCGATTTTATTTATAAAATTCTTGACCTTGACATGTAAAATTCTATTATCAATTTTAATTCTTAATAAAATTTTAAATAAAAAATAAATTTTATTTTAAATTTATGCTTTTTTATAATATAATTTAAATATATATTTTATGATAATTTAAAATTATTTTATGATAATTTTAAAATATTTTATGATAATTTTAAAATATAATTTTAAATTATAATATAATATTTTAGACTAAATAAAAATAAATATTATTTTTATTAGCTATTACTTTCTATTAGCTAATAAGTTCAACTTAGAATTCATTTGTATATATATATATATATATATGAATATATACTTATCCACATATTCATCTATTCCATTAAAGAATTATGAGTTAAACGTTGTCTCTTCCTAAGATTTGTGCAATTGCAAGTAGTTTGAGCAATTATCAAAACCTGAAGCATATCATTAAATTTAAGTTGTTCCAAAAATATGTTCTTTTGACTCAGATTCATTCTAACTACATATTATGATTATAAATTTATAATGTGAATTTATTACATAATAAGATTTTAAAGATTACATAATTACATTGAATCATTAATTTAATTTGATTTAATTATTTTGTACTATTGTTATTTTATTGTATTAAATTAATCTTAACAAGCAAAAAGTAGAATTAGAATTAGTAACATCATCTAGTTAAGTAGGAGGCAAAGGCTTAAACTATCATAGATAAGAAACTACTAGTATCTTGGTGTAAGTAATAATTGTACATAAGGATTTCTTTGGTACATAGATTAGATCTATCCACCATAGTACAAGCTTGAAATATGTCTTGTTTTGCTTCTTCCTATATCTACCTCTAAAGGTTGAAAATTTATATATATATATATATATATATATATGTGTGTGTGTGTGTGTGTGTGTGTTGTGTATATAAATTAATAAATTTATAAAAATTATTAACAAAATTTCTGAGAGGAACTTTGGATCCATGAGAGATGAATCACCGAGGTGTAGACGTTCTGATGTATGAGCAGAGATCTATCAGTTTAGGAATGCAGAATGTTGGTTTGTCATGGGAGCCCTGATGCAGTACAAACATCCATCTTCCAATCTCCACATTTCCTATGAGGGTTCTTTTGCAAAGCATCAACCACTCAATATACATTATAAAAAACAAAATAAAAACACAAGCTGATAGAGATACAACCTTGTTACACAGCATCCATAGGAAACACAGCCAGACTAAATACTGTTTGAAAAGTAATTACTTACAGATTAGTTTAGTGAGACGTTTAACTCCACAGTCAAGATATTCGATGGCACATCAACAGACCCAGTTTTTTGTTTTTGTTTGTTTGTTTGTTTGTTTTTTTTTTTTTTTGACGTGTTTCCTTTTTGTTCTTCCTACCTTACGCAGATTGAGAATATATACTATTCTTGCATAACAAACCAACGGCCGTGAAGCATGTGTACTTGCCCTACTTCAAGCTCCAGGATAGTCACACCCTTTGAAACTTGAATGCTCAGAGGTCGTGGTCAAGGGCCGCCGTAGCATCGAAAAAGTAGGGGTGCGGCGCTAGAACTTAGCATGAGCATCGTGTTTGTATAGAACTCATGCATTTCACTTGTCAGGAATAGTGTCAGAGCCAAGGAAGTTTCTTTTTCGAAAGAGTTACTGATTTAACAAACCTTTGACCTCAATCCACAGAATGAAGCTGCTCTACACATATGGATGGTAACTAATACAACCTCAACTTATGCTCATTCTTCTAATCTCTGCACCTGTGAAGCAGTGCTCTGGTTGGTGTACAGGCGTGATCTAAAGAGGGTATTGGAGTTCCAGTGTACAGTGCACAACTTGATATTAAGCAGTATGTTGGAGTGTTTCATGATTGTGATGTGGGGGCGTGACTGAGATCTGTATATGGTTGTATCTGCTGAATGCAGATTTTGAAGGACAGTTAGTTGCATGTACATTGCTCGTTGGATATTTGGAAGATGGGAAATATTTCAGTAGCGGCTAAACAGCTTGCGGTGACTACCAACAGAAATGCGAAACACCTGGCCAGGCGAAAATTAGATGTTTCGGGCAGCGTCATTGAGGAGATAATACTGTGGATAGTATGCAGGTCCTTCTTCATTGTACTCAAGGATACATTGATCAGAGACAACGGAATTGTACAAGACTCAATCGACACTCTTCACACAAGACCTGTCAAAGGAAAATGAGCAGTCTGCAGAGATGGATTTCGAAGATTGATCCTGCAGACCCCGCGGCTCAGCGCTCAGGAGATGAAAGAGATAGGGAGATGCGCTCGCACGATAACTCTCTGCGTGGTTAGCAGTGTACCCATTCCTGGCCACAGTTTTGAGGGCACGAGAAGAACTTGCATCGTATACTAACAGCAGATCAACGACTGATAAAAATTGTGCTATGTAGAGTGCAGCCATTGAACTCCTTTATCTAGGATATTGAACCACGGACGAAATGAGCACTTGAGATTCAATCGGACAGTAGAACTTGAAATCGATGGATGAGGAGTACCAACCCATTATTCATTTCACAGCTCCATAGCCTCAAAAATTAAAGAAGAATGCATTAAATATACGACGCAACTGTACCAAAAAAGACTGACGACAACCAGTCGACCAATGCGGCTGCTGCATAGTAAACTGTACTTTCACACACCAAATTGAAGTTGGACTTCTGTCGCCGATCGAATCTAGCAAACCAGTGAGGATGTATGTACCGGATCGATTTTCTCTTTACCGTGTAGGCGAGAATCTAATCAGGCTACTTCACACGCAACAGCTACGATCCGTTCGGTTTACGCTGACGGCTGAC
Organism: Physcomitrium patens; assembly: GCF_059467195.1. Taxonomy (NCBI): domain Eukaryota; kingdom Viridiplantae; phylum Streptophyta; class Bryopsida; order Funariales; family Funariaceae; genus Physcomitrium; species Physcomitrium patens. The sequence goes on from NC_143421.1 coordinate 6,088,529, forward strand.
GATCCACGTGAGGAATGCAAATCTATTTTTTGAGCCGGTGCAGCTCCCGAGAGCCGCCAAATGGTAAACCAAGGTCGTTACTCCCAATCCCCGTGGCTCATCCACTTGGCGGTAACTCCTCTTAGTCGCCTTTCTTCAACCCCAATTACACGATCAAATCTTCTGGGTCTGAAATCAACACAAGTTTTTTTAATTATTTGCTCGCGAACACCGCAGTTGTGCGTGTGAGATTATTCCATTAATATACCATTCCGGCTGTGACCAAATTCTGCGAAACTCAATTCAACTCGTGCTGCAATAGCAATGACTTTCTCCTCCCCCCAAAACATGACGTAGGACTAAAAATGGCAACTGACGGGCAATTTTTTTCTGGATGATTCTCGCTTGTCAGCGATTGACGCGAAGAATTTGGATGCGTGGGGGAAGATTGCATCTGTCCCCCTCTGCCAGTCTTGACGTCACTGCAAGCCCATCTGAACGTGTTCAATGTGGTCCTGCAGTACCGATCAATCCCCCTGCTGTCTATCAAAGGACATTCGCACGCCACATATTTGGCGCAGGGACAAGATCCTCGCTGCTGCATGCATTTCAACACAGAGAGTCATCCATTCTGGCTCACGAGGCTGCTCTGGGATCTCTCTCTCAAGCATTCGCAGGCTGAGCGATGGCGCCGCCACAAAAATCTCACCTGACCTGTCTACCTTAAGCATTTCTACCAACTACCCACTCCAAATCTGTTGGGAAGTCATGACGACTTGAATGTTGAATTACAATCTTAGATTTGATAGGCTGGTCTGAAGCAGCTCATCAACATATCAGTGCGTATTGGTTCAATTGGAATAAGTAACAAACAGCATTATGATTTGCTTCAATACTTGAAGAGAATCAACCTACCACTGTTTTCTCCACATTCTTCACCAGCAACTATAACTTATGCCGAGTTCAAACTACAATATGTTGATATTAGAACGAAATGTTATAACATATTATAACATATTATCATAACATGTTCAAACTATAGTCAAATTCAAAAAGCATTATGTGGTTCTTCCTTCATGCATTGTTCATGTTGATAGATGTTGATGTACGTGGGTTCGAGGACAGGATAAAAATAAAAAAATAAAACAGCTGCTACAAACACCACAATCCAACACACTCTAAATATGTTTACATGGTCGTATAGTATACAAATATAGAAAAGCCGGTACCCTTCCTTCCGTCTTTGGCGTTTTCAGCAGAGTAAGAAGGAGGAAGGTGTTGAGTGCAAAGCCACGAAGGGATCTTCAACAACGCGAGTTCCTGTAGCCATTTCGCATGCAATTGCGGCTGTATTTGGGAAGGGGATGGAACTGCGTTTGCTTCTCTCTCTCTGGGTCTCTGCCTGTATGTGTGTGTGTGTGTGTCTGATGTGCGCGCCGAGTCCGACAGAAAGTTGGGGAGGAGCGGCAGCAGCCCTGGTGGTGGAAACCAAGAGAAAGACAGAAGACTGCCAAGCACTGGCATTGCCGGGGAGGGGGAGGGATCCCAGTGAGTGAGCCGCGACGGCGTTGGGATTTGCTCATTCCCACTGCACCGCTTGAGCTTGTGGGTGGGGGCACCTGCTCACTCTTCTGCTCTCACATTCTCCCTACTCTCACCTTCTCTCTAGCTAGCTATCTAGCTGTGTGTGTTTGTTTGTGTGTGTTTGTTTGTTTGTGTATATATATATATATATATATGTTTATCTATATAACAAGGAGGTTTAGATATAAGACAAAGAGACATAGAAATTTTCTCATTGGGCAAAATCAAAGAAATTGTTAACTAGCTAAAAGCCTTGCATAAATTGCAAAAAGACTTCCAGTTTATTATTTGTAAATAGTTATGTTGTGTCCCATGACATAGGTTTCCACTAGTATATATATGTATATATATATATATATATATATATATAAAGGATATTTTAAATATTTCCACAATTTAACCCTCTACCAACTCAACATAATTTTTTAGTTTTTTATATTTTAATAAAAAAAAAAATTCAATTAAGTGGTTTGAAATGTATTGAAATGTCATTTGTTGGATGGGAGATTGTGGTGGCAATAGCAAAAATTATAGTGGCATTAGCAAAAGCTATATATATATATATATACACACATATATATGTACTTTAATTATTTCATATTTCTTAACCAATATTCTTTAATAACCTTATAATATTTTCTAGAACAAAGATCATTTTTAGGTAATAAACATACTATCTTTAACTAATATTTCTCATATAGCTTATAAAATTTCCATCCGTTGAAATTTTAAGTGGAGTACATGTATGTATGTATGTATGTATGTATGTATCACAATTTGACATAAAGATTGTACATTAGAGACTTTTTTTTATTATTGACATTGATTATATTGAGCAATTTGAAATACTAAAATTTGTATAGGTATAGTTGGATACAATTGGTAGTTTTCTTTTCTTTTCTTTTTTTTAGTTTTTTAAAATTTTAAAAATATAATGCATAAACTGAATTTTATTGTAATTTGCATATTTTTTTGAGTGCATAAATATATGTAAAATGATTTAGGCATCGTGTGTGTTGATAATAGATAAATTGACAAGAAAAGATAATCATGGTTTGAAATAAACAAGACATTCACAATTTGGGATATGAAATTTTATCAGTAGCATGCAATTTAGGCATTTATTTGTGCTCAATTATGTGGATGAGAACATTCGTAGACCTTTAATTTTGCACCTTTCATGGTCAAAATCTACAAATACAACATTATTGCAGTACAATCTTTGTTCAAATGTTTTAACAAGTTTCTTCTCCTTTACTTGGAACAGCTTGGAAATTTGATCAAACATTGAACTGTGCCCAATATTCAAAACCAATAAATTATAACCTAGTTAAACTCTTTATTTAGATGTTTCTTGGGAAATCAACAATATCATTGTTTTATAAGCATCATCACTTCTAAATTAATGAACACCTTTTACTCACCAAAATCCTCTCATTATTTTGATTCTTAAATGCTCTTTAAAACTCCAACAAAACAACTGCATAAACTAAGGAACCCCTGATCATGCATTTGAAGACATGATAGTTATCAATTCAATTCATCACATTCTCAATTTGCAAAAGATATATATATATATATATATATATATATACACATAAAACTGTACTCACAAACATACATGAGGAAAAAATAAAGTATGCATACTAACAGTATATCAAAGTAATGGTAGAATGACAAACGCAACAATTAATCCATTTCCTTGCAGCAAAATCGAGGCTAACCACCCTATTCATAGATAAACTTTTCTCCCATCAGGGATAAAATAATGACTGCTATTCACAATTGTGCACAGTTATAGCAGTGGCTTCCCTGCATAATTAGGGCAAGTTTAATGCCCTATAACAATAATCATGATTGTGGTGGAGGGGGGGGGGGTGAGCCAATGAATAATTCTGCTAACTGTTTGAGAAAGAATACATGACATCAACTTTGGAATTAGGGAATCAGTTGGCCAATTGAATGAGCCCATCTGCATATTCTTTTCATCCATACATACATTCACATGTTTACTAAATAAATATAAATAAAATAAAAGGCAGCTCAAATGCATCATTGTCCATTTCTTCTTTTGTTTTCTTTTCAATTTACTGTGAAAAATGCAAAAACTGATTCATATTACAAAAGCTATGCATTAGTACAAGCACGAGCCATTTATGTATATATATAAGAACAACTCATGTCCTTTTAGCCTGATTCCATTCTTTATGTAGAGAAGAATATGTCACATCATGGCAAAGACCAGAGTTGAACAAAATGTTGTGGGTGAAGGGGATTGATTCTCAAGCCTTGGATCCTTGAGAATTACCTTTTAATTTTTATGCTTGCTATATCTCCGAACCCTAAAAGCCAATAGATTCATACTCTTTTGTCTTTTCTTCTGATGTGGAAAAGAATAAGAACCCATTTTATGCTACATGGTTAACATCCCAGAAAAGATAGAAGTATGTGTTTTACACTGTTTCTGATAAGAGATGATTTTAGATGGTTTTATGGAAAATTGAAGCTTTTATCTTTTCCAAATTAAGAAAAAGATTTATTCACAAATAAATTTCATTATTATTATTATTATTATTATTATACTCAAGGGAATAAAAAAGGGATGCATATGCTTTGGACCTCCAACTACTACACGGAAGTTGGGTTCCTAATCTACAAGATTGCAAAGAAGAATCGAGAGAGAGAGAGAGAGAGAGAGAGAGTATCCTCATATGATACTCAATGCTGTTGTAACTTCCATCCACAGTAGCTTATCCCTTCGCAAACAAACATGGCTCTTGCTCTCGCTCTCTCTCTCTCATGCAAACAAACATAATAACGACAGTGGCTGGCTGCTGCTCTCCCTTTGAATGGCCTCGGATGTCGCGCCGCCCGCTCCCTCGTCGCGCTGGTCGTCCGCTCGCACGCCACGGCGAGATCGGTCGGCGACCGGGTCCGCACTCCTCTATCGATGGACGAACCCCGCCGCTAGCAGTCTATATATTGCACCACCGCCCGCCACCATCTAGTCCTCAGTGTCTCTCATCGCCCCCTCTTGCAGCAGGTTTCGCGCTCTCTCGTGGCGGATTTCTGTTCCCGAGTTCTACGTGTTCGTCTCTTTCAGCTGGTTCTGCATTACACGGTGGTTATTTCTTAGCGCTAGAGGAGTTTGGGTGTGTGTGTGTGTGTGTTTGTGTGTGTTTATGTTTAGAATTCGGTCGCAGGGGTTGAGAATCTGGTAGGATTTGGGAACGTTCTTGCATTGGAGAAGGCGGCAAACTGCGTTCTTCGGTTTGAATCCGGAGCCGTTGTGGGAGAAAGAACTTAAGGATTCCGGTGTGAGTGTTGGAGAAGTAGCGTCATGGGTGCCATCCAGGATCAGGAGATTGTCGCACCTATGGTGGTTCATTACGCGGAGAAAATTATGTTTCCTTCCAAGCGGTTCAAGAAGATCTGTGTCTTCTGCGGTAGTAGCAGTGGCAAGAAGGGCGTGTTCAGTAACGAGGCTCTCAACCTTGGCCGCGAACTGGTATGCTGTGACTAACGCTGCAGTGGGTTTCGTTCTTCGTATGTTGGGTAAATTCATGAGTTGAAGCTTTGTTCAGCACTGTTTGGACATTGGCCAGGAGGTTGCTTGTCTTTAGTCTGGTGTGTTTTGCCCACGTTGCATTATTCTCAGGTTTCTGAGAGAGTGGCAAAAGTTGCATTGTTTTCGCATTTACAGGTGGAATCCTCTTATTTTAGACGTTTGGTCGGCAATTTAACACCGAATACTGATTGGGCAGGTGAATCGAAAGATTGATTTGGTTTATGGCGGAGGTAGTATTGGACTGATGGGCCAAGTCGCACAGACTGTAAAAGCCGGTGGTGGTCAAGTGTGTGGGTGAGCACCTGCACCTGGCATTCAGGGGATTGTCACGGACATGTTATCGCAATGCTGTCTCTAGATATGGGTGGTTGAAGCTGTAGTCTTTCTTTGACAATCGAAAATCGATAAATTGACAAACATTCGTGCCCCGCCAAATGTCTCCGATGCTGTTCTTCTTTAGTTGTGGCGGGTCGTTAATCTTTGACTTAAATCCTGTTCTATTAATTAGATTATTACCGCATCATGTCAGCACGCATGGGACAAATTCGTTTCCCTTCGCCTTCATACACTTTCTTCCAGTACTTCCCTCTTCATGGGCGTCAAGGTAAGAACTCTGTTGTCTATATGAATGCAGTGTTATTCCCAAAGCATTGATTGGAAAAGAGCTTACGGGAAATACTGTGGGAGAACTTATAGCGGTTCCGGATATGCATTCAAGGAAAGCCGAGATGGCCCGTCAAGCGGATGCTTTCATTGCCCTTCCAGGTGATTGATTTTCTGCCAATATTCTATGGAATGAGAATTTACACATTTCGTGGGCAAGAAGGTTCACCATCTATTAATAAAACGGTAATCGAAGTACTGATTGATGGTTATGATTTGCAGGTGGTTATGGGACTTTGGAAGAGCTCGTCGAGGTTATAACATGGAACCAGTTGGGCATTCACAGGAAGCCGGTACAGTGCCTTTCTATGCCACGACTTGACTGGTTTGCACAGAAAATGGAGTTAACAGCGGGTTGTCAGGGACCTGACAGTGTAAAGTATTTTGAGCGAGCTAATCTGAAATATATATATACATATATATATAAATAATTTTAATGCAGGTGGGACTCCTCAACGTGGACGGCTTCTATGACACACTGCTTACTTTTTTCGACAAGCAAATGGAGGAGGAGTTCTTTGACAGTTCATCTAGAAGCATCGTTGTATCTGCACCAACTGCAAGTGAGTTACTCGATAAATTAGAAGCTTACACTCCGATTTTGGCAAAAGGACCAAAACTATGCTGGGAGGTTGAGCGCCCGTGCAAATTGGGTCACACCACCACCCCCATTGCAGGTGTGGGTCAGTGAGCTCCAGATGCTGTCGGCATTGACGTTCGATGGTACGGGATGAGTTGCTAAATGTACATATTGAGGAATCATTTCTAACTGAGTGCATTTCATTTTTAGTCCTAAAGCCTGACCAATTTTGACATACCACGCACGGGCCGTACGAACATCACCGTCTGCCTGTTATTAGTCCACCAAGTCTTGATCTACAAGTACTGACAGTGGAGCTTGCTCTGCCCAGCCCCCGCAACGGTAAGCCACCGTTCACTGGAAGGATGATTTCTGTAGCACTTCCACATGAATTGAATTAATTAAACCTAAAGACCAGTTTGCAGTGCTCCCAATTCATACACCAACGATAGTGTTCGAATTTTGCAGGTTAGTGTGGAAAGGGTTGTCTGCTGTTAACCACCGGGATTCATCCCACGACAATGACGGCTGTCAGTTTTGTGCAGCTAGCTACAATCCACATGAATGTTTCATTACATAGCATTTTTTCTTTTTTTGTACTCCAGTATATAGCCCCATGGCATGGGTGTAAATTTCAATCAACACTTGTATTTGAGTAAAATCCGCATATCTTTTACCTGTACACAAAAGTTCCTCGTCACTACGCATACATTTTGGGATAGATTCGTACGACAGTGAATCTTGGAAAAATTCGATGACATTCTTGAATATTTAACTGTGCATTTAACTTTGAATCTAATTACACAACCACTACATCCGTGTCACCATGAACAATCTTGTCAAACTCAGATATTTGGGATGGTGAAGCTGCTCATATACACTTTCAGAAACAACCCCATGATTCTACCTCGTCACAAAGGGTAGGCGCCTTTCGTTGCTACTGGCGGGTGTCAAATTTTGGCTACTGGCCAAATGAAGATGCCTATATATCACACTTTGTCTAGCAAATTCCTGGCGAAGTACTTGTAAGAACTATTCAAAGTTGTAACATTTCAGGAAAACGATACTTTGAGCCCACGCACTCCATCTCTTTGGAGACCATTTGCAGCTCGGAATGCTCTTTATAACACTTAACAACAAAAAGAGAATATGCTCAAAAGATAGCCACTGAATATTCCGACCGGACAACCCCCGTTCACACTGTGTCTTCTCAGATGGAGAGAACTTTGCACTCCAACTTAGAACACTCCATATACCCAAGTTCGAACACAGGGGACGAAAGTCGTGAGAATATACTAATTCTTTAAAGACTTTCTATACAGTTCTGGTCCAGCAGCAAATAATTCAGTCACCATTCTACGAAAATTTAAGCTATGATTCCAACTCGAGACTTCTGAACATGATGCACACCTAAGACTCGCCGAGTTTGGTGGCCTGTAAAATGTTCGGTCCCTATCGGTAACGCTTATCTCTACGTACCCCCAACTGCCAGTCCCTCTAAAATGTAACATGATTTCCTGAATGGGACGGTACCAAAATTTGACAAAGAATCGGCTTAGGACGGAGATGACCTTAAAATTAAGATGAGCACTTGCAGTAGGTGGCAGCACCAAAGCTACATCTGACGAAGCTTGTTTGGAATGCTATCTAGACTAGATTAGTGGCCGTTTTGAACGCCATTCTTGTCTCCTTGGTAGACATGGAGGGGCAAGCGCGGAACGGCAGTAACTATTAGATCGGACTTTCGAGGAGTCACGAGCCCAGGCTTCTCCCGCATGTCGATCTCTTCCGGCTTCTGGTTGTACGTGCTCCATTCGAATCCATGAAGAAGACTTGCGACTGCAAGCTGGACCACTGCCAGGCCAAGGCCGGCACCCGGGCACTGCCGCCGTCCAACTGAGAACGGGATTAAGTGGAAATCACGCCCCATTAATGTAATGTCTTTGTTGAGGAACCTTTCTGGCTTGAATTCTAGAGCGTCATCCCAGTGCGCAGGATCTCGGCCAATGGCCCAAAGGTTCATCATCACCGTGGTCTTGGCGGGGATGTCATAGCCTGCAAGCTTCGTTTCTTCCATGTTGCAATGGGGAATGCCCAATGGCGCCGCAGGGTGGAGCCGGAAGAGCTCCTTCACCACGGCTTGAAGGAAGGGCATGTGCTTGATATCCTGTTCGGTGACGAGCCTCTCTTTGCCCACAACTTGGTCGATCTCCTCCTGAGCTCGTTTCAAGTAGTGAGGGTAGTGCAGAAGCTCCGCGATTGCCCACTCGATGGAAACGGAGGTTGTGTCGCTGCCGGCGATGATGAAATCCTGCCAACGATGAGAACATCAATGTTAATCCATCAATCCTAAAAAAATTTGCTCTAATTCTGAACAGTTCGAAGTGCCTGCGAAAATCTAAGTGCTGTGAAGGTGGGTCTCCAGACAACTTACAAAGAGAATGCCAGCCATCGCATGGGGAGGCAATTGATCTTCTCCTTTCTGAGATAATAGAATGTCTACCAGGTTTAGTTTATCGTTATCAACGCCAGTTCCTGCGTCAGATTTGTGCTTCTCAATCAACTGGGTTGCGATGTCGAGCATCTTTGCCGCTAGCTTGTTGGTTTTCTTCTTGTAGCCCGTGAAGTCGTAAATGTCAAGCAAGGGGATGAAGTCGCCCACGTAGATGACGCCGGCTAAGTTAACAGCCTCTTTCACCACACTTTTCAATGTTGCCATCTCCTCCTTGGTGAGACACTCCGTGGCGCCCATGTGTGGCTTTGCGAATATCATCCTTACTAAATTATCAATGCCCATCTCTTGTAAAATAGAGGTCATGTTCACACGTCCTTCGGCTTGGTTTTCGGCTAGCACGCTGTTTATCACGTGCTTTATCTCATGCTGCCTCAGTACCTGCAAGATGATATTCAAGGGGAAAAAGGAATCTTAGGCTTAGACGTTCTGAACCTCAAGCAAGAACTTGATCCAAACTCTAATTGATAGACCCAAGAGAGAGTACAATTAGCCCACAGAGGTAGAGAACCGAGTCTGTACAGAGAATTGCAAGGAGAGAAACCTGCACTGTGAACTTCATTTTGCAATGATATAGATGGATTTCTTAAGTAATTAGCTTTGGAACAGAGTATTACTTTCACTAGTGAAACTGGAAGGGTCCCCTCGTTGATGTCAATTCAGTATCTAGACTGATGTTGAATTATGTAAGTTCCGCAAGAATCTGTACCTGAGAGAGAGCCACACGCTTGGGAGAAAGCAGCTCTACGGTGTAGATACGACGGAGGCGCCTGTAGTAGTTTCCGAAGGGGGCGAAGACGATGCTCTTGAAGTCGAAGCCCAGAGTCTTCCCAGCGGTGATGAAGGGGCGAGACGCGAAGGCCTGGTCGTTGTGCTTGAGCACCTGCTCGGCCATCGCCGCGGTGCTGACCAGAAGTGTGGGCTTATTACCCATGTAAATCATCGTCAGAGGACCATTCTGCTCGCTAATCCTCGCAAACGTCCGGTGCGCGGCCTCGTTGTCGTCCATCAGATGCAGATGACCAATTATAGGCATCCTCCCTTTCGGACTGGGCGGCAGGTTCAGCTTCTTCTTCGTAAACAACCTCAGAAATACAAGCGACGCCCCGAGGACAACCACCACCGCAGCGACCGAAACCAACTGATTGAACTCCATCCTGTCGCTCCACCAAATCCCACACTCAAAAAACGAAACACCCGATTACCACCCTCTCCTAGCTCCCGCAAACCCGATCACGATCCTCGTCAGAAACGATAAATCTCAGAGTTGGGAAATCCTCATCCCCTGCGCACTCCACCACAATATAAATCCCCAGAGAGTGTTACGAGTGTCTAGCACCCCGATCATGCAATTTGTGCACTCATCCAGAAGCCTTTATCACGTTTTGCTTCACAGATCCGAAGCCACCTTCGTTTGCAGTGGTCAACTCAGATGTAGACATGGCTGGGGACCACGAGGTCGTAGTATGTGGGCCAGCCAGGTATGGCTTCCTTCAACTACTAAACGTCAAAGTGAGTGTCTGCAGGATTGACAATTGACTAAAGGTATCTTTGAAAGTCGTCGTTGAAAGTTGAAGAGGGAGTCGCGCGTTATGCTCCGTGTCAGGAAGACCTTTGACACTCTATCCCGCTTGACTCGGTCGCTCGCTCACTCACTCGCGCCGCGATTGGCTGCGCGCGCTGGGAAGCCTCGTTGCGACGACAGTCAAGCGACGCTGGCCATGTCCGGCCCGGGTCCAGTTCCAAAGTAATCACTCCAAATGAGGTATCGACTAGTCGTTGTTGTTTGGAATTTTGCTATTCTCGTGTATAGTTCCTTTGATTGTCTGTTGAATGAGTGAAGTCAAAGTGTTCATATACAGAAATCTTGGGTTTTTGTTTTTATGTTGTGTGGAAAGTCAAAATACAGCTTATTACTTTATATACACAATTTTGTGTGAAGACAATTATTTTTATTTTTGGAAAACGTCAAAATTTTATTCCTACATTTACTCTTTCAAAGTCAAAAGTCTAGCTTTCGCTGATGCCAGTTCAGTTTTTTGTCATCTATTTTCAAGTTTTGCAAAAGAAAGTTAAGTTCGAAGTAGATGTTAGTGATGGATTTATTTCTTTCTTCAGAATGGTCGTTGAGATTGATTCATTTATTTCTTTGTTGAACAAGACTTGTATGTTTTATGAAATCGAAGCTGCTTGTTACGACAAGTCCCCCCCCCTCCCCCCTCCCCCCCATAATTACTGTTTGTGCTGCTTGTACTATAATTTTAGGATTTAACAGTTTTCAAGAAGCTGCTTGATATCACTTTTAAAGAAAACACAAATTTTTTAAAGATATTTCACACAAACTTGGTAGAGTACTGCGGTTGGAAAAATAACTAAATAACTAAATAAAAAATATAGATTTTTAATTTTTTTTATCAGTAATGATAATAATCCAAACCTATGATTGATTTGTTTGTTCATGTTTGACTACGTACGTATTAGAAGTACAAACATGAGGATCTATTCAAGCTCAAATTTTATTCCCATACAACCAGTGCTAAAGCTGTTTCTGACTGCAAGGCCCTTACTTTTCACATCTAATAAAAATATCTAATACTTGAAGAACTTTAAATTAAAAACCATGAGCACCATGCTGAGTTTGGAGTGGTGAATGGATAAGTCTTCACATCTAGAAGCTCGATTGATGTGGACAAATGAAGGCCTCGCAGTACACATTGGATGGATGAATATTGTGTGATGCGGATGAAGACTGTGAGTAATGGATGAAAATTTAAGGGATGGATGTTGGATGAAAGGAGCAGGCAAACGAAGACCACAGGAGCCTTGCGTTGAGAATTTGACCATGACCCACCTTGTGAAGCTGCTATGCCTACTTCCCTGCCCATGTCCTTCTTTGTGTTTTCCTCACTCTGTTCATCCACTCTCACTCACTCACTCACCATTTTCCTTTGTATTTGCCTCTTTATTGGTTGTTGTGCTCAGCTGTAAGTCAAATCTTTGGTCCTGTACAGAGAGAGAGAGAGAGAAATCAAGTTTGTTGACAACCAAACTAATGAATGCATGTTTGTTGGTAAATGTAAAAATATAATTTAATTGCAATATTTAAAATAAATAAATAATTACATTGTTTTACAAAATGTATTCATTCCATGTAACATACGTTTGTGATAATATATTTCATATGTCAAAAGAGATGTTATATAAGGATTGATTAAAAAGTAGGTACTAAGCACATTTAAATCATTTTATCATGTTTTCACTAATATTTTTAATAGTTTGCAAGGTCATGTTGATGGTTATTATTAGATTTCTATTTTATTTAAAGATAGTATGTAATAGACATTGTATGCTTAAAAATAAACTGCATTGGTAAGTAATAAACAACTGTTTTCACAAAAAATAAAAAATTCTAATCAAATGGAATAAAAATTAAAAACATATATATAAAAAAATACATATTGTTACAGTGTAATATTGTCATAATTAATCAGTTCTTCAATATTTTTTTGTTCAAAAACTTTATGAAATATAAATAGATAATATTTTTGTACATAATTCATAAAAAAATCAAATCAAATCAAAGAACTGCAATAATGATGATGTATTTAATGCACATATATAGGATATATACATACATACACATACATATATATTTATTTTTGTTCCATGGATTGATACATGCAATATCTTGAATTCTTTTTTATTAATTTAGAAATAAAATAATGAATAAAAAAATGATTGTTTGACTACTAATTCATTGCATTATATATACATATTTATATATAAAAATTTAATATGGATCTTATATTCATTTTACATGTCAAAATCATATCTGAGATGTAAAACAAATATAAAACAAGATAATATTTATACAACATACATATTAAAAATATTGGTATTTGTATATTTGTATGCATCTATTTAAAAAAAATGTATATAAGAAAAATTAAATTGACCTATCTAAATATTAAATCAAGTTTCTTTGTGTAATAAATAGTCACATTCATTTGTATATCTACTTAAATTAGTAGAACTAAGTAGAAGAAAATAAAAGAAGATAAAATTATTGATATCTTGTTGGGAAGCATCATAGAAGTTTTATAGACTTTATACATATTTTTAAGTGATTAATAGGTTGTCAACTTGGTGTTATGGACATACATATTTATTCATATAATCACCTAGATAACTTGACTAGATAGAAGTAGGTAAAAATAAATAAAAATAGATAAATTTGATAATATATCATAGAAAAGCTTCTTAAAAGCTTCATAGCTATTGCATTGCCTTATACATATCTATAGATGATTAATAGGTTGAAAACTTGGCCAACACGTTGGCCACATGTTGTACATGTTAGACATTTGTGGTACAAATTGAACATGTTGTGCACATATCTGAAGCTTACTTTACAAGTTGTACATATATTATGGAAGTTTGATATGTGTTAGAGGTCTAATAAAATGTTGCTCTATAGTTTCTAATTAGATAGTATAAATAGAAGCAAGAGTAATGCCTTCTTTTCTTTTATTAATTTCTTTCTTGTTTTTAGTTTAGTTTTAAGAATCTATGATTTTCTTATCTGTTAGCAATAGCGATTCTATTTTCTTTATATATATATTATTTTTGTCATATTTATTTAAGAAACATTTCACTTGTTTATTTTCATTCATCAAGTTCTTATTCATTATTGTATTACTTTTATTCTTGCTTGAGAATGCATTGGCCACCTAACTATAGAAGGTAAGTAGAAATGCAACAACAAAATCCTACCAAGTTTAATATTATCTTAAATAAACTCTTAGTAATCTTTAATAATCCTAATCAAATTTTAATTAATCCAAAATAAATTTAAAAGAAGTTACAAAAAAAAATAATCATAAATTAACATAAAAAACAACAAAGAAATTTTAAAGAAATATAAAAATAAATATTTAAATAAATAATAATAATATTATATTATTTTATTTTTTAAAAAAATAAATAAAAATTATTAAAGATATTAAAAATAAAAATCCTAAATAAATTCTAAATAAATTCTAAATAATTCTTAATCAAATCATAAACCTTAGACCAACTCTAATGAAACTCTAATTGAAACGAGACTAGATTATTTCTAAGATCTAAGATTCTTCCAATCTATAGCAATACAAATCCCATCTCAATATAGAACAACGTAGATCAAAACAAAATTGAATATAATTAAATAGAATGGAACATGAAATGTAAAACAAAGAAAAAGAGAATAAAATAGAATTGAAGAGAAAATTACAAAACCAAACTTTACTAAGAAAAAGAGATCAAAGCCATACTTGATCGGATATCCAAATGGTCTTGGCTAATTCTATTTATACTTTATCCAACCATTGTGGAACTTTCTAGAATGTTCTTAATAATGGATCCTACCTAGATAACTACTCTTAGTTCTTTTTAGAATGTTCTTAATAGTGGATCCTACCTAAATAACCATCCTAAGTTCTTTTTAGAATGTTCTATGAGAGATCCTATGTAGACCACCAACATAGCCTCAATTCTAAAAACTTCCCAAAGATGGCTCCAACTATCTATCTCTATGTATCAATAATATAAATTTCTTATCCGTACACCATTACAATTAATTCTCTTCCAGTAATGTGGAACGTCCTCATTTCACTTCCAATGGTATCTCTAAATTATTTCTTGACATTGGATGAAATTTTGTACAAATTCTCACGTTGCATCATAGATAGGATTACCTTTCTAAAGGACTTTGTAATGAAGTTGTAGATGTCCATTGCTATGACAAAAGTAGTGATGCTCCAAAATGCTATCGACTTCATACTCTTGTTGGTCATTAATCACAACTAGTAGTGGTGGTGGTAGTTGATGATGGTTTAAAAAGTACCTTGAATTAATATGAAATTCTTTGAATTAAAAAATATAAAGGACCAAATGGATCGGAATATGTGGCAAAAGTTCAAGGTAATATGCAACATCACAAATCATTACAAAAATGCAAAAAGATCCAAGCCACCAAGGTGCCAACTTACAAATTTGAGTTGATGTAGCAAGTGGAAAGTTAGTGTTGGAGAGTAATATCTAGTCACCCTCTTAAAAGGTCTTATATTGTCGATGGCTATTAGCATATTACTTTTATTGATTTTATGTGATAAGAAGACAATGTTGCGTCTCTTATAAGGCTATTGTAAGTTGTTGTATAAACTCCTCCATTATTGAGTTGTTGGTATTAATGAGATGATGGAGAGTTGTTGGTATAATCAGATGCTGATAGGTGTTAAAGAAGAATGGTGAATGACTAGTACTTGCTTGAATACTATCATTCTAAGTAAATTCTAAGGGTATCAAATATTCATGCCAATCATTATGATAAACTACTACAAATATCGATAATATATCTTCTAAAGTTTGATCTACATGCTCCGTTTGTCTATTTGTTTGAAGATAGAAGGTCAAAGATATAGTAAGTCATGTATCTAGTAGCTTGAAAAAAGCTTGCAAAAAACTTATAAAGTATGGATCTCAATCTGAAACAATGACACGAGGTAATCTATGGTAATGAAAGACAATATCAAAGAAGGTTCATACAAGTTTTAAGGCATCAATATTAGAGCACATTGTAGCCAAGTGAAGTTACTTCAAGAATCAATCCACAAAGAAAACAACCACAATATGCTTGAGAGGCATCTGCAATAAAGACATAATAAGATTCATAGTCACCTACTCCTAACATGCCTTTAGATAGTAGAATTGGCTGCAATTATTCAAAAGATGATATGTTACGTGTTTTGCTACATTAGTATGACTTCAAGGAGTGCATAAAAGCTTGAACATCATGATCCAAACCTATCCAAAGCCATGTCTTTGAGATCCATTTTAGAGTCTTCTCACACCTTAGATATCTAAATATTAGAATGTCATATCCCTCTTAAAATATACGCATCTTGAGAATAGTATTATCAAGTATAATGAATTTTCTTCTTGAAATAGAGTAAGTCATTATTAAGACAGTAATCTTGATATTATACATTGTTCAATTTTAGCCGATTAGTTATCATCTTGAAATAAACATCCCAATGCATAGCTTCTTTCCATTTTACTCCTTTGATTAGGTTTAAAATAAAATTATTAATAATAGCAACTTTTATCTTATCTTTTGATTTATGCTTCAAGTTTGGTTTACGTAATAAGGTATCTAACATAGTGTATTATTGCTCTTGCTTATATTCAAGTTAAATGTCAAAGAGTTGCAATTATTCTTCTTAATGATGATGTCATGATTTCATATTTTTTAAATATAAATCATATAATATGAGCCAATGGTCAATCCAAACAATCTCTTGCTTCTTCAATAGATAGTGTTGCCATAGCTTTGTTACATATACAATTGCTAATTATTCTTGATCATATGCAAAGTAATTGTGCTCTGCTCTTCTAAGCTTGTATGATTAATATACCACAAGTTGAAAATCTTTATTAAAGTCTTGTTAAAGAAATGCACCAATAACAAAGTCGAAAGTATCAATGTCAAGTATATAGGAAAGGTTAGGATCATATGATTGTAATAGTGGAGCAATAATGAGTGTGTGCTTCAACTTATCAAAGGTTTTTTTTTGCTCCAGTTTCCATTCAAATAAGGGCATTTTTTTTTAATAGGCTTGTCAGTAAAGGAGCAATATGTGTACATTACCAAACAAAATGATAATAATATCCAACAAGGCCTAAGAATGAGCGGACTTCAGAAGCATCTTTGAAAGTTGGCCAATCTTCCATCGCTTTTATCTTATCCTACTCCATATACATGCCTTTGGAAGACACGACATGCTTCAAAAAGGTGACCTTGAAGTTCCAAAATTCACACTTTGATTGCTTACAATAGAAGCAATTATCTTATAATTGATACAACACTTTTCATAGATGTTGTTCATGCTCTTTAGGATTTTTAT